>NC_090929.1:170545671-170848701 GCF_040938575.1 Ambystoma mexicanum
TCTTTTGAAGAAGTGTAGCAAAAACGTAAGACACCATAAAGATGAAATTTCTGAAACGAAACCACTTTTGTATATTATATCACTTTGAGAAAGATCGTTGGCACACGCAGAGTCGTATTTTGGGACTGCACTACACTTGGACAATGGAAAATGCAATTATAATGTATTTAACCCTTTAGATTATTTTATACCGGAATATAATAACAATAGCGTGGCATTAAAGCCCGGTCAAGTTGTACTTGTTCGTTCAATGTGGCATATTGTTTTCTACCGCACACTATCACCGCCGAATTGATCCCCTGTCGTTTAGAGAGCTCTGAAAAAGGCAGACGACACAGGGTGGGTTAATAGAAATAATTTAACCGGTCTGTAGCCGGTCAAGTGCTTTACTCGCTGTGCCACTTCACTGTAGCCGACCAAGTGGCACAGCGGGTAGAGCGCTCGCTTTGACATCCGTGCACAGCTTGCTAATGCAGGTTCGCATCCCGGCACGGCCAAACTCAGCCTTTCATCCTTCCATGGTCGATAAATGAGCACCACACACCGTGGGTAATAATAAGCAGCGCTGAGATACCTGACGGTTCTAAGCGCTATATAAATACGAAAATATTATTATTTTATTATTAACATACTCCGTTGCACTATCTTCGCAAGCAAATAGTTTCACGCCCTAATAAATAAAATAAATATTTTTAATAAAGATCGGCTGGTGAGACTAATTTATGTTTTTAAAAACAGGTATGTTGCCCCATTTTGCCAATGTCACGATTTTCAGACTCCAGCGGATGGATTTTTCAACTGCCAGGTGCAGCTACATGTAAGCAACTTCATGACCCTCACAATTGTATGGGACAATCGCCAACGACCAATATGCCCTTACGCAGTACTAGCGGCTAGAAGCAACATACCAACCATTATGGTGGTCTTATGCCTCGTTGTTGGAGCAACCCTCCGATTATCAGTGCGACCATTTACTGCTTTTATCATAAACCAACAGCCTATCTACCGCAAAGGAACAGCGCGTGGCTCAAAATAAACTTTTGCTGATCGACAGCAGAGACAATTGCAAATCGCTGAATAGTCACTAAACATTTCACGTGAAATAAATGTACTTTACCAAATGTACAATCCTGCTGTTTACTTTTAAACCACAGTTTCATATTCCAAATTGTGGCGCACTGTGTTCTAAGCTGATCTAACACCCTCTGTACCGCAAAGGAACATCGCGTGGCTCAACATGAACTTTTGCGGATCGACAACAAAGACAAATGCGAATCGCTGAATATTCTCTAAACATTTGATGTCAAATAAATGTACTTTACAAAACTTTGCAATCTTTCTGTTTGCTTTTAAATCACAGTTTCATATTCCGAATTGTGGCACGCTGTGTTGTGACATAATGTGTGTTGTCTTCTGGGTTCTGTGTAAAGTCGCGTAGGACTGGAGACGACTGGGCGCGTTTGATGACGCACCCTGTAACGTCACAGAGAGAGGCGGGGAATATGAATGCTTTCATAATGTCAGGCTTAGGGGCGGGAGATATGATTTAGTGTCGCAAAAGCAAGTCAACCAGGTCAATAGCGCCAGTCATAGGATTATAACATAATGTCGGCACACACCAGCCTGATTTATCGTTTCTTTAGTGGACAAAAAGTCGGGTGAGGCCCATAGGAAATTGTACTATCAGCGGACAAAAGGAGGGTTCGTAGAACACTTTCAACCTGACAACGAACAATACAAACAACGTTCTCAGAACACCCCCATTTTGTGTAATTGCAACCATTTCGGGACACAGCGAGTGTTCTTAGAACACATTCAACTTGACAGATTACAATACGGTCAGTGTCCTCAGGACACCCCCAGTTTGTGTATTTACAAACATTTAAATACACCGCAAGTGTTTTTACCTCAATTTTACCTTCCTTGCGAACAAAAAGGACACATACTCCGTCCTCTGAAAACCCCAGCATTTAGTTTATTTACAAAATGTCAGAACAGCCGTGTTCTCCGCGGACAAATCGAACACAACAAAAACGTATAGCACATAAAAAAACAAAACATTGAACCTATCTCATACTCCCCCACCCTCCCCAAACACTCTTACACACCAAAACACTCCACTAAATACAATTTTTAATCCAAGTTTCACTGCACTGTACGCGGTCGATGGCGAATACAAGATGGCGGGCGCCACAGAAAATCTGACGCGCTCCATGCCCCACGCCGTCCAATCAGCGAACACGTCGCATGTCCGCGAACAGGGAAGTCTATCCGTGAAGCGAACACAGATATCACTCATTTTTTTGCCTTACATTTTGGTAATTTTTTTAAAAACTACTGGACGGATTTACACCAAATTTGCAAAAGCACGCTTTCGGGACCAAGCCGCCGCTCCTGCCGCAAATTTGGTGTAAATCCGTCCAGCGGTTCGGGCTGTAGCCGTGCGCAAAGTTTTTTCCCATTATATCTATAGGAAAAAACAAACGTTTTGGGACCCCCCCTATAACTTTGCCCCCCCTGGACCTCTCCAAACTTTGCAAAAGAATTCAGACTGGGCCATATACTTTTTTTGCAAAGTTTGGTGAGGATTCGTCCAGAGGGAGCGAAGTTATAAGCCACCCAAAAAGTGCTCTTCCTATGGAAACACCAACTTAACCATAACTACATGGACGCTACCGCGTCCATGTAATCATGTAATATATGTATATATATATATATATATACATTCTACTCTACCTCTAACTTTATTTTTGTCCCGCCTCCCTCTGTTACCTTCCCTTACTTGTTCTAAGGCATGCAACTTTTTTGCCAAAGCGTTCAGTCTTTTTCACTCACCGTTCACATTTTTTCCTCTCTGGATCCCCAGGATCACCGCCTTCATCACTGCCTCGCCTGCTTTTCGCTCGATCGGCTGCTCGTAGAAGTGGGAAGGGGTTTGTGGGTGAAAACACAGGTTCCTTCAGACGTCAACCTGCAGGTTTTACAATTTAGTCTAGCCACTATCTACGGGGAGCTTCACGGTCTACTTAGCCGGATCGCAAACTAAAACGATAGTTGATAAACCATCCTCTCCCTGCTACCAAGTGTGCCCCTAGCACCCCAACTGGCCCATAAAGCTGTGGGTTGGCCAATAGCACTTAAGAATGAGTAGCAGCACTCGTGAGATGGATGGGGATACAGATTAATACGCTAGTATCAAATCAATAATGACAACTCAATGGTTTGGCAAAGGGAGTCCGTTTAATGACAAGTACAAAAAAACGGGGAGTTCATGAATATCAGCAATCGCTCGATCTTCCTTCTCGCTTCAACAATTCCAACGAACTTCATAAAAAGCACATCTTTTATACTAAAATCTTGTCATCATTGACGTGTAACGCTTAAAGTGTTGCATGCAATTCTACTGGTTCTAGGAAGGTAACTTTAATATAGGTACTATATCTGTATATGGTAACGGAGTAAGAGGATTGGACAAACACTGTCAGGTGGGGCATCTAAGCCCTACCTTCAAACTGGCTACCATAGACGTCACTAAAGGTACGATGTCTCATTGGTTCTACTAACTATAGGACCCTAACTTACTTGGTCCACTATGATTGGGTTGGCAACAACCCCACTCATACTTTTCCACTGGCTTAGCAGCGTGCAGAATAGCCGGCCAGGTGCAGGCAGCTTGTGATATTGGCGAGGACCTAGAGTTACTTTATGTTGACGGTCAATGGGTGTCTTATCTAAAGGATAGTTGATAAACCATCCTCTCCCTGCTACCAAGTGTGCCCCTAGGACCCCAACTGGCCCATAAAGCTGTGGGTTGGCCAATAGCACTTTAGGATGAGTAGGCAACAACCCCACTCATACATTTCCACTGGCTTAGCAGCGTGCAGAATAGCCGGCCAGGTGCAGGGAGCTTGTCTGCACCCCCAGCCTTCCTCCAATTATTGCTACAATCAATCATCCCCTTAGTGGTCATGTGTCAATTATTTCTTTGTGGTTGGCCTCGAGACTGCTTCTCGGTCTGTGTCAAGACTTGATGGTCGTGTAGCCGATGAAACCTCCGTCCCCAAGTACCACTCGAGCACCGAGCGGTCCTTGAGGCCACAGGTGGTGAATTTCGTCAGCCGGAACCAGGAATGCCGGAAGATGCCCCCCTATGACCACTGTAAGGCAAACACAAAGTTAGGTCATAAATACAGAACCCTAGACTTGTATATGAATATGTAAGAAGTCTACAATAGGGCTTACCCTTAGGAGCCGGTCGGGACCCAATGTTGGTGTAAGGATGTTATCGGAGGCAGCCGGCAAGGGTGATGACAAGATGACAGCTTGGTAATGCACTTAGTAGGATGAAATCACCACCTGACGTAGAAGCCAGAAGCTGTGAGTCAATCAGTTGAAAGGTACGTGGTCCAAGAACAAAGTTCATAACAAAAGGGCAATCCAATAGCAGTCCGGGGACGAAAACGTGGTCGAGTCCAGGAGAGAACAGTTCCAGCAGGGTATAGCAAAAGGAGTAAGTCCCAGGCAAAGGTACCGTGAAGGAAGAAGCCAAATCAGAGTCCAAGAATCAATCCGAGGTCAGTGGTAGTCTGTAATCCGTAATCCGTAATGCGCCCAACAGGATCAGCTGTGAAGCGCTGGAGGGCAGTCAGCGCGTCGCTTTTGAATGCTGACTAATGATCACGTGACTCTCATCATCCGTCACGTGATCGAACGTGCTGAAGGAGGAGCTCCCAGGTGCCAGCAACGGAGACGTTGTAGAATGCCCGTGGCACGTCTCCATGGCAACTGCCAACGTAAGAATGGAAACCAACGCCGGGATGGGAAATGAGGCAAAAATCGGCGTCGCTGACCTTGTCCCACCCTTTGCCGGCAGGCCTGCAGGGGAGAGTATGTCCTGGCATCTATTTTGGTGGTAATAGTGGGGGCTGGATTCTGGTATGTGTCCACGGAATGCGTGGATGAAGATGGGGGCGTGACAGAGCCCCCCCTCAAAGGCCCACGACCCCGTGGGCTGGAAGGGTGTTCCCTATGGAACCGAGCCACCAACAACGGGGCATGAACATCAGAAGATGGAACCCAGGACCTCTCCTCAGGACCATATCCCAACCAGTCCACCAAGTATTGTAACCTCCCTCTAACAACCCGGGACCCCAGAATAGCGCTAACCTCATATTCCTCTTGGGAAACCACAGGGACAGGACCAGGAGCGGGAGCAATGCGTGTAGCATCAGGACAAGGCTTGAGGAGAGATGTGTGAAAAACGGGGTGTAATTTCCATGAAGCGGGGACGTTGAGTCGATAGACCACCGGGTTCAGGACCTTGGAGACCCTATACGGGCCGACAAAACGGGGCAGTAGTTTACGACAAACCGGTATATGGAGGTGTCGTATAGACAACCATACCCGGCCGCCTTGCTTGTACGACGGGGCATCTTTCCTTTTTTTGTTAGCGGCGGTACTCATAGACACCTGGGCCTCCTGGAGATGGACAAGGGTTTGGGCATGGATGGATGCGAGATCTCTGGCACAATCATTTGCCAAAGGGGTACTGGTACACAATACAGGGGCACTGGCAAGATCCGAATCAGAAAAGGGTAGAGTACGTGGATGTTGGCCATAGAGCGAGAAAAAAGGGGAAAAACCAGTGGACGAGTGCAAGGCGTTGTTATATGCAAATTCCGCAAAATGAAGAGAATCAAGCCAGGTATTCTGGAATTGCAAAGTTAGACACCTTAAGTACTGTTCCAAGGCCTGGTTTACTCTCTCAGTTTGGCCGTCGCTTTCTGGATGGTAAGCAGAAGAGAAGCTGGCATCTATACCTAGTAGTTTGGTAAGAGCCAACCAGAAACGTGACTTGAACTGAGACTCCCTATCTGACACAATGACACTCGGCAAACCGAACAGACAGAAAACAGATTCAAAGAACATTCGAGCCAATGAGGGAGCAGTAGGAAAGCCTTTGCATGGTAAAAATCGGGCAATTTTTGTGTACGAGTCTACTACCACCCAAATCGTGTCGTAGCCTTGTATACATGGTAGATCGGTTATCAGGTCCATGGACACCGTATGCCATGGTTTCGGGGGTATAGGCAATGGTTGTAGCAGTCCCAGCGGACGACCCTTCCGAGTCTTGCATTGTGCGCATCTAGAGCAGGTGTTAACATATGTCTCCACGTCTCGCCGCATTGATGGCCACCAGCACCAGCGTTTTAACAACTCCAGAGTACGCCGCTGACCTGGGTGGCCATTGATAGGAGCATTGTGGGACCACTCTAAAGCCTGGTTGCGTGAGTCACTGGTGGGGAGGAACAGTTTTCCTTGAACAAAAGGCAACCCATCCTGCATAGCGGTATCCCAATCATCCAATACCTGGGGATGTTCTATAACCCATTGGCGTATAGCCGTCAACATAGGCGGAGACGGAGTACAGGTACAAACAACATGGCCTTTACCCAGGAGAGTTTCGGGATATGATGGGAGAGGAACCCCCCAAGGCGAACGGGACAGGGCATCCTTTTTACCATTGGACAACCCCGGTCTGTGTTTGACAAGGAAGTCGTATGCGGCAAAAAAAAGGTGCCACCGAACTTGTCTACTATTGGCGCATTTCAGTGACGCTAGGTCCTGTACGTTTTTATGGTCTGTGTAGACGATGGTCTGATGTTTTGCCCCCAGAAGATGGTGTCTCCAGACCAAGAAAGCGTCTCTGATGGCCAGGAGCTCCTATTCGGTGACCGTATAGTGAGTTTCGGTCAGTGTGAATTTCCTGGAATGGTAGGCCACCGGGGGTAGTGCTCCGGTGGTAGGACAAGGCTGAGACAGGACGGCCCCTAAGGCAAAGGAAGAAGCATCTGTCTCTACAATATACAGGAACTCTGGATCAGGATGCTGCAGGACTGGGGCCGTGGTGAACGAGGTTTTAAGGGAGTCGAAGGCTGCTTGATGTGCAGCGGTCCATATAAATGATACTGCAGGACTGGTCAAAGCGGTTAATGGTGACACAATGGAGGAAAAATTCGCGATGAACCTCCGGTAAAAATGTGCGAACCCTAGAAAGGATTGTAATTGTTTCAATGTAACAGGTACCGGCCAATCTGTGATAGCCTGGACTTTGGATCGGTTCATTGTTAGCCCCCCAGGTGAAATATGGAAACCCAGGAATTCAACTTCAGCTGTGTGAAACAGACATTTCTCAGGTTTAGCGTATAGCGAGTTCTTCCTGAGTCTTGTGAGTACCTCTCTGACATGAAGGATGTGTTTGGCCAATGTTTGGGAGAATATCAGTATGTCGTCCAGATACGCCACGACAAACATCCAGAATATCACTAAATATATCGTTTACCAACCGTTGGAAAATGGCAGGGGCATTACAGAGGCCAAAAGGCATCACCATGTACTCATACAATCCCTGGCGAGAGCAGAAGGCAGTCTTCCACTCATCACCAGGGCGCATGCGGACTAAATTGTATGCCCCCCGGAGATCCAGCTTGGTATAGATGGAAGCATTGGTCATCTTGTCTAACAGGGTAGAGATGAGTGGGATGGGGTAACGGTTCTTTTTGCGGTCATCGCATTCAGGCGTCTGTAACCTACACAGGGGCGGAGATCTCCATCTTTTTTCGGGACATAGAAAATGGGACTGGCCACGGGGGAAGAAGAAGGCCTGATATGACCTAAGTGTAAGGCGTGGCGGATGTATTCTTTAAGGGACGTTTCTTCAGATGGTGATAGTGAATATATGCGTCCTTTGGGAAGCGATGCCCCATCAATCAGATCAATAGAACAATCATACGGTCTGTGAGGGGGCAGTATCTCAGCAGATGTTTTATCAAACTGAATGGAAATTATGGTATTCTGGGGGTACTCCTGACAAAGTGGCTCCCACCGTATGGGTTGTTTCGGGTGGGTCGTTATCCCCTACAGGGACTAAGTGTAGGCCCCCAAGTGCCCACGCAGGGTTGTTGAAGTCTTCTTCCAGTAAACAAAAATGTTGGCAAATGTCTGATTCAAAAGAAACCTGACCCGTACCCCAGTCGATGATGGGTTATGCCTTTTTAACCAGGGAAGGCCTAGGATTATCCCGAACTGTGGTGTGGATATCAGATCAAAGGACAGTTGTTCTTTATGGTTACCCTGAATAATCACGTCCATCTGGGCGGTGTGTTGTTTGATCGGACCAGAAATGAGAGAGGACCCGTCCACAGTTTGGACTGGCTCGGGATGTGTCTTGGTCACTAGTGGAAGGTTCAATGCTTTGGCCAGAGATATATCAATAAAGCAACCAGTAGCCCCTGAATCAATAACTATATGTACTGTGTGTGAACACTCCCTATCAGGATGAACTACTGCCTGAACGACCACTGGTCTTACTGGGCCGAAGGTAGGAACCCTGGGGTTGTGAATCGAGCTCGTCTTGTCCCCCATACTCAAGGACGAGCTTTCTGAAAACCCGAAGACTTGTTCTTCGGGCGTCGTGGGCACTCTTTGACGAAATGACCACTGAGTCCACAATAGAAGCATGCGTTGTCGGTTCTCCGACGCTCTCTTTCGGTCTGAGTGATGGGACTTCGTAGACCTCCTATTTGCATGGGTTCGCTTGCGCCATCCGGCGGAGAGGGCAAGGGTTTACCTGAAAAACCAGATTCCGCCCGACATTCGGTCTTCCGAGCGTCTACCTGGAGAGTTAGGTCTACTAGTTCGGGATATGCGTCAGGAAGGGAAGGGATGACAGAAAGAGCGTCCTTCATAGCGTTACACAGACCTTTGTAAAATACCACAGCTTTCTTGTTTTCGGGCCATGAAGTCTCAGCTGACAATTGGTTGAAGCGTGTGATGTATTCTATTAATGTTTGTCTACCCTGGGATAGTTCTAGGAGCTCTAGATCCCGGGACTGAGCTTTGTACATGGTATCGAATACTTTGGCCAACTCGCTCACCAGGAGATCAAAATCATAAAGGGCTGGGTGGTTGTTCTCAAGAAAAGGATTAGCCCAGGTAGCTGCAACCCCGGTCAAGTGGGATAGCAAAAAGGCAGCTTTTGTGGTGGAATCATGGAACACCAGTGGTCGGCAAAGAAAGTGAAGTTTACACTGATTAATAAAGGTGCAATATTTTCTGGGATCTCCCTGGAACTTCTCAGGGGGTGCCAATGGAAACTGGGTAGGTAACACCACGGGAGTAGGTGGTGTAGGGGGTACAGAGGGACCCGGAGTTGGTGTTGCCTGATCACCAAATTCGGCATCAGCCGGTAATGGGTTGCGGGTACTTTGGATGTTATCTAAGCGATGATGTATCACGGTTGTGGCAGCCGCCACTTCGGTTCTAAGGGATGCAACAGCTTGCATTAGAGCAGCCATAGGGTCCCCGGCAGCGGGTTCCATCGTCTAGACGACCAAAAAAATGGCTTCAGAGTCTGTCAAGACTTGATGGTCGTGTAGCCGATGAAACCTCCGTCCCCAAGTACCACTCGAGCAAACAAGAAATTACTGCCCGAGCGGTCCTTGAGGCCACAGGTGGTGAATTTCGTCAGCCGGAACCAGGAATGCCAGAATATTCCCCCTATGACGACTGTAAGGCAAACACGAAGTTAGGTCATAAACACAGAACCCTAGACTTGTATATGAATATGTAAGAAGTCTACAATAGGGCTTACCCTTAGGAGCTGGTCGGGACCCAATGTTGGTGTAAGGATGTTATCGGAGGCAGCCGGCAAGGGTGACGACAAGATGACAGCTTGGTAATGCACTTAGTAGGATGAAATCACCACCTGACGTAGAAGCCAGAAGCTGTGAGTCAATCAGTTGAAAGGTACGTGGTCCAAGAACAAAGTTCATAACAAAAGGGCAATCCAATAGCAGTCCGGGGACGAAAACGTGGTCGAGTCCAGGAGAGAACAGTTCCAGCAGGGTATAGCAAAAGGAGTAAGTCCCAGGCAAAGGTACCGTGAAGGAAGAAGCCAAATCAGAGTCCAAGAATCAATCCGAGGTCAGTGGTAGTCTGTAATCCGTAATCCGTAATGCGCCCAACAGGATCAGCTGTGAAGTGCTGGAGGGCAGTCAGCGCGTCGCTTTTGAATGCTGACTAATGATCACGTGACTCCCATCATCCGTCACGTGATCGAACGTGCTGAAGGAGGAGCTCCCAGGTGCCAGCAACGGAGACGTTGTAGAATGCCCGTGGCGCGTCTCCATGGCAACTGCCAACGTAAGAATGGAAACCAACGCCGGGATGGGAAATGAGGCAAAAATCGGCGTCGCTGACCTTGTCCCACCCTTTGCCGGCAGGCCTGCAGGGGAGAGTATGTCCTGGCATGTATTTTGGGGGTGATAGTGGGGGCTGGATTCTGGGATGTGTCCACGGAATGCGTGGATGAAGATGGGGGCGTGACAGTCTGGAAAAGTTAAGATATCTGTGCATGGCACAAGGCCATTCGTAGGTGTGAAAGTTTCATCCCTTCTCTCTTGGCTGGTCACGTGATTCAGACACTGTGAAATCATCTTATTCTTCATGCAATTTGTGTATTTGATTTAGTTTTGCCAACCATCTGCCTTCTGTGGCTTATCCTGTCCTTTCAGAATAGGATACTCTGTTCTTTGCTTCATTAATTGTATCCACTGTTGGTCTATTTCAGCCTATACGACCTTGGCTTCTTGGCACAATTTGCATGCGTCTGAGTTTCTTTCTGTCTTTAATTTTCAATTTGCCTGCTGAGGGGCTCTTCTCCTGAGACCTTAATAACCTTTGGTTGATTCTGCTCTTGTGCATAGTGGAAGTATATTTATATAAAGTGCTCCTTTTGAGGTAGATATGTATAGGTGGTGCTTGCATTATCAAGCCTCACAATTCTTTGCTTCTTGCAGTTCCAAGAATATGCACACGTGTAAACTAACTAAATATCTTCATCGTGCTCATGGCATAAGCTTCTAACATTCTGACATTGTCACTTCACTTTTAGGTTCATAATGTCCCTTATCCATGGTGTTTCATCTCTTTTCATCATTCGCAGGTCGTCATGTCTTCTATGTGTGAGTCAGTCCGGGTTCTTGTGATGTCACCATTCGTCTTCCTTCAGTATCTTTTTAGCTTCTTCAGGGACTGTGCTCTGACACTCTTCATTTTGTTTCATTTGTCGATATGGCTTTCTCAATGGGTACCTTACTGTCCAGGTTTTCTTAGGTGTCGGTACTTCAACAGGTGCTGTTCTTTTGATAGGTACTGGACAGAGCCCCACTGCGGCTATCTGCTGGTTTATTTGCTCATCATACATCACATATTTCAGCACAAATGTTCCTGGTACTTCAAAATGGACAGTTGGAGTGCAAATCGTGCTTGGGTCCTTCTCTACAACACATGCCACCTTCTCTGTGGCTGTTACGCTCACCTGGCTCCCACAGGGGCGTCGGTCGGACACGGACAGCTGCGGTCTCCACCCACGTGATGCGTAGTGCAGCGATGACTGACTGGATCTGCCCTCCTAATCTTGTCTGCTTAACCCGTAGAAATATTCTCCTGCAAGTGGAGAGATGGATTTAGCCACTTGTGGATTCAAGTGATGGCACCCCCACAATCCTCCCCAACTAATCACCTTCGAAATGCCCTCACAGCAATCTCACCTTATATTCTTGAAAGATGAGCTCTCCATCCTGCGTGGATTTGCAGGGGCGTGTCGATTCCAGTTACTTCACTGGTTTGATGGCTCGGGAGAGTTCCGGAGAGTATTGACTCTGAGGTTCCTGGTGAGGACTAGTAAGTATTAAGTTCATAGAGTTCAATATGTCCGATGTTCACTCTTGTTCCCCCCTTCCTTTCTTGTCTTGCAGCTGGCAAGTAAGAGTCTGTATTACCCGGCGCTGTCCGGTAAATGTTGCACGAGGAAAACATGTTGTTTTGTCTCTCTTTACAGATGCGGCACGTGAAAATATGGAGAGTCACAAAAGGATGCCTCTGGTGGTAAATAAGGTAAGTCTATGGTGGTAAGAATTATATTTGTTGGTTCCCTCGGCTCACCTTGTGGCTTTCTTTTGTCTACTAGGTGCTGAAGTTCAGCGAAGAAATGATGGCGGCATCGCCGACCCGAAGGATGCTGTGAAGACTGGTGAGTATGGCGCGGCGCTGCAGCTGGAGGTGCGGCGCGTGCAGAAATGATGTTCTTTACAGGTCTGGAGACAAGATGGATCCAGAATCAGGTGTGGAATAGAAATAAGTTTGTTTTCTAACCTTGTCCCTTTCTTTCCTCTTTGTTTTAGGAGCTCCGGATTCGAGGTGGGCGTGGCAGAAGACTGGATGCAGGCTGCAGGCACGGTGAGTGTTACGCTGCTGGATGCAGAATAACGCGAAGCGTGTGTTGCTGGTCGGGCGTGGTTTAAATAGCCTCAAAAGTAGTCCCAGGTAAGAAGTCCCTAGAACCACACCCAAGTAAAAAATAGTCCCTGTAGAAAAATAGTCCCTTTCAGGCTTCATGTTGGATTGGAGTCATTTGCAGCATGGTCTGCCTGAGGTAAGTAATGACTATGAGCCTGGCGCCTTAGGCGCCAGGACTGAACCCAGATAGCCCCAGATAGGCTGCTGAGGTTTTACTAAATGTCTAGATGCCTGCTCCCGGGGCTAATGGGCTTGGTCCGGATGCCTGGGGGTAGGCATCATGACAGTGGCAGGCAAAAAAGCTTCAATTACAAAACAGGCAAATAGTAATTGCTGAAGTTTAAAGTAAACACAAAGCACAGTTTCAACATGAAAACACTTCACTAATAGTACATGTGGTCCTTAGTTTAATTGCCTGCACCCTTTAAAATCCTTGCAGTTTTGGAAACACAGACTTTGACAAATACATGTGGCAAATCGCACACTGGTTCCTTTTCTCCCAACAACCAACTAATTGGGATTTTTGTTTTAGGATGAGTATACCTTTCATTTAAAAACAAGGTTTGGGAATGGGTATCAGCTGGGATTTTCGTTTTAGGGACAAGGACCTTTTTGTTTTAAGGGGAAGATTTGTGAATGGAACAAATATCTTTTTTGTTTTAATGGCAAGGTTTGGGAATGGTGACAATTACAAATTTCATTTTTTGGCCAGGACACCCCAATTACCTTATTTGACTATGGGTCTCATTCTAAGTCTGGCGGTCCGGATATAAGGGTGCCGGTAGCAACATACCGGCACCCTTTCCGGACTCCGAGACTACAAGTATGCCCGCAGGGGCCATTTCTCCCGCCACCGGCAGGCATGGTTTTCATGGAAGCACAGGCAACGGTGCCGGTGCTTCCATGTCCCCTTTCCCATCGTGTCTCATGTTAGTCTATGGGAATGGGGACTTAAACTTTCTGCCGCCTGATATCCTGGGCCGCCGGGATTTGTAATGTCCCAGTGCCACCTGGATATCAGGAGGCAAAACTGTGTTACAAGTTCAGCGGCAATCCACTTGTAGCACTGGCGGGTTACCACCAAACACATAATGAGGCCCTGTGAGTCCTTATAGCACGCCTGTAGGTGCAACAAGGCGTTGAAGGGAAGACAGAGGGAGAACAAAACAAACGATCTTACTAGGCCTTGTGCCAATCAGATAGTGCACGTGAGATAACGTAAAGTGCAGGGCAGGGGGAAGTTCAATCAGGGAAGCATTGCTCTGAATTACGTGCAGCCAGGGAAGAGTGGCTCTGGGTAAGTGCAAGGAGGCTGGGGACTCTAGGGTTATATTTACAGCCCCTAAGTGCGCGCTAGGCCCAGAGGCAGTGCACGGGTGACTGGTCATGGTGGAGCCTGGTACCCAGTGAGACTCTGAGGGTTGCCATGCAACCTGTCAGCACAGCAGCCAGGTAGGTCAGCAGGGGGAGAGAGAGAGAAATCAGAGGCAAAAAGTGAAGTCTTGAGCTACTTCCACAACTTCAGGTGGTCTGGCTCAAGTTTGAGAGGGGCAGCAATGCCATTCCAGAGGGAGGCACCACAGAGGAGAGGGATCCACCCCCCACTCTCTGCCTGGGGAAGCGTCTGACCCTCAGAGAGTTTGAGGTGGCTGAGTGAAGGGCTCGAGAAGGAAGGTGTTTTGGAAGAGAGAGTTGGATGTAGTGTGGGCCCTTGCGCCAGCCCCAGAAAGCCTTGTGGATGATGCAAAGGGTCTTGAACTTGATCCTTGCAGTGACCGGGAGCCAGTGGGGAGATTTCAGGGCTGGAGAGATACGGTCCCTGGGTTTGAGGCCAAGGACAAGTCTCGCAGTCCGGTTCTGGATTAATTGCAAAGGGCGGAGAGTAGAGGAAGGGAGATTGAGAAAGAGGCTGTTGCAGTAGTCCAGGCTAGAAAGAATCAGGGCTCTGGAGACAGTGGGCTTCTGGGGGAAAGTGAGAAAAGGAAGAATAACTCTGAGGACATTATTCCCACTAGGAGAGAGGGTGGAAGTTTTGAATTCTTCCAAGCTCTGCCTGTGTCGATCTATTTGTGAGTTAAATTAAAATACAGTCAAATATACTAAGTGTCTACACAATTGACCCCCCCACCCACTATTAAGGGAAGAATATCAAGGTAAGCAGATTCCCCCACACACTTGCTTTCAAATGAATCGATTTTACTTACATGGGACCTCTGTTTTGGGGCGCTCTGGGAAGACAGCCAGGCTCCCCTTTGGAAAGCAGCGGGTCTGGTCACGTCAGTCAGAGATCATCACCAGCTTTTATCCCTCATCTGGCTTCTCCTTAAGGATCATGGCTTGGTCAGCAGTTGGCACCCCCAGTTCCTCTCTTTCCCAGGCAAAGTTGAAGGCCTCTCAATATTAAGGTCTCTCCATCCAAGATGGTTTTAGGCAGCTGTCTCAGGATACCCCCAGGTGAAATAAGGGCAGGTTCTCCAGGTTTTTAGCAGCCCTCCTGTTTTTCCTTGTCTCTCTTTCCTTCTGTTCACTGCTGATCTCCTCTTGCATAGAGCAAGAGTTTTTTTTAATGTATAAGCCACACCTCGGACTATTACAATTAGGAGGTGCCAGCTCATTGGTGCTAACTTTACATTGCATGATTATACTCTCTTCCTCCTCGCAGGAGCCCACCTATCCCTATGGATATGCTATGGGAGTTCTGTGATTGAAATGAAGTGGAGAGGTACACACCTTCTATCATTTGTGTTTTTTTTAACATGCCAGCTTTTTGCCCAGAAAGTCCCTGTATGGCAAATGTTAGTAATTTACCAATAAATGCCATGGTAGAGGGATATTAATATTCCCCTCCACATGGCGGATCGGTGAAGCTTACTTTCATTTTGGCACCCTAATGCACAGGCATGCTATGGACTTTCACCCTTTACACAAAAAGTATATTAGTTATGAATATAACATTTCATATCCAGATACCTAATTTAACAGGCCATCAGCTCGCCAATTCTCAGATTTCTACAGTTTTTGGGGCAGCTAGAAACACATTTTAGTTGGTAAATGAAATTCCCAAAATTGCACATTAATGACTATTATATCAATACCACTGCATTGATATTAGCTTTAAAATGACACTGGAATGAACTTGGTGCGGCTTAAGATGATAGAACCAAAGTTTTATGATATTCTCTATGGGCAGTACAATGGCAACATAAATGATACATATTCTCTCATTAATTCCCCTGCTAGTTTCAGTTCGCATTAGCTCTGTTGAGTTGCATTTCCCTGAAATCACGTGGTACAAGGCTGTGTGTGCATGTTGGTTTAGGCCTGCAATAGAATGACCAATCTCTCCTCATGAAGACAATGCCGGGCTGTAGAACTGCATACAGAGAGACTGCATCTCTTTCTGACCGTATGGTCACATTCCTGATATGCAAGAGCTAGGCTTCAAAGCACTGGGCTTTCCAAGGGACAACATAGCCAAGCAGATCTGGCCATGGGGAAGATAATGAAGAAGTCTGCCTGGCAACAAGAAAAATGGGTCTGTCTTGGGCCTAAATGAGATTTACATGTGATCTGTAAAACAAAATAGCCCTTTCAATAGTTGGCTTCTCTTCTCCGTGCAGCATTTTACTTATTTAAGCAGTTTGCGTCTTTCTGTTATGGTGAAATGCATTTCTGAATCAAGGTATTTTCTTTGTGTTGTACTTCCAGTATTTCTCTTACTGTGGCAAAAGTTAAAGTGAAGGGCTGCTGTTAGTTTGGACACTCACAAAGGCCTTTTTTATTTACATAATGTTTGTTATGAAAAATTATGCTGTTTGTCTATGAAAAAACACAATGATGTGCCTTTTCTGTGTTATTATGTTTCTTGTGCCAACTGCAGAACTACCTGTATTGATATTTGCAAGGCACATTTACTAATATTGAAGTTTTAAGGCATGCTATTCATTTACCAGTGGGCCTTTTGCTGGGGCTGTGATTAAACCCCACAAGCGTAAACTATGTGGAAATTGAAGTGCATAAAAGGGTTACTAATGAATATCATTTATGTGGAAGTTGATGCTAAAACTAATTGTGGCAATAATCATCCTGACTCAGACAATTATTGTTGGTATTGATGAAGTGATTAATTGTTCAAGGGAAGAAAGTTAACAAGTTGAAGTTACACCAAAAAGAGTTGGAACTTTCTGTTGACAAATTGAAGTTAAACCAAGTGGAGTTGGAACTTTTTTTGACTAAGTGTAACTGCATCATAATAAGTTGGAACTTTTGTTGACAAAGTGGAACTGTATCATACTGAGTTGGAGCTTGGTATTGACGAATTGAAGTGGAAACAAACGGTGATTGAACATTATTGCAAATCAGCAATTCCTTGTTTTCTTTTCTTGCACTGTGAAACAGAATCACGTTTGTATTTGGGGAAGGGGAATTCGCCCAAATTACAAAGTGAGATTTGGTGACATTTCAAATCCAATCATTATTGTTTGTTGAGAATTGCTATACATTTCCTTATTTGTTTTCTGAATGTATACGTGTGAGGGACAGATATCCTTTGTTCGAGTGTTTTCTTTAGTTTATTTTAGGCAGGGAAATCCTTGTCAGGGTAGAGATACTGAGGCGTTCATCCAACCTTATCTTACAATAAAATGGCATTTGTTGAGAAAACTTTACAAAGTTGTCCACCTCACACATTTCTGACCCATCACGATGTCCTCTAGTATTCAATGAGTTTAATGAGATTGTATGGCAGATTAAGGGAACATTTTCTCAATTTCTGCCCAAAGGATCAGAAAATGGTTTGTGGAAAGCTGCAGTTAGTAAAGACCAGGGCTCTGTGTAAATAATGTGTCTTTTAGTGAGCAACGCATCAGTAAATAGAGAAATGCAAACATCTTTACCCCTACTCAAGAGATTTGGCAGCAAGTTGTGTGCAGATTTTTTTCCCAGTGACTGTAGGTTGTTGGCTTTCATAGAGGTAGATATCAAAGCCCATGATATGAAATGAGTGGGCCTCTTCGAACAGACGAGCAGAGGTAAGTCTTGAGCTTAAATGCAAAGCAACTCGTCCACTCTGTTACGCCAGATAAATTCCACTTGTTTTTTATCCACAGAAGAGACCAAACGTAAGTGAGGGATTTCATGAAAAAGCTGTAAAACTGTCTGTCTGTTTAGAAGACTCTGGTTTCTGGTTTTAGTAGTCGTAAATTCTTGTTTCTTCAAAGGGGATTCTACAACTCTAGTAAAGTGGTTTTGTTTAAGGAGTTGGCTCTTCTTACTTCCAGAGTATAGAAGTTGTCAATTTCTTCATTGCTCTTTGACTCTCCTTTTTCAGTTGTCGTATGCCTTGCTAGCATAATGACAATGACCTGAAAATACAGTTGGGATCAAGAAATTGCAGTCACTTGACCCAAACAAGTACCATCTCTACGCACCCTCTTCATTGAGGAAATTCTTGCACTTTTATTTTACAGCTTTGAACTGTTTTTGAACTTTATCACAGGGTGACAACCCTAACAGAGACGGGCACTGAACGTTGTGACCGTTCCATAGACGTATTAATTTATAACACTCCTCAACGTGTTTTACAGAAATGTATTCTACCCTGGTTACATTTTTGCCCCTTCCCTGATAATATAGCACAATAAACTGTTTTTCTATTAGAAAATAGAAAAGGTGGAATTCGAGTCCTCTATTGTTCCCCTAAGCAGATGCACACTAAACGTACACTGATCTATCACACACAGCATGGTGCCTTGCTGGGGTTGGCATATTGGGCTTCACATATCAGAAATGGTTAATAATAGCTCGTTCTATACTGTTCCCAGGCCTGCGACTGGCCTTGCACTGGTTTCTCTACTGAATGCATTATGGGACTATTAGCTCTAAAAATAAAATCGTTTGTTTTCAAGAGGTTCTGAATCCGGGCAATTTGATCAATGGGCAGACTGTCCTATTATTCAGCTTAATTGCACAAATGCTGACATTTTATTACCTTTTAAAATGTTTACTACTCACCAAATACAAACACATTATTTGTTTAGCAGTATCCCTTTGAGCATGTCTAATACCTACTTGAAAATTCTCAAAGGTAGAAGGGTGACATTTTTTGGGCTAGTGGGAAACCTCAGATTAATCTCCAAACACATTTTGGGAAGAGGGGATTTGCAGGGTTATTTATTTAAATAGTTATATGTGGGCCACCAGAATTGCTCAGTTGGTAAGAGTTCAGATCACAGACCTTGAAAGACCATTTTCGGTAAAATGTGAATCAGTGTTGTTACACCCATTCACCAATCTACAGTGGGTGGGCGATTCGTCCACAGCTCCTTCCGGCTTCCTCCCACAAACCTGTGTTGCTGCATTCCAAAGAAATATAGGTAATATTTATTCAAGTTTGGATCTTTCGCTGAGCCTGTGATTGGCTCGCCAATTTGGCTTAATTACCAGTTTAAGATAGGAGGGATACTTGGAAACAATGTAGGAAGAAAGGTATATTACTCTTGAATCAATCTTATGAATGTGATGTTGCTCTATTCTTCAAAGTTTTTGGCAGTGACATAATGGTTATAAGCAGTAGTTAAGGTGATACTTTCAATTGTCTAAGCAGCTGGAAACTAGAAACCCAGATCAGAAATAATTGATTTTAGATGAATATGTCAAAAATATGAAGCTAATGATAGTATTGCATTGACGTATTCTGTTCTTCAATCCTCAATGACAGTGGTGATGGAACACCTCAAGAAATTATCTGAGTGTGATTTAGAAATTGAAATATTACAAGATAAATGCTAGGACTGTATGGTAGACTGGCATCGCAAGTCCAGAGATGCCCATTGTGATGAATTGAGGGATTCAGTCACTTTTCCCCATCGGGGAGCCTTTTCTTGTGAGGCTAGGGAGGTGAGACCGCTATGCGATACCCTACCTAGGGGTAAAGGCAAGCAGGACCTAACCGGGAGAGACCCCACACATGGGGATAAGGACTTCCACTCCATTAAGGAACTCACTTTCCAATCCTACTCTGTTCAGAGAGAACAAGAGAAATCTTTGTACATCTGTTATGGTGGTGTTTGATGTGGAAATCAATACCTGCCTGGTACTGTGGTGAAGAAACCCACAAGAGCCATAACGAATATGACCAAGACACTGAGAAAGGACTTCCATGAGACGCTGGGGAAGCCCCAGAGCAGTGTCATAAAAGTGGGAGGAGAGAAACCAGGAAAGAGAGAGTCCTGGGAGTTTCAAACCAGCTGTGTGAGGGAAGCTGGTAGACTTGGGAGAATGCTGCCTCTCAAGCAGTGGAGGAGCGGACCGAAATCAGTGCCAAGTTGCATTGTCCAAGGCACAGACTTGAGCACGTCTGGGAAGTCGAGAGTAGTCCCTGGAGGGACGTGCGGGAGAGAAGTGTGGGCCGAAACAGGGAGAGAGCAAACCCCTGTTGGAGCCTATACTGCTTATCGGAAGGCACGCTGTAGCATGTCAGATGAAGAGAAGGCACAGAAAATAAGAAGTGTGGCCAAGACGGGGAGAGAGAAGGAACCCCTTTGGGAGCTGATACTGCTTACCAGAAAGCACGCTGTAACGTGTCAGAACAAGAGAAGGCATAGAGAGAGAGAGTCATCCTCACAGTCGTGGACTTGCCCAAGAAAGATGCTGACACGGTGATGCAGCCCCAGTAGAAGGAAGGTGGCAGAATCATAAATCTGAGAGAGAGAGAAATGAATATAATGAGTGGGGGCATCATCCTCATCTCGGTAAGAAAGAAGAAGTTAAGAAATGGCATATCAGTGTTTGTAACAATAAACACAGCGAGAGTAATGAAAAGCAATGCTGGGTTTACTCTACTCGTCTCAGTAAGAAAACAAATAACCAGAAGTGTGAGAATCCATACTGGGGTCAGCAAACTCATCCCAGTGAGAACGTGAGTGGTCCATAGAGTAAGGATCAACAATGGCATTATATTACTTGTCCCAGCAATAAAACGAGCATTTGAGAGACTGAGAAGCATCACTGGGTTAATCATACTCATCCCAGTGAGAAGACCAATAATCAAGAGAGTGAGAAGGGTCACTGGGTTAATCATACTCGTCCCAGTGAGAAAGGCAATAATCAAGAGAGTGAGAGCCATCACTGGGTTAATCATACTCGTCTCAGTGAGAAGGCCAATACTCAAGAGAGTGAGAATCATCACTGGCTTCACCATACTCGTCCGAGTGAGAAGGTCGATAAACAAAAGTGTGAAAATCACTATTGGGTTCATCATACTCATCCTAGTGCATAGGCAGGTAACCAAGAGGGTGAGAAAGCCAATAATCAAAAGAGTGAGAGCCAATACTGGACTTACCATCGTTGCCTCAGTGGAAGAGTGAGTGACCAAGAGAGGGAAAGTCAACCAGAGAAAGAGAGACTTATCTACATCTTGGAAAGACCAATTGAAACAAAGACAAGGAACCTTGATCAAAGGGATCTTTCAACACCAGAGGAAGGGCAAACCAGAAGACTGGGAAAATCCCCTGCTTGTACTGAACAAACCTGTGAAAAAGATAGATAAAAACTATCCTGAAGATTCTTTACTAAAAGGAACTGAACTGAGAAAGACATGCCAGTAGAAGGGAGTCATTCTCCTGGACTTCAGTTGGCCTTTCTATAGTAAGGTGAGCAAAGCTGATCGGGGAGAAGGGAGTCATTCTCCTGGACCTTAGTTGTTTGGTATTAGTGATAAGGTCAGTGTAGCTAAGATTTTGGACTGAGGACAGACTTTGAGGCAGAGACCGCCCACTCTGAGAGAGAAAAAAAAGACTGGCTACAACAACGCTGTCTGAGTAAAGTACAAAGTGAAAGTGGCAGCGTTACTTTACATCAGGTAGTTAAAAAGCAGTGCAACACGAAATAACACACAATATTTCAAAGTAATTTAAAAGAGAATTGAGGGGCTTTATAATGGCTATCCTAAAAGAACTGCCTCACGTCTCCTTCTGATCGTGGCACCCTGCCCGGCACTTATGATGCCATGGAGGGGCTCAGAGTGAGGCAGAGACCACCCACTCTGAGAGAGATAAAGAGGATTGTCTACAACAACACCGTCTGAGTTAAGTACAAAGTGAAAGTGACAGCGTTACTTTACATCAGGTAGTTAAAAAGCAGTGCAACATGAAATAACACACATTATTTAAAAGTAATTTAAACAGAATAGAGGGGCTTTATAATGGCTATCCTGCAAGGACTGCTTCACCTCTCCTTTCAAGTGCAGTACAGGATTGGTGCACTGTCCATCACCAGCAAGCCTGAGCCTTTTGCCTGTGAGAGCATTGTTCATTGATATGTGTTCGAGATTCCAGGCCTGGCTAATAGCGTGAAACTAGAAATTGCTCTGATGTTTGTAGTATGCGGTTTTAGTTAGGAACTCAAGACCCACAAATGTACAGAAATTTGAAATTTTACTAAAAGTTGATCCACTAAACAAAGCAGATGAACACAGTACATTTCTAGCAGGCACTTTTCCAAGGATAGGTTGGGCAGACCATGAAAATGTGTTATGTTGGTGGACACAGCTACGCTTGATCTTTTTGTTGGTACCTTTGGCAACATGAGACAACTTTACCAATGGTTCCCCACAAATCCCCTGACATAATTTATGGCCACATTTAATCATTTTGATAATCTCTAGACTACAGCAGTTGAATACAAGGTATTTTGGCTCCCTGAATAGCCAATAGTCCTGCAGTACAGTGGTTTGTGATTCAATGGTGGTGGACATGTCCTCCACACTAGGAAGAGTGAAGTCCAGATCATGAACACACTTATCGATCAATTCGGAAGATGCTTCAGTTATTTCAGTCTGTAATATTTCTGGATTTTCAGCATGTTTTGGGAAAACAGAGAACATGGTCTCGTTCTTTGATTGACACTTTTTAGAGGGTGTGGATTGTGTGAGCGGGTCTGCAAATAATTGTGAAACATCGTTTGTGTATTCTGTCTTATCTGGGGGACTGTGGTGAATCTTGTGGATCCCTCACTGAATCCCTGCCTGAAGTCTCCTCCCAGATGGCCAGGGAAAGGCAGACACTTACTGATCCTGAACTTGGGAGTGGTGCTCTGTGGGAGGATCCCCTTGGAGGAGAAAAGTCTCACGCAAGTTAGCAGAATACAGTCTGTTGCCGAGTCGACGATCTCAGTGTGAGTGGAATTAGTCAGAAACCATGTATGAATAAAACAGATAGACATCCTTCTTAAATTCAGGGAACTCAGACAATTGAAATTGTCCCTAACTTCCGAAAAGGGTAAGAGAAGGAGGTTTGTGAATGTTAACAACATTTCATCTTAAGACCTCACTTTACAAACTAGCCTGATATCTGATTCCTATAACATTCCCTTAGTGAAGGTTATAAGAAATACAGATCAAAACCCGAGGAAGAAATTGTTAAGAAAACAAATTTTGCAGTTCTGGGCTTAAGTCCCATAATTCGATTAGTGCTGCAATGAAGAAGAGGGATGCAGAGGAACAAAACTGTAGTAATCAGTTCATTCGTGGAGATTGTCCACACCTGAAGGAGACTGGGTGGTTTAAATGGCCCCCCTCAGGTGCAGACTGTAGAGAAGCTGGAGAAGTCAGAGAAGCCGGAGGCTGTGTATGCAAGTGGAGGGGGGATTAATGGAGTGAGAAAACGCCAGGTTCACTGAGGGTCCTGAGAGGTTGAGTGCCTCTCCTTATCCCCCTTGCAGAGGTTGTGAAGCAGAAAGCCAGCATGGTGGAAAACTCAGAGAGGTCTCCAGTGACTGGGTGACTCAGGAGATTCGTAGGCACTTAGGAATCTCCAAGTTGGTGTGTCGGTGGCGAGAGCGAACAACAAGAAACTGTTTGCCAGGTCTATGAGAGCTACAGAAGCTAACGGCTAGCGAGCACCAAGCAAGAGTGACTTACCCGTTGAGTTCCCCACTTGCAAGTGGTACCAGAGCGCTCGGGTGCTGCTTACGTGCGCCAGGTCAACTGCGTTGTCTGCGTGTGAATGTCAGAGGAACTACTATTGAATATTGAACTATCAGAAAACCACAGTGGCGGTTAAGGAAACAAAGTAGCTGTGATGTTCCTTTTGTGAGTTTGTGGAGAGCTCAATTACCCGATGGGGAAATAATATTAAGAACTAAGGCATGCAAGCACTGCCAAAGCCAAAAGAAAGCTAAACCTCGGCCATTTCAGATCACCCAACATTGCCAAAAGTCTAAGGGAAGTAATATGAATCCCAAAGGTTGTAGGAAGCACTGCTCATATGTTGAGAAGAATGTACCTTATTTAAACTCACTTTGCCAAAGACGAAGTAGCAACAGGAAAAGACTGTATCCTAGCTACTGTGTAACTATTGAAGCAGAAAGAAGGCAAAAAGACTGCCCTTCTTGAGTAGACCATCCAGAGGGAGATGAGCAAAGTGTGCAGCAGAGCCCTAAGATGTTATCCTGACCTCTATGTTATGGATGCAGAAGGGGAAGAAAGGTGCCAAACAAGCTGTCCTTCTGGAATGAGCTATTGAGAGGGAGATGAGCATTGTTTTCAGAACAGTCCTAATGTGGATTAATGTGAATGTTCTATTCCCTGAAAGCTGCTAACAATTCTGATACCAAAGAAGACTATTGAAGTTGTTGTTATTCTAATTTGAAATTTACCATTGAAGCACTTTTCTGGTTTGTTAGTTGAAGAAGTAGACAGGCAGGCTACTATATCTGTATTGCAAGAAGTGATTGCCCAGAAGAAACCTGGTGAACGGATAAGCCAGGTAGCAGAAGGTGCAAGTGAGGAAGAGTGGTACCAATAGAAAACAAAATGTTGAGTTTGAGCAAGTGCTGAGACAAGTGCTGTTGGCTGTCCTAGGCTTTCTGTGACCAATCCTCTTGGATTTCAATCTGTGTACAGGAAATCATCAGCTCTGCCCCTTTATCCAGAATTCCCTTCTTAGGAGAGGACCTGCACGCATCCAGCGTGCGCGCATTCGAGCAAGTGCTGAGACAAGTTCTTTTGGCTGTCATAGGCTGTCTGTGACCAACCCCCTTGGATTTCCATCTGTGTACAGGAAATCATCGGTATGGACTAACTGCTCCACCTCACTGACAATCCCTCTGTAAAGACGAGTGAAACTTGCTATAGCTATAACTAAGCCATAACTAAGCCTATATTCACATAATATTTGTCTAATACAAGTTATTTCAGTTTTTTCTTAGGGCTCCGCCACTTTACCCAGAATTCCCTACTTAAGAAAGGACCCACACGCATCCAGCACGCGCGCATTCGAGCAAGTGCTGAGACAAGTGCCATTGGCTGTCCTAGGCTGTCTGTGACCAACCCCCTTGGATGACAATCTGCGTACAGGAAATCATCGGTGTGGACTAACTGCTCCACCTCAGTGACAAACTCCACTTTAAAGACTCTAGTGAAACTTGCTATAACTAAGCTATAACTAAGCCTATATTCACGTAATATTTGTCTAATACAAGTTATTACATGTTTTTCTTAGCGCTTCGCCCCTTTACCCAGAATTTCCTACTTAAGAGAGTACCCGCGCGCATCCAGCGCACGCTCATTCGAGCAAGTGCTGAGACAAGTGCTATTGCCTGCAGTGGGCTGTCTGCGACAACCCCCTTGGATTTCAATCTGTGTACAGGATATCATCGGTATGGACTAACTGCTCCACCTCACTGACAAACCTACTTTAAAGACTCTAGTGAAACTTGCTATAGCTATAACTAAGGTATAACTAAGCCTATATTCACTTAATATTTGTCTAATACGAGTTATTTCAGTTTTTTCTAAGGGCTCTGCCCCTTTACCCAGAATTTCCTACTTAAGATAGGGCTGTCCTAGGCTGTCTGTGACCACGTAATTGTCGTCATATCAGAGTCATTGTCTGAGTCACTGCCTGCAGTGCTCTGTGATGACAATGCTATTGGGACAGACGAGGTGAAAACAAAACGGAGCTGCCGCAGAGTATGCCCATCAAACATAATCTCTAATCCGGCACCTACAACAAAAAGTGTTAACGCTCACCTGGTCTCCACGGGGGCGTTGCACGAAGCTGAGCGATGAACGTCTGCATGTGTCTTTCTCTGTCTCACTACTTCTCACACGAGTGGGCGTTTGCCTAGAATGTTGAACGGAGATGTTAACCTGCTGCATTGGATAGGCAAGACTTCGACCTCCCTTAGCCTCCTAGCGCTTCCCTCTGTGTTCATATCTCACCTTAGGTGTTTTAATGGTGGGCTCTCCGTCCTGCATCTGAATGCAGGGCGCGTAAATGTTAATAGGCTTTTTTCTAGATCTAGTTGCGTCACTGATCCTGCGGCCTGTAGAGGTATCCAGACCAGCTGTAACTTCGTAGGTAAGTCTTTTTACCAATCGGTTCTTGGTATCAATTTTGCTTAAGTGTTCTTTTGTTGCAAAGTTTTCACTATTGTGCTTATTCCTTTGCAGGTGTGGTTTTGGAGGTGCCAGATGAAGAATTGGTCTGCTCACTATGACACTGTGCCGTATTTCTACAGGTGAGTATTAGCATGAGAGTGCAGCGTTGAGATGTATTTAGAAATGTTTTTTTCTCCATTGCGCGACTAACTTGATGTTTCGTTTTCTCTTTCTGCAGGTGTGGTGTGACTCCGGAGCAGAGATCGCGTGAACTGCTTTGATGGAATGCTGGAAGACTGTCACCTCCGGTTGAGTATTCGCTCTTCCTTCTTGTGTCTCTTTCTGGAGGTGCGGGTTTCCGGGAACAGCAGAAGAGAAGGCCGTTCGGATGGACTCAGAGGACTGCTTCTCTTAGGTAAGGACACAACCGCTGTTCTTCTGCTTATTCTCTCTTTCCTTTTCTCCAACAGGTGCTGATGGTCCGTGGTTCCTGAGGCGTGGCTGAAGACCAGGTAAACAGGAGCTGAGCAGACACGGTGAGCGTTACGCTGCAGGAGTGCAGAATAACGCGAAGCGTGTTCTGTCCTTTGGGTGCGGTTTATATAGCCTTGATCAAATAGTTCCAGGTAAAGTAGTCCCAAGCCCAGCCACACCTTGGAAGCTAGACTGCATGGCTCAGTTCCTACAGACTGGGCTATGTGTGCCTCCATATTCACTGAATCCTTGTTCACATGGTTAAATCATGGCACCAGGACTGGCTCCAGGAAGGCTTCTGACAGCATTTTGGGGCCTTAAAGGTCCTCATGGGAGCCTGCAGCTGGGGAAGGCTGGCCTGATCCTGACGTCTGGAGGAATGCATCATGACAAAAAGTCGGAAATGTACCACTTATTTCCCAAAAATCCCCATTCTCTCTAAAGCAGATAAACTTACGGCCACATCTGAACTAAGGGCAAATCTAAATGTGCACCTAAACTGTTTGGGATCAACATGTGTGGAAACAATAACCACATTACCAACTCCACCGGTAGGTATGAAGGTGACAAAGTGTTCTAGTAATCTTCATCCTAACTCTACAGTATTCTTTCCAATATTGAATGCCGAGATACCAGCTAAACCACTAGTCGTCGTTTCCCTGACTCAACCTGCATCTGCTGCCATGCCCTTGCCATGTCCTTCTGACACTCCGGCGGCAGTATCTACTGTCCAGATTCACTGTGCTTAACTCTCTAGTGGTTATCCACCTCTTTGTTCCCCTCCTGCCCTTGAAATGTCGGACGAGTCTTCTGATCTTGAATATCTCGGTCCTGACCTGGATACCTCTTTTTCTTCACTCCCTCTGTTTTGTGAACTACCCCATGTGGCTGAGTCCAGTAATGAAGCCGGTGTTCTAGAACCTCTCCAAGCGACAGCCACTCCCGGTCGCCATAGCCCACTCCTCAACAAATGTCCAAGACAGTTTGACCTCTATGACTGTAGACAATGCCCCCATATTCAGCCAGCTCCGAAAGGTCACCCACAAGATCAAAGTATCCTCGATGCAGACGACCTTGCCAATGTCAGCATGTCATTGGACAAAATGTTCATGAAATTTGAGCGTCTGCTAACCGCTCCTGGAAAAAGTGAGTATATGGAAAACAAATTCGACCTACAATCAATACTTCTTCATAAAAGCATCAATCGCAGTAGGCGTACGATGAAAGAGTAGGGATGTAATACTGATGCTTATATCCTGGAACCCAACCAGCTTGGTCCGAGTGGTATTATACCTGCCTTGGCTGACACTACAACTAATTCATCTCGGTCAGAGCTTTCACTCTCCAGTAAACACCCTCTGCAAACAGAAGAAAAAAGCTATATCAAAAGCTTTTCTATACACCAAACAAGCAAAAGCTGGCAACAATGCCTGTATTATTCTTGAACATAGCTTGTTTA
Organism: Ambystoma mexicanum; assembly: GCF_040938575.1. Taxonomy (NCBI): domain Eukaryota; kingdom Metazoa; phylum Chordata; class Amphibia; order Caudata; family Ambystomatidae; genus Ambystoma; species Ambystoma mexicanum. The sequence goes on from NC_090929.1 coordinate 170,573,346, forward strand.
GAAATTATTTTAGAGAGTAAGACATCTGCACCATCTCCCATATTGGTGGCTGAGACTAGTGCTGTTCCATTTCCCCTCACACCGCCCATACCAATGCTATTGCCTCATACCAATATGACTCAAGGTTTGGCTCATGAAATTGATCGACCAGAAACTGCTTCCATAGCAGCCACCTCTGTGGGCTCGACATCTCAATCTAATATTCCCAATAGTAGAACCATATACGCCCAAGCAAAATTGACAGATATTTGGCCCACTCCTCCATGTGTGACATTACCCTCCCAATCCCTACATCAGTCCATTTTGATCCTATCACGAAAGAGGATCAACATAAAGCGTTACAACTTCAAACCGTCTCTACAGATATATATCTTCCCCCCTTAATAGAGCTGCAGTGATGACTATTTTTCACTCTGTAGTTTCACTTCATGTTGTAACATCAGACGACATTCTCATTGTTGATCAAGTTGACCACATTGTAACCAACATTTCTAACATTTGGGTCAAGAGTGATATATTGTTAGACTATGTGATCAAATATGATGTGATCGACCTCTTCAGACTAGGCTACACATGCAAGATTGTGCCTATGCCGTTTATAAAACCACGACCCATGATAGAAGCGGCCGGCTCAGATATAAAAGAATCTAATACCCCTGCGGTGGCCATCACATGTCCCTCATGTAATAATGAAAAGGCAGCCTGTCCACCTTCCATACCTAGTAGCAATGCGATAATTGTTCTCTCAAGCCATAGTAGGTCATCTATACCACCATCAAAAATACAAACTCATGAGTCTGAAACACAACCTACTAATGTAGGAACTGGTTTTCAAAGATGGATACTGGCAATGGCTCCCGTCAATATTCAAGACACATTTCTCTACGTTGTCTCATATGGTTTGCTCGTGGAGTACACGAGGATCATCCCATATATTCATTGCTGAAGGTCTTATTGACAACATAGATATTTTTGTATTAGTTGCTCTTCAGTTGCTCTTCAGGAGACGTGGTTGACTAAAAACAGTTGATTTTGATGGCGTTGTGACCATGCATAGGCTAGCTTCAAAAGACCCCACAGGAAGACCAAAGGGTGGCCTATTGATCTCAGTGAGGGAACCTGTTGTAGAACTGGAAGGCTCCACGGCCACAGTACAAGTCGTCAGACTTCAGCATGGTCACCGGAATCTCATCCTGATAAATCTTTATGATCCACCAAATAGTGCGGCTACTGCCTCAAATGTAACTCTTTTCTACTGTCCCATCAGCAGTTGATGCTGATATGGCTGGTAGGCGACTTTAATACCAACATTGTTCTCACCTCCGCAGAAAGCTATGGCCCTAAAACATCCATGCCGATCTCTCCTATCCACGGTACTGGCCGCTCTGGCAAACAATGGCTAAAGCTTTTAGATGAGTTTGGATTTGTTCGCCTTAATGGCCCATCCTGACTAAATTATGTGTTGTTACTACAAATGTGAGACAGTTCTTATAACCAGAGGGGTGAGAGTGTATATCTTTTGGAAGAATTGTGTTAAACGATCCTGACCAAATTATTTGCTGTTACTACAAATGTGATACCGTTCTTATTCCAGGAGGAGTGAGCGCTTGTTACTTTTTCAAGGTTATTTGTTGAAGCGACAGAACTTTGTGAATTTGAGTACAGGAACTTAATAACTGTATTGGAACTTTGTGTTAAACAGGATTTCCTTGTTTTCCTTTTAAATGTGGTGAAAACCTTGCCTTTGATATTGGGGAAGTTCGTCCAGATTGTGACAAGAGACATTGATCACATTGTGAACCAGGTCATACGTTATATATTGTTGTTGAAATTAATTGCAATATATTTCATTTTTTTTTTGCTTTGATTGTTGTATGAGGGTTAGTTCTCATTTGGTTAGAGTGTAGTTAATTTTAGCTGGGAAATCCTCATCATGGTAGTTATAGTGTGGTGTTTATTCAATCTGTTTCTTTAATAAAAATAGCTAAAGTTGAAAACTCTTTACAAAGTTGTCCACATCACATTTCCGCCCCTCATATATGGTGTTAGGGGTGGGATCAGACAAAACATTTGTGAGAAGAAGATTGGTATAGTCATACGCCCTCTCTTCTTAGAACACAGCTTCCCCCAAGGTGCCCAGTTCGAAGACCTCCTTTGTTAGGGAAGAGTTTTTCCATCAAGGGGACCAGGCAACTGAGAGCAATTCCATGTAATCAATGGCCCGTTAAGATGAATATGGGATTGCATTTTGTTACACTTTCAGAGCAAGCCATTAACCCAAAAAGACAGTTGATAGAAGGAAATATATATCATCTATCTTTTCCTCAGAATTATGTCATTCCAGGAAAGGATAAAATTCTGATATCCCTTATGTTGGAGATAGATTTTCAGGTGTATATAGCTGCTTACATCATGCCATAACAAGTAAATCGTAAAATACCGAACTTGCCCTATGCTAAGGTGACATTCCCTACCTAAATAAATAAATGCTTGCCCTCACAACTAAATCTGTGCAAGGTGTAAGGATATCAGCAACGAAAAGAAACCGTGTTTAACATAAAGATCTGAGCTTCCTTTATTTTGCCGCTTCCTTTCAGCTCTCTTCCCCAAGTGTCCAGAAATTCCACAAAAAGTCTCAAAATTACCTTCCTTGGATTCAAGGTGATATAGTTTTAACCAATACTCGGGGTTCCCTTCCCCAAGTTGCAAATAACACAGTTCAAACACAAAAGAAACTTGAGACGCTGTCCTCAAGTCAGCATTCAAGGTGATATCGTTTTAACCAATACTCAGGATTCCCTTCCGCCATTTCCAAGTAACACAGTTAAAACACAAAAGAACCTTGAGGCTCCGTCCTCAAGTTAGCATTCAAGGTGATATAGTTTTAACCAATACTCAGGATTCCCTTCCGCCTGTTCCAAGCAACACAGTTCAAACACAAAAGAACCTTGAGGCACCGTCCTCAAGTTAGCATACAAGGTGATATAGTTTGAACCAATACTCAGGGTTCCCTTCCGCCAGTTCCAAATAACACAGTTTAAACACAAAAGAACCTTGAGGCTCAGTCCTCAAGTGAGACGATGTCCCAATTATCAAGGATACCTTTGCCCAGGACTTAGTTTCATTTTCATATAAAAAGGATTCTATAAAAGGATTCTTGTCTTTCCAGAGTTCAGTTAATTCTGCTTTCAAATGTGTATTTCTGCGGTTTACAGCTTTCACACACTTTGATATGCAATACTCCCCTTTTTGGTTTAATTTTACAGTTCCATTATAGATCAAGCTTCAGTATACTTTTGTTTTTTATCATTCTGTAAAGTTACATTCACTTCAGAATTCAGCATACTGTGACTTTACTTGAATTTAAAGTTCTGTTCCCTTCTTGGTTCAACAGCTAATAGTTCTGCTTGCTTGCAAAGCTTTTATTCAGTTTCTGTGTTCAATAGATATGACGTTTATCACTTTTAACAATCAACAAGGGTTTACACCGGAGACTTGCGAAAACATGCTCTTCTGAGACACGCAACCACTCTGATACAAAGTATTCCTTACAATGGATCTGTTCGAACACTCGTGCACTGGGTTTCTCATGCCAGAAACTCACTGGTCACTTTAACAGTTCTTCCAGCAGCGTGGATCACACATTCTTCTGCTTTTGATGTTAGGGGCCCTGCTCCTGCCCTCCATGCACTCCTGTGTGGACCTCTCAACACAGGGGAACGAGTACCTCGCACATAAGGGAACGGAAACAGACTCCCCACACAGCTCCCTTCTCCACATTCAGTCCGCTCCATGGAACCACATCTCCCAAGCCACGCTTCCACAGACCACCTCTCTGTGAAGTCCACAGCCCCTCAGCATGTTGCACACGGTGGAACCGAACCGTAGCAGTTTTACCCAGGTGTTGTCTCTCCTCAGACACGGTTCCCTGCTGCTTGCACTGGCCTCCCTGCTGCTCCTCCTCTCTGTATTGCTTTCTCCTTCCCATTTTATACACCTGCGACCCTCTTACAGGTTGCAGTTGTGCCTTTCCAATTTGACTTGGATGACCAGGATTAGATACCGTAAGTAAAGGTTCTGCAATAAAGGCTAGTTTCCTTCCGAAACAATGGAAGAATATAGGACAAAAGGATATCAGTTGTGTCCATGGACAAACAGAAGGACACCCTTAAACAAAGATTGAAATATCCCTTTTAGCAGTAATTGCTCATCTACCCATGGTTCTAGATAGTGAAGTTCCATACTGAATAGATTTTTAGAATAGCCCAGATGAAAGTGAAATCATTCAAAAATGTGGATCACATACCTAAAAAGGCCTGTCCATCTTATTCTCCTCAAATCTGTTGTCAAGAAGAGTTTTGTATAGATGACCCAGTATGGGACCGGGACGCATGTGAATCCACTATGAATATGGCGGTGGCAGCAGATGGAGGGTAGGATAAAGAACTTGGACCGGGAGATCAGGTCTTTAAGGGAATGGTATGTGGTGAATACTGTGTATCCCTGTCTGAACCCCAGCCTAAAGTCTCCTCCCAGGTGGCCAGGGAAAGGCAGATGCTTCCTGATCCTGACCTTGGGGGTGGTGCTCTGCGGGAGGCTCATCTGGGAGGAGAAAAGGTTGAGGGAGGTGAGAGGAATCCAGGGGATGAGACACAGTATTTGCCTTCTTTTGAAGGAGACATTTTTCCACTCCGACAATATATAACGGCTTGTTGTGACCATAACCCTTCTATTGCATGAGTTAACCATCTCAGTGTGGGTGGGATTAGTCAGAAAACCAGTATGACTAAAACAGATAGAGATGTTTCTCAAATTCAGGGAACGCAGACAATTGAAAATGTCCCTAATTCCCGAAAGTGTAAGAGAAGTAGGTATGTGAATGTTAACAACATTTCATCTAATGACCTATATTCCACTTACTTACAAACTAGCCTGATGACTGATCCCTATAACATGCCCTTAGTGAAGGTTATAAGAAATAGAGATCAAAACTTGAGGAAGAAAATAGTTAAGAAAACCAATTTCTTTGGTTTGGGCCTTCAAGTCCCATAATTTGCTTAGTACTGGAATGAGGAAGAGGGATGCAGAGGTACAAAACTGTAGTAATCAGTTTATTAGTGGAGATTGTCCACACCTGAGGGAGACTGGGTGGTTTAAATGGCCCCCTCAGGTGCAGACTGTAGAGAAGCTGGAGAAGTCAGAGAAGCCGGAGGCCGTGTCTGCAGGTGGAGGTGGGATTAATAGAGTGAGAAGACGCTCTGACCACTGAGGGTCCTGAGAGGGTCAGTGCCTCTCCCTATCCCCCTTGCAGAGGTTGTGAAGTAGTAGTCGGCATGATGGAAAACCCAGAGATATCTCTGGTCACTGGGTAGAGCCAGAGATACGTAGGAGCTTGGGATCTCTGAGTTGGTGTGTTTGTGGTGAGAGTGAATAACAAGAAACTGTTTGCCAGATCCAGGAGAGCCTCAGAAACTAACAGCCAGCGAGCACCGAGCGAGAGTGACTTACCCGTTAAGTTCCCCGCTTGCAAGTGGTACCGGAGTGCTCAGGTGAAGCTCACGTGCACCAGGTCAACCGTGTTGTCCGCGTCTGAATGACAGAGGCACTCCCTAGGCAATATGACCCGAGGAGGAGGGCCATTACCGGTCTGGTAATGCCCCTGGGGCCATAGTCCGAAGCCCGAGCGAAGTGAGGGCTTTAACTGAGCCCCGGAGGAATTACCAGACCGGTAATGGCCCCCCTCCGAGGGTCATATTTCCATGAGTACCCCGGCACATTGTACTAGGCTACTGATTGCAATTTTTCTTGAGTCGAGAAACGGCGCTGTGACCGTTTTGTCCAATCGAGAAAAAACAAAAAAATGGCTGCCGGGGATCGGGAGAAGGGACTACAGCTAGTCCCTTCTCACTTTCCATGGCACCCATTGAAATTAATGTAACAGGAGAAGGTAATACAGGTAGTCCCTTCTCTCTTTCCATGGAAATGATGGTCGGACCGGCGCAAGACGCACACCGCAACGTCTTTGGGATTACCATCAGGTAATGCTTGGAATTTCACCAATTGGGATACAGCTTTATTGTCTTTGTTGGGAAGACGGGTATTAATGTGGATGAATGTGAATGTTCTATTCCCTGAAAGCTGCTAACAATTTTGATACCAAAGAAGACAATTGAAGTTGTTGTTATTCTAATTTGAAAGTTAAGCACTTTTCTGTTCTGATGGTTGAAGAAGTAGGTGGGCAGGCGAGTATACCCGTATTGCAAGAAGTGATTGCCCAGAAGAAACCTGGTGAAAGGATAAGCCAGGTAGTAGAAGATGCAAGTGATGAAGAGTGGCACTAATAGAAAACAACATGCTGAGTTGTGACATTTGCAGAAGAGTTGTGAAAGCTGGCTGAAGAAAGGTAACACTTCTTTCTTCAGTTAAAGTTGTGGTAAACCATCCTGACTAAATTATGTGTTGTTACTACAAATGTGAGACAGTTCTTATTCCCAGAGGAGTGAGAGTTTGACTTTCCGACGAGCATGCTGAGCCTCAAAATGTAGTTGCTCTGAAGTGACATCGGTTTGGCAAGTGACATCATTAGTTTGTAGTGAGTCTTTCTGTTCTTCTTACTCGTAGGCTTTTAACCGGTTAAACAACATGCTTAATTTATAACACACTTACAGTATATATGAATTATAACCTCAAAATGTAATATCATTAAATAACTACTAAACAACCACTTTAAAAAAGCTTGTTTGTTATTTACCCTTGTTTTCCTAGTGTACATTGATACAGTCATTTGTGATTTGCCGACTTCAAACCCAGCTGAAAAAGAGCTTTTGGAAAATGTATAAACCAAGAATTTATGCTTCCATTTCAAGATAAATATATACATATGCAAAAACATTATCAGATAATAAAAATTACATGAAAAGAAAAATTGATGATAAATGATCTTTTACAACATCATATGTGTACCTACGGTCCATGTGTCTCTTCATTCTTCCCACCAGTAGTACACTCCTTGTACATAAGAAATTCAACAAAAATAGTTTCATAGTTCAACAATTTAATGTTAAAATCTTTGATCTAAAAAAGTATTCCTTGGGAATTTCGTTTTTATGATTGTCGACTTTACAACATCAGTTAAAAGATTGAAAACAGAGAAATCTTTGAGTGAAACCTTTTTTCTATAATACTGACATTCTTAATAAGATGAAGTTGAACACTGTGTAGATCTTACATTTAAAAAAAAAGTTATTTTAAATTGTACCTGGTGTGCTTCCGAGATGTCAGAGGGAATTGGTGTGAGATCATCCTGCAAAACAAAGTGAATACATTTTTGCCGCCTAAGTATGTCTCGTTATATTGTTAGTTTGTACCTATTGAGCTTTAGGCAGGCAGTGAAAGTTTATTAACAGAAACATAGACCATTCAGAGAGTGAAAGACCCCATTCAATTCTTTTACAATCTGAGTTTTGCAATGGATAACTGTCATTGTCACATGTGTGTGGCCAATTGACACAACTAGGTTGTTGATTGAATGCTTTTCAATTTGTTGAAATTATTATACATTATGAATACATGATCACTTGTCTTTTTCATTTTAAACAAAATATTATTAATCAACAATTATTAATATCATTCAATACATTCTCAAATCTCATCCTCCGTACCGGTTGCATTAGAAGAATAGTATGTTGTTGAAGTTCCTGCATCCCCCTGTATCTAAATATTTGTTGTTATAATAGTGATGTAACAGAAATATATCAAAAACATTTCATGCAAAACATAGTCGATATTGTGATACGATCCTACATGCCTTTTTATATTAATAGTGAATATTATAAATAACAATGATCAATATGTTTCAAGTTGAACTTAACTGTATAAATGTATCGTATAGTTGCATCTGGAGGAATAGTATAAAAAAATGACTTGAAAGGGGCGTGAGGTTGATGTTGATTCCAGAATAGTTGTCGAAGTTGAATCTCGTTCCATTTTTCAATGTATATATTAATAACAGTGTTCAATAGAAAATGTACATTATTATTACAATTTAGACCATTTCATACTCTTTAAAATAAGTTTACGTGCATGTCGCTTGGCCTCACCATTTTGACGTGTCTTGTTTCCTCTATGGTATAGGTATTTACTTTCATCAGCATGGTGTATGTAAAGACGGATATGGTAATCAACAAATTTACCTAAATAACCAATTTTCAGTGGACGCTATTAACGTTTTTATAAAGACTTCCATTGCACTGAACTATTTGTGCATGATATGATATGGCATTTGCAATGCGCCTATACACAAGTGTTTCAAGGCACGACAAGGCAAGGAAGGGTGAACAGAGGGAGGACAGAGACAACAATCTTACTAGGCTAAGTGACATTGAGATTGCGCAAGTGCAGTGGAGGGGGGAGGGGAAAAGTGCCAGGGGAAAGGGGAGGTGGCAGTGCTGTACATGGGATCAAAACAATAACAAGAAGTGCGGCCAGCAGGGGGCAGGTGCAAGGGTAAGTGCACACAGCAGGTGTCCAAAAGTGCAGGTAGGGGGACTGTAGGGTTACAGATACAGACCCAAGTGCAAGGGATGCCGGGAGGCAGTGCGGGTGTGCAACTGGGCGGGTAGGGACCTGGGCCCAAAATCAGAGGGTAGCCAGGTGATCACTGCAGTATTAGACAGGAAATCAGCAGGGGAGAGGTGAAGGAAGAATCAAAGAGGAACGTCTTGAGGTGCTCCCAGGAATGGAGATGGTTCTCCTCGAGTTTCAGAGAGGCAGGGAAGCTATTCCAGAGGGAGGCGCCAGCGGAAGAAAGAGATCTACCACCAACTCGTTGCTTGGAGAAGCAACTGACCCTGAAGGAGTTGGAGGGGGAGGAGCGAAGAGCGCGAGTAAGAAGGTATTTACGAAGAGGGAGTTGGAGGTATTGAGGACCCAAGCCCCAGAAGTCCTTGTGGACAATGCATAGGGTCTTGAACATAATCATTGAAGCCACTGGGAGCCAATGCAGAGATTCAGTGCTGGAGAGGTACAAACCCTGGGCTTAAGGCCAAGGACAAGTCTCACAGTCCTGTTCTGGATGAGTTTCAGAGTGCAGAGAGTAGAATCAGGCAGATTTAGAAAGAGGCTGTTGCAGTAGTCCAGCCTAGAGAGAACCAGAGCTCTAGAGACAGTGAGCTTCTGGGGGAAGGAGAGGAAAGGAAGAATACCGCTGAGGAGGTGCAGTTGGTAGTTTGACTTCTTAGAGACGTCAGGGATTTGAGGAGAAAAGGAGAGTGTGGAGTCGAAGATGATCCAGAGGTTCTTAGCCTCACAGCTGGGAGCAGGAAGAAGGCCAAAGGAGGCCGGCCAGAGAGTGACAGGAAAGGAGGGTGCAGGTGTGCCGATGAGGAGAATCTCCGCCTTGCTGGTTTTAAGGCAGACATCGTTGGCGGCACACCACTTCTGGATAGCAGACAGACAGTCAGAGATGGGAGAAGGAGAAGAGGTGGGAGAGGGGAGCCTGAAAATGAGCTGAGTGTCATCCACATAGCACTGAAAGTTGAAGTAGAGAGTGGCAATGCGTTGGGCGAGAGGTGCCCGGTATTGGTTGTTCATCCAGGGAGAGAGGTTAGACCCCTGGGGAACACGACAGGTAGAGAGTGAGATAGAGGAAAGGAAGGACGCAAGTTGAACCTGGGAGGGTTGATAAGAGAGGAACGAGATCAGCCAGGCCAGGGCCTGATCAGGGATACCCAGGTCATCATGGAGACGATTGAGCAGGATGGCATGGTTGACTGTGTCAAAGGCAGAAAAGAGATTGAGTAAGATGAGGACAGAGGGGAGATTAGAATCAAGGTTAGAGAGCAGGTCTTCACGGATGTTCAGGAGAGCAGTTTCTGTTGTTTTGTCTGCTCTGAAGCCAGACAGATGGTCATGGAGACAACCAACAGATTCAGTGTGAAGATTAAGCTGGGAGATGGTCAGCTATTCCAGGAGTTTGCCCAGGAAAGGAATGATGGAGATCAGGCTATAGTTAGCCGAGCAGGAGGGGTCAGCTGAGGGTTTCTTGAGAAGAGGGTGCACAAGAGAGTGCTTCAGGGGAGGGGGGGAGGCTCCAGTGGCAAAGGAATGGTTGCAGAAGTCAGCCAGAGCAGGAGCAAGGGTGTCAGTGTGGTCCTTGATGGTTTTGGAAGGACAGGGAAGAACCTGTTTTGATGAGGCTTTCATAGATCGGACTTGTCTAGAAACCTTGCCAGGGGAGAACAGAGGAAAGGAAGAGAAAGAGGGAGGAGAGATGGCCACAGGGGGGCCGCAGGTAGAGGTGAGAGTAGAGGGAGAGTATCCCTAAAGTAGAGCCACACAAAGTAGTCTAAAGTGAAACATTTCCAAAATGACTGTACATTGTGTCACAATGGAAAATTGTGCAATACAATATTGATACAAATATTCCCCAAAAACTCCAAACCTTTCATCATGTTACCTTTTGACACACTATTTCAATAGATTGTATAATCATTTAGACAACATTTTATACTACGGTGTGGGAGCCCCTCTTCTGAGAATGAACATGGGTCAAATGCCCTGTTCTGTGGAAGTTCTCACACTCAGGATGGTCTACAACCAAGCTTTAGCTCACTGCACCCTTCACAAAAGAGAAATATTCATTTGCAAATCAGTCTGGTCCCACCCACAAGGGCAGTCCAGAACCGAAATGCCAGGCAATTCTCCTCTGAACAAGAGTACCATCAGCAACTCCAGACACATGTTTCATCCTAGTCGAGCCTCATCAGTGAGGTGAAGCTGAGCCTCTCTAAGGCACAGTGAGTAAGAGGTCCACATCTGGATTACTCAGTGGTCTTGATTGTAGATAGTCTACGAGAAATAGAAAAATACTGACAAGTATCTTGCCGAGGTATGGCATGAGTCAAACGCCGTCTGCTTAGGGTATAGGATCTTCACACCTGCCACCGTTTACCTCAGGGTCAAGACTGACTCCAGCTTGTTTTGTACTGGTCTTGTCACAGTGCCTACAAAAAGAGAAAAGTGAATATTTAGATTTGGCTTAATTTATTCATCTTTTTTAACCAGTCCTGAAGCAGGGGACTGTGACTTAAATCTGTGTTCCTCTGCATTGTCTTGCTTCCAAGACAAACGCATTGCCCCTGAGCTATCCTCTAGGTGTAGATTAAGGTGGGGTGCAGTCCTATTGTAATTCAAATGGAATCACCTGTGGCAGTTTTTTAATGCTATTATTTTCATAAAAGAAATTGCTATTGCAAACTAGCTTGTCTACTGCTTCCAGGTGTGAGGGTGAGATTGTGACCTGCTAAATTATTAAACTGAGGGATGTTCAAGACCGGAAATTGAAGCTCAAAACATACAGGTTGATTGTGCCGGTCTTATTCGAGATCCCAATGCCACCCAATTGGCCTATATAAATGATCCAACATTATTAAGCTCCTGGACTGCGGAAAAAGTGTGTGTGTAGTCCCACAACCTATTGTTTAAATTAAAACACATCATCCAAATACCACATACGAGCAGTTCAAACATCTGCACACTCATAAATGGGCATTAACTAGTCATATCCAATTAAAACCAACATGTTTCAGCCCAGGCATAACTCTCTCTATAGCTCACCCAGAATAAAGTAAAGAAACCATTTCATCCTAAGTGCTCGGTCACAACCTTACCATACATTCTGCTGCAAACACTCCAGTCAATCAGGCTCCACTTATCCTTCAAACTTCAAAATATGGCAGTGCTGTACAAGTGGTGGTAATTTCATCAACACCACTTTGTTACTGCAACACTGAACTCTTAGTGAGGCCCACTGACTTACAAACCCTAACACGATATTCTGACCCCTATGAACAGGCAGGGGGGCCTACAGTCTCTCCACTGGTTCCAGGTGGCTGCAAGGATCAAGTTCAAGACCCTCTGCATCGTCCACAGGACTTTCTGGGGCCGGGGCCTGCACTACATCCAACTCTGTCTTCCAAAATTCCTTCTCCAGCCCTTTGCTCAGCTACCTCCAATTCTCTGAGGGTCAGACGCTTCTCCAGAGAGCGGGGTGTAGATATCGCTCCTCTGAAGGTGCCTCCCTCTCGAATGGCCTCCCTGCCTCTCTCAAACTTGAGCAGACCACCTAAAGTTCTGGAAGCAGCTCAAGGCCTTCCTTTTCTCCTCTGCTTTCTCCATCTCCCTCCCCTGCTGACCTTACCTGTCTGCTGCGCCGACTGGTTGCTTAGCTACGCTCAGAGTCTCACTGGGTACCAAGCTCCTCCATGATCAGTCTCCCCTGCACTGCCTGTGTGCCTACTGCGCACTTAAGGGCTGTAACTGTGGTTCCATGTGATTTCATGGCCTGCTGTTTCATTGCGGGTTTTTTTACCGCAGACTTTTTTTTAAAAAAAATCGTTTCTTTTTTTTTTGGGGGGTACGTACCCACCCAAACCCCCCATCCTCTTTATTTATTTTTATATCCCCGTACACCCACACCCAATGTATATAATTATTTAACCTCCCCAAAAAATGTGATGATTTTTTTTCGAAAAAGAATCTGCGGCAAAAAACCCATCGAAAAAACATCCGGCGATGAAATTACATCGTACTGTAACTGTAACCTCTACAGTCCCCTCCCTCCACTTACCCAGAGCCGCGCATCCCTGGCTGCACTTCCTCAGAGCAATCCTGCCCTGATTGCACTTCCCTCTCCCTGGCACTCACCCACTGCCCTGCATGCCCCTGCACATTGCGTTGTCGCACTTGCACAATCTTAATGACACAAGGCCTCGTAAGATTGTTTGTCTTGTCCCTCTCTCTGTCTTCACTCCCTTGTCTTGTCGCACCTAGAAACACTTGTGTACAGGCGCGTTATAAATGACATAGGCAGATATCTGCCCACCCAGCTATACGGCCCTAAGCAAGATAGCCTTTCACCCTTTTTCTTTTGCCACCAAACGTGACTCTCTGCCACACCTGTTACTCTTCTTTCCATTTGAAGATTTCTCCCACCAGGATAATCCTTGTTTGCATATGCAATGCACGTCTTAGTCAATGCATTGCATGTCTTAGTCAATGCAATGCATGTCTTAAAACTGCACTTCTCCAAATAGGGTCTTAATTCCACGTGATAAGCTGCAGATGGGTTTCAGTATGTCTGCAGTAGTTTATGTGTGCGTATGGCCTCCTTGGGACTTTCAGGTTTGAAGTCTTTGGTCTTGCGGCAAACTTGATTTGATTCAAACGTCTGCCCAGCTGTATTTCTTGCCTCTGTACTGCTTCCAATTTGCACTTAGCCTCCTTGAAAGGGGCCTCCGGAAATGCAAAGCAGAAACATGACGCATCTGGATTTACATTTCAGTAATAATCTTTGGTTCAGGGCTAGGGGTCTGCGTAAAAAAAAAAAAGATCAGCAGCACCTGCTCCAAAGTCCACTTAGATGGATATACAAAAGGACTCTGCAATTGCCATGTCAGCGTGGTGCAAAGGGGCTGTCTTCCAGATCACAAAATACAAAATGAACTGCGAATCGCAATCACATCTTCTTGCAAGCCAGGGGGTAAAGGGACCAGAGAATGGACTGCGTGGACTTGCATCAATGACCTGAGACTCGCACGGACATGTGTCATGGCCATTGAAGCTCGTGTAGTTACCAGGCTCTGAATGGCTACTGCATGCACAGGGCAGGAGGCCACACTCGCTAAGTGTCAGCCCCACTCTACTGCGTGCAGAGGGCAGGAGGCCGCACTCCGCAAAGTGTCAGCCCCACTCTACTGCATGCACAGGGCAGGAGGCCGCACTCGCTAAGTGTCAGCCCCACTCTACTGCGTGCACAGGGCAGGAGGCCGCACTCCGCAAAGTGTCAGCCCCACTCTACTGCGTGCACAGGGCAAGAGGCCGCACTCCGCAAAGTGTCAGTCCCACTCTACTGCATGCACAGGGCAGGAGGCCGCACTCCGCAAAGTGTCAGCCCCACTCTACTGCGTGCACAGGGCAGGAGGCCGCACTCCCCAAAGTGTCAGCCCCACTCTACTGCGTGCACAGGGCAGGAGGCCGCACTCCGCAAAGTGTCAGCCCCACTCTACTGCGTGCACAGGGCAGGAGGCCACACTCCGCAAAGTGTCAGCCCCACTCTACTGCGTGCACAGGGCAGGAGGCCGCACTCCGCAAAGTGTCAGCCCCACTCTACTGCGTGCACAGGGCAGGAGGCCGCACTCCGCAAAGTGTCAGCCCCACTCTACTGCATGCACAGGGCAGGAGGCCGCACTCCGCAAAGTGTCCGCCCCACTCTACTGCATGCACAGGGCAGGAGGCCACACTTCGCAAAGTATCAGCCCCACTCTTTTACTAATCAAGATCACTAACTTTTCTGACACTTTTTATTAAATGTGAATGACTATTTTCTATCCTTTTACACTACACATATAATTGTTTAATTGTACAAAATGACATTAAAAATGTGCATTTTCCACAAACATACAAAGCAGATTCATAATATTATTATCAAAGTGTCCTTTTCATTACACAAATACAAACAAGAGAGATAAAATACAATTAATAAACTGCCTAACAACATAATTCATATCTCAGCTCTACAACGCCTCTCTCACTCAGCTCTCACCTCTTACACTGTGTTCAGGAAAGCCTTGAAAACAAAGCTCTTCAACTAGATTGTACTTGAAGGTGTTCCCCTGTAACCATGGAACATACCCACTGTATTATTGATTTGAACATGTACAGCCATCTCCCATCATGTTGCTTCCTATGTAATCTGTATCCAAGTGAATCTTCTGTAACAGTGCCACAATGCCTCAGGGACGCTGCACGCTTTATAAATGCAAATAAATAAAATAAAATAAATAATGCCGAAGATTTCAGCAATGCAGATCGCCAAACAGAAAAAGCTGCTCCTGTAATAACTAATGAATCGACAAAGTGGATCGTTCACCAACATTGAGCTGAGTAAAGTCAGATTTGTATACATAGTTCACAAATAGTTCTTGATTTCGTTCAATGTTTCATGAAGTATAAATTATTGTTAACATATCCATTTATTTATAAGAGTTATCACCAACTGAGGAAATCTGTTCCATTGTCCTTGTCTGCAGTGGAGTAAAACTTTATGCAACCGTCTGATAACAGCCACCTGAAGAGGAGCAAATAGCTTCAACGTTCTGGCAAATGGTTACCCGTTGACAAAGAAATTGTAAGGGATTTCCAGAAATTCTGAAAACGTATAAATAGAATGAACTATTATAGCCTTACAGGCCGAAGAGAGGGGTCATTATCGCTTTATAATGAGTTGAGGGAGGGTCATTATCCCAAGCGATAATGACCCCTTGCGGGGTCTATAAGGCTATTAGTGCATAATCGTAGTAGGAATATATGTTTTGGAGCTTTGGTGTTGAAGTAATAAAATTTTGTTCAACAATGAAGAAGTCAATCTGCAAAGTTAGTAAAAAATAAAGCCACATTCAATTTACTATTTAAATATCAAGCTGGTCCTCACATGTTAAACATTTCAATAGCAAACCTGGTTAAACTGCAGCAGGTTTAACATGAGCAGGCATCAGGGATATTGAAAAAGCAGACAGTTTCTCTATAAGAAAGTGAAAGCATGTTCCGATGTTTTAGCTTTCTCTTTCGTGTACTAAATAGGATATTGCAGGGAAAAGAAAGATTTGCTTAGAGAGGCAGTGGGCCTGATTTCCAAAAGCGTTTTTCAATGTCACTGTCCCACTGGAAAACCTTTTTTTAAGTCAGACACAGTGTCTTGTTGAAGGAAATCTTACCAGGACATTGGGTTATTGTTTCCCTGTCTGCTTTTAAAGTCAGAATGTTTAGAGTGCAGTTTATTCTATCAAGCAACAAGAAGGTCTCAAACCATGTTAAAAAAAGTGTACCATGTCAATCAATGAACACACTTGTAGGTCTCCTCCCATCTCCATTGGTGTAGTTTAAAACTTATATCATTTTATTCTGCAATTTAGCAATACAATCACTATACAATTTCATAAACAAATGTATAAAAGGATTTTACATCAGTATACAAAATCTGATGCTCAACACATAACATAAAATACAATCAATACAGTAATGATACACTGTGTAGAAATAAAGTCTCTATCACAACATTCATCATATTATTGATCCTCTGACCCTCAATCTTACACCATGGTAGTTAACCTACTTATATGTTTCTGTCCACTGAGGCTGTAATATGCCGGACATTCATCACGGGCTACGTGTATCTTGTAGCGACTACTCTTGACATCCACTAATCTTTAGAGTGGCTAACGATGGATACCACTATTCTTTTCCATGTAATTTTCATATAGATACCTACAATGATGGGTACACAATTAGTAAACATATATGTATATATGTATTACAAAAAGTCCATACATAGACACAAACAAAACCCTTCCCAGAAGGGTAAAACGCAGACTGATTTTTAATCGACCTGTGTGGCTGTCACTGATTGTGCGATTTTCACCAAAATGCAACCTCAAATGGTGCTACAGCTCTATTCATCTGTTACAGCGCATCTTCCTCTTCTTTGCCTACAATGAAATACATCCCTCATTAAGATTTCTTATAGTTCACCACTCTTTACCATTAGTGGTTTCTTGGTGGTGTTCAATTATAACCTTATCTTTGTGGTAGATGAAGGCAGGTGTACATAAGTCCCAAAACCCCTCCCTGGGTCAAACACCAGATTTAATTCGGTAATTTAGGCACTGAAAAATGATGACAACATCAAATCAGTACCTATCTTTGCTGAAAGGCCATGACCAATAAGGGTAAATCCCCTGTCACTTACTTGTATCCCGTGTTATTTGCGCCTAATAATGATCGGTGTGATCGGCTGCAATCTGTTTTCAGAAAAATGTATTTGTATTCATTTTTATTTATATAGCGCCTTACTCCAGGGCGCTTTACTTCTGAAATCAAGCCAAACGGTCTAGTCAAAATCATTTCCTCTGAAATTGCTAATGGTTAACAACGTTGTAGAGGCATTAGCAAAGGTGTCACGGGTTACCTTACAAACACGGCAAGGTTTTCCCGTATGGTATGCCGTGATATAGAACTGAGCCCAGCATTAATATTAATAATGGCGGCGGCGCCTGATGAAGTCAGAGTATGGGTGCTGGGGCTTGTCACCCCTCGTGGAGGCTCAGAATTATGGGTAGTGTAGTCCTGATTGTACAACATCGCCCCAAGAAATTAGTAAATACATCACTGTTATGCAATTTAGGTGCTGTGTGGGAATACATTTCGAAGCATAATGGCCTGCCTTTGCTGCATGTACTAAGCCTCACCATATGTACTACCATATGTACTAGCATCCCTGTCTGATGAAATGCTATGATGCAAATAAATTGTACATATAATTATTGGTCCAATTCATAACCTTTTGCGACATCAGTACTGGCTTCTTAAACAGAGTTGCATGTCCAATTCATAACCTTTTAGCGACATTGCCAGTACTGCGTTGCTAATTACGAGTCACCACTGTATCATTACAGATGTACATTTCAAATCATTGTGAACCCTCAGCACAATGCAACACAAGGATGAGAGAGGAGGACACTCTATCCCAATAATATGCCAATCTGGTTCAAATTCACAACGATGTCACAAAAGTCTCGTTACATATATTGTGAGCACCTCAAATAGTCCAGGGCGGGTGGCAGGGCCTATTTAATATTATACCACTCAATACTTTAATTCAAACCTCCAATGTGGCTTTCAGTCAAGAAAATGAGTTTCTGTTCAAGATTGACTAATTTATTATCAATATCATTCTGTGTCTTACCTCACACTTTCTTCAGTATCACCCATTCAAAATGTGTGAATGTGTGTTTTTTCTCTATGAAGTACTTCACTAAGCGTGCTAGTTCAATTTTCTTTGTTAGTCAACTCCTGTGTTCTATCATTCTTGTCTTATGTTGAGATCATGGCTGACACGGGAGAATTTGGTGAAGATATTTTATTTAAGTAAACAGGAGCAGGCAACAGGCTCTGCACCCAGTACAAAACCAACAGTAAAAGTGGTTCCAGAACTAAAGTTAGTTCTGGAACCCTGACAAAAGAAAACATAAACGTCACCACAAGAAACAACAACAACAAGGATTGTAAGAGATTGGGCTGAACCTTATGATGAAACTTTTGAGCAAGGAGATAACATGGAAAGTAGCATCACAAGAGGAGACGTCACAGCATGTACGTGCAGTGTCACACTGGCTAGGCCTTGTTTTTTTATTGACAGCCTGCTTACAAACTAAACTGTGATGGATATATGGTTTTGAATAAATCAGGACTACCAGCATTGCTCTGGGCAACCTTGCATACCACACATTGGTGGTAGGACGAAGACTGATTTTCAACTGGCTGTTCCCCTTCTGAAATGGGGCATACAGAATAAAAACTGATGGCATGCAAGACTACTCAGACCAATGATTGTGGTTATGGTTAATTCCACCCATCACTTTTGTAGTGCAAAGAGGCTGCCCAAATGGAAGAAGTCTCGGTGTACAAAACACAGTTTCATTTAATGAAATTATTTTGTGTTTTTGCTCAGATTCCCCCTTCAGAATTACATTTTCCATGTATTAGCTCATCTATTTCACCTATCCTAAAGAAAGTAAACCCAGAATAATTTGAATATAATTTGCAAGTTATCTCACTCGATTAATACACATGATGCGGCAATCTATGGTCTATATATATATATATATATATATATATATATATATATATATATATATATATATATATATATAAATAAACAATCATCATATCATATCATATATCAATTAGTTGTGTGCAGGTCGCAGGTTTGTATTGACACTCAGTTGGGAAGGGCAAAAAGAGCTGCAAGTGGGCTTTAGCTCTAAGAGAGCTTTCCCCAGTTCCCTGGGCTCCCAGCAGGCAACCCCAAGAACAGCAGGCAGCACCCAAGAACAGCAGGCAGCACCCAAGAACAGCAGGCAGCACCCAAAACCCTGACTCTTTACACAGTCGAGGCCCATTGTACTATTAAATGTTTTAATTTTTCTGTTAGGAGAGTAGCAATGGCGACAACAAGTGGGTGGAACCATGAGCAATGATCATGCTATGGGACCATTCAGCATGTGAGGTGCATCATATCAATTATAAATATGGAAAGTATTATTATACATAGAGGAAGTACTGTAGTGTAATAAACCAGGTATGCATGAGGGTTTTTGTATAGTTCAGGCTACGCAGAATCACTTCTCAGCGATCCCAATTTTGACAGCCAAGGAAAATAAGGTCCATGTAGAAAGAGTGAATTGCCCAAGATCACATAGATTGGTCAAACAGGGAAGCCTTGACGTGAGCTCAGGTTTTTTGCTTCTACAGTTTTCATATGTGTGCACTTCATACTGCACATTTTCCTGTTGCATCTTTAGTTGTCATGAGTAAAGTATGAATGTTTAGCATTCTCCCTCACCCGCTCTCAGGCCTCCCTTGGCCCCCCTGTGCCAACTTTCTCTCCCATATCGACTGCGGTCTCTAGACAAGTCAGCTCTATGAAAGTCTCATCCAAACAAGTGCTCCCCTGTCAGACTTCAGAGCATCCAGAGGTACAGAAACTGCACTCCTAAACACCTGTGAGGACTTGCTCTCTAATCTCGATTCCATCTCTCCTTCCACTTTCATCATTTTTGATCTTTCCTCAGCTTTGATATTGTCAATCATGCCACCCTTATAACTTGTCTCTATGATACCCTTGGCATCACAGACCTGGCTCTGGACTGGTTGACCTCCTTCCTCGATGACTGACCTCCCAGGATCAACTGGACCCTTTTCTCTCCTCCATCTCACTCTCCACCTGTGGTGTCCCTTGGGGCTCTAACCGCTTGCCATGGCTTTTCAACCTTGGTGTCATCTTCGACTCCTCTCTCTCCTTCTGTCCTCACATCACAGACCTTTCCAAGAAGGCACACCTTCAGCTGCACCTCCTCAGAGGCATGCTTCCTTACCTCACCTTCCCCCAGAAACTCAATGACTCCAGACGTCTGGTCCTCTCCAGGCTGGACCACTGCAACAGCCTCTTCCTCAATCTGCCTAACTCCTCCCTTCGTCCCCTTCACCTAATCCAGAATAGTACTGCTATAAATAATCTTGTCCTCAAACCCAGGGACCGCATCTCTCCAGCCCTAAAACCTCTCCACTGACTCCTACATCCAACTCTCTCTCCCTAAATACCTCCCTGCTAGAGCCCTTCGGTCTTCTAGCTCCAACTCTCTGCAGATCAGATGCGTTTCCAAGCAGAGAGTGGGGAGTAAATCTCTCTCCTCCACAGGTGCCTCCCACTGGAATGACCTCCCTGCCCCTCTGAGACTTGAGCCGGATCTCCTTTAAATTCCAGAAGCTTATCAAGACCCTCCTTTTCCCTTCCTCCTTCCCTCTCCCTCCCTCCCCGGCTAATGCCCCCCTCTGCCTTTTTGACTGGCTGCCTGGTTCCTTCAGATTCTTACAGAGCACCAGGCCACCTCGACCAGTCTACCTCTGCACTTGGACTCCACTGACCACCCACCGGACCCGTAACCTGCAATTGCCCTTCCGGGCTCCCTCCCCCTGCACTAGCCTAGCTGGACCTGCTCCTCATTGAGCCCTCCAGCCCTGTCCCTCGCACTTACCATGTGGACCTTCTTTCCCCTGCACTCTCTGCATTCCCCTGGCACTTGTCCACCTGGCCACCCCTTGGCACTCGCAGACTCATGGGCCCTGCCGCCCTAACCACACTTCTTGTTACTGCACTTTCACAAGCTGAATGATACAAGGACTAGTAGGACTTTTTTTGTTTGCTTCACCCCCCCTTCTTTGTCTTGAAACACCTTTTTGCTGTGTAGGCATATTATAACTACCCAATTAATAAATATATAAAATAAAGTCTAGCCTTTTGGCTCATATCATTTATTTGATTGTACACTTTCTGCTGTTTTATTTTGCCAGCATAACATGGTTATATGCATTTAAGCCACCGCTTACATCCTGTCTGACCCTACTACTGTTCCTCAAATGCTGCACTCTAATGGCCATCCCCTTTTTTCTCCCTCCCAGTGGCATGCCACCAACATGTAGCCCCTTCCCTTTAAGTCCCTTACTACCTTTCCTTGTCGTGGATTCTCCCCCGAACCCTTAATTTCCTGCCCCCACCCTCCTTCCCACACACCCTTCCCTGTCCTTTATGAGTGTCTTGCCCTGAGTTCCTTCGCTATCGCAAGCAACCTCATCCCACCAACCTGGGCGCCTAAGTAGCCCCCTCCCATCCACTAGAACAGCACTCGCTCACCCCCAACAGCTGATTGCTTTCTGCCATGACATACTACACTGCCCATGCTGCCTCCTTTCCTGCCACCAACAGGGCCACAAGCATGCATCATTCTAATGAGGCACAATGCAGAAGGGCCGGCGTTTCTTACCAAGTGTTAGTGCTGCGTTGCCTAGAAACCTGGAATGATCTAAAACACAGGACTACACATACCAGAATGCAATCTAATGGGATCCTAAAAGCTAGGACCCACATCTCACATGGACCAACTTGAGATGTCTTTAATGTGCCTGTGTGATAAAATCACCTGCATTTGGTCAATATTTCAAACAACAATGTATCCTATTAATATGAATATAAGTTGGATTCCAACAAGAAATCTAAACACAGACTACGTGAAATGAACTGTTGGTTTCCAGTTTTAGAAAATGGTTGCACTTTGCTTGGTCTATGTCTTCAGAGAAGGTGACATATTGTGTTTCAAGAAAATAAGTGCCCTTATAGATCACCTTGTACTCCTCTTGAGATTTCAGAGGGTGGGTGCAGGTGTGAATATCACGCTGAGGTGTTAATTGTCCCGCCCCATCACAAATCTGTTGACCCTGCTTCGTCTGCTCTAAGCGAAAATAATCACTGAGGCAAGGGCAAACAAAGTCAGGGTTAAAGAGTATTCCGGCTCCTCCTTCGCCCCTGTATTCAATTGTCTGTACCCCACGGATTTCCCAAGGGGTGGTTAAAAGCCTCCAGCCCCCACTGCTCGAGGAGGGTTTATGCTCTATCCATCAAATATTTTGCATCGAGGGACATGTCCATCAAATTATTTGCAACTAAAACATTTGCATCTGAGATGGGTGAGCTGGGTGTTCCCAAACAGCCCTTTAAGATGATTAGCAATACCTTGAGATGGATGGGGATGCATATTTTATTCATACATCAATAATCAAGATGACACAAATAGTTTGGCAAAGTTTGTCTGTTTTAATGTCAAGTATCTAAAACAGGGAGTACAACGAACATCAGCAATCGCTCGATACTCTGACTCTAACTACTTCATGAAAAACATGGGATTTTATAGCCATAACTGGTCATTACTGACGTTTTAACCTGCGTCATTACCAACGTCATTCTACGTGGCAAACTACAAAAACCTAAAGGGAGGTGGGATTGGTTCTAAGTGAATAACTAAGCATAGGTTCCATATCTGTATGAAGTAACAGAGAGAGGTAATTGGATAGTTAATTTCAGGTGGGGCAACTAAGCCCTCCCTTCAAAATGGCCACTATTGATCGTCACTAAATGTACAACATCTCATTGGCTACACAAGCTATAGGACCCCCAATACGTGGTCCCGTACAATTGGTTGGCTTCTAACCTCTGTCAGTACTTTTCCACCTAGGTAAGCAGCACGCAGACTGAACAACCAGGTGCTGTTGAGCTCGTCTTAGCACCAGCTTCCCACCAATTAGCATATCATCCATCATCACCTCAATAGTCCACTGTCAATTAGTGCTTTGAATTTGGCCTTGAGTTTGTTCTCTGACAATTTCTAAGGAGTGTGGGCACCAGCCGGCTTCCGTGCGTAGGTGTGATCACTTTGTTCATCCAACTTCCTTCTATCACATGACTGGACACCATGATAGTGAACCTTTTAGTGTATTTGATTTTATTCTCAATAGTCCTGTGACATCTTTTGTTTTTGCTTGACCTCTTTGAACAGGCGCTTCTGTTCTTTAACGTTAATTGTATTCAATGTCAGCCAACTCCAGTTTGTTAAGACCTTGGCTTTATGACTCATTGAACTCCTCAACTGAACGTTTATTCTGTTTAATTCAATTGCTTTTCTTAACTGCGACACTGAAATGAGGCCTTCTTGCTTTGTTCAGTACTGCTTTATACGTAGTGGAAACAACCATCTTTTCTTAGTCCATATGTATCTATAAACGTATATATGTATATGTTGGCGCCTGCCACGGTTTAACTATTTAAAAGCATGTGGCTAGCTTGATGATTGCTTTGCTGCTTGTGTTTCATTGCATCTGTACACGTTTAAACTAACTAAGTATCTTCATCAGGTTTGTGGCATAAGTCTCTTCATCTTGATACCAAGATGTCACTTATCCTTGGTACTTCTTTGTTCCTTATAAATCGTCTGCCTCTCTGGTATGGTTATCTTTCTATATGGGTGTCGATTCAACTTTGTATGACGTCACCATTCATCCATGTCATTTAGTTTCTTTGCTTCTTCAGGAATCTCGTTCAAATGGCCATCCTATTGTATTGTATGGTTTCCTCAATGGGTACTTTACCTCCCATATTCTCTTAGGTATAGGCATTCTTATGGGTACTGCACAGAGTCCACGCTCTTCTCTTTGCTGGTTTACCTGTTCAGTATACGTCACATACTTTGGTTCATACTTTTCAGGTAATGTTGGCAGGGCAGTTGGAGTGTGGGTACTTGGCTCCTCTTCTACATTTTGAATGCATTTTTTTATTATTTTTTTTAATGGGAGGGATCCCCTATGTTTCACCCTTTAAAACCCACCAAAAAAGTAACCCTTTACCCCTCAAAAACATGCATTCGATGCATATGTTTTCATTGCAAACCCCTTGCTGCAAATGCATTAGATCAATAGACTTTCGATTGATATATTAGATACCCTTGAGGAGCATAGGATCACCCACTGGCGCATGGAAGAGAGTACAATAACTAGTGGTGTATGACAGTCTGTTCCTGACCAGTTCCTTTTTTTAAATCTCTTTATTGATTTTATTAAGGCTACAGTCTTAAAGTGGAAACCACAGCAAACACTTTCCACACAATGTAAGCATACACTTAAACACAAGAAACACATATTATTAATAAAATATAGACTTCTGACATCTCCTATGCAGGGGTCAGGAAGTGGGAGTGTGAGGACTGAGGGGAATACTGGGAAGTAGACTGCTTAAAACCTAGCTACAGCCAATGTTGCTTGTCTATTAGTAACTGTACACTCTTTACAGGGCCCCCAAAATGATTTGACTGGAGCGACCTGTACAAAGCAGTCCTGCATTGATTTGAACAGGTGTTCTCCCTCTTGGAGCATATAAGACACTCCACTCAATGCAGCCATCCATGTGGCGATATAGACACCGTTTTATGTCATTCAGTTGCGCAGGATGACCCCCGTCAGCTCCTGCCCCACCATTATGTTGTTATGTTATGTTAAGGAAACTTCTACATCACAAGGTGCTAGAGGTTAGCGCTAGAGGGTGGGCACGAACCATAATAAGACCAGCTAGAACAAGTGAGTCTTGACAGCCTTCCTAAAGGCCAAATGATTGGACAGTTTTTTAAAAATATAACGGGAGCTCATTCCAAAGCAGAGCAGCTGCTACGGAAAAGGCTCGACCACCAATCCGCTCACGCTGGAAGGAAGGTACACAGAGCCGACCGTTCGAAGCAGATCGCAGACAGCGCTTGGGGCAATAGCGAGTAAACTTGGCTCTCAAAAAGTCCACAGCGCCTTAAACTTGATACGTTGGGCGACAGGAAGCCAATGAAGAGAACAGAGAACCTGTGAGATATGAGCCCCGTAGGGCGTGTTAGTTGCAACTCCAGCTGCTTGATGTTGTAGACGCTGCAACCGCCAGATCAACCCCATAGGCTGCGCCAAGTAGAGAGAGTTACAGTAGTCCAGCCGGGATAGCACCATGGCTGCTACCACCGGCGGATGAAGGGGAGCAGGGATCAGAGGTAGCACTTTCAGATGAAAATGGCCCATCTGACAGACAGCTGCCACCTGATTGTCCATAGACAGGGATGCAGATAGGACTACGCCTAGGTTTTTTACCTTCTCCACTGGACCCGGGAGAGAACCAAGAGAGGAAGGCCAGAAAGAAGATACCCAAAGTGAGGTGTCAGGAGGACAGCCCACCACCAGAACCTCAGTCTTGTCTCCGTTCAACTTTAGCCAGTTGTGTTTCATCCACTCCCCCACGGCTGACAGGCAACTCCATAGGCACGACGACACCTTAGCCTGATCAAGATCTAAGCGGATCAGGATCTGGGTGTCGTGGGCATAGGAATAGCACCTGACGCCGAAGGAGCGGATGAGACACACAAGTGCCCAGATATGTAAATATTAAATAGAATCGGAGACAAGGAGGAGCCCTGAGGCACCCCACAACTGAGGCGACAAGAGGCAGAAAGAAAATGAGGCATTGCAAGGGTTTGGGTACCGTCTGCCAGGAACAAAGTGAACCAGGCCAGCACTTGACCAGATATGCCCATCTGGGCAAAACGGGACAGCAGGATAGGGTGGTCGACAGTATCAAATGCTGCTGACAGATCTAATAGAATCAGGGCACTAACCCCACTTGCGTCTACCAGCCTGGCCATATCGTCCTGGACAGAAACCAAAACACTCTCAGTACCCCTACCAGGCCTAAAACCAGACTGTGTGGGATCCAGAAGGTAAGAAGATTCAAGAAAGGTGGAAAGTAAAGGTGACACCAGGGACTCAAGAAGCTTTGCAAGAAAAGGGAGAAGAGAGATAGGGTGAACATTTGATAAAACAGAGGGATCCTGTGGTGGCTTTTTCAGGAGGGAAATAATTACATTTACATGGTAATAATGGCCATTACATTTCTGGCAAGCCATGCCTTTTTTGCCAACACAATTGAGCGTATTCCTTCCATGATGTTGAACAGCACTATCAATTTGTCAAGGGCTATACTGGCCCGCAGTGTTTTGGACATGCATGTGCTGGGCTGGATTGCCAATATCCCAGATCACATGTCGAGGCCAGCTCCATGCTGCACACTCTGCCAGCATCGATCATCCATTGCAAGGCCTAATTTGAATAGCTTTCTGGATGTCAAGTAGAGGCAAATAGTAATTTGTTGCTGGGTATAGACTGATGTTAAACTCAGAACCCCCCCCCCCCCATTGATGTTTGCCAATATATGTTGTCCGGTCCCAATTGGCATTTCCCAGGACTGCTTGCCCTTGCCTGGACAAGCTATTTCACTCTCGGGTGCATTTAGATGCTTGATAGTTGGATCATCCCATCTTTGCCCTTGACCATGGATTTTATTATCAGCTGTGACCCAGAGAGAGCTCTAATGTACACGAAGAAGAGCATATTTTATCTGGGCATGCCTGGCATTACGTGATCTGGCAGCAGTCGCCATGGTACGTGCGCCCCCATTTCAATTCGCCACTCAGAAAACAAGTTCCACTTTTAGGGATAGAGTTTGGAATGCAGTCACATTGCAAAAGGAAAGCGAGAAACACAGGTGGGATGCCCCAAGGTCCCTGTCAGGGGAGTTGCTAGGTCTGGAAAAGATCGGGCCACCCTAATATAGGGACTGTCAGGACTCGGGGCTAGCTAGCCTTTGGGTGGTAGCCCCTGAGCTTCCATCTGGGGCTACAACCAAAAGGCCCAGGGCTATAACCCCCTCAAACACCCCATCAACGCCTCCGGTCTCTGTTTCTGTTTTCACTGCTGGCCACAACTGAGTGTAGAACCAAACCGGCCTCATCAGCATTTGGTGGCAGAATGAATGTGACTTGCTGTGGACAACCTTTTGCTGTGCACTCCAGAGCTGGCCTAAAGCCTGGGTCTGTTGCAGTGCACCGAGAACGCTGTGCAGCACTGTGCCACGGGCAGTTTGTGCACCTGCTCAATTATCTGTGCCAGGTCCGCCATTTGCTCGATTCCTTCGACCTGAGATGCACAGCAGAGAGAGCAACAGCCCTACGGCAGAGGGAGGGGCGCGCAGAGAGACCTCATCAGGGTGACTAATCCGGAATTCAGAAGTGCGAGGGAAAGTTCAGGCTTCCGGGGGAGGCGGGGAGATCCCTCTTCTGGACAGACCGTCGAGCCTGCAGCATGGAAGTGAGACAGATAACAGGCAAATGACGTGCAGGATGCTAAGTGGGAAATAAGCATTGCCACTGCAGGGCAATGGCCCCTGCTGAGGTCACTACCAAGATTTATTAACCCGAGAGGTTAGTATTGATCCGAGCAAAGCCAAGTGAAAGATCGAGCCTTGATGCGGAGCAATCTTGATATTGAAGTCTTTCTACTGCCAGAGGCGGTCAATATATGGCCCAGTCGGGCTTTGCCTGCGTTATTGTTTGATGGGATTAGACTTGCTTGCACTCGCATTAGGAGGCACTTTTCTCAGCGGTCCTCACAGAGGCGGCCCTGTTTGATTCCTTTGTGAAGTCATCCTCCTAAAATCCGGGCCTAGCTCACAATGATGGATTCCTTTGCCAAGGGGGCGCCCCCACTGGCCTGCGAAGGCAAATACGCGCAGTGTAATTGAATAATAATGTAATTGGCCCCCCTTCATACTCTATTGTCTGGTGGTGCTTTGCGGTGTGAGGCTCGCAGTGATAGTATGCTTTACCTAAGTGGCGGGCAACCTCTGGCCATCCAGTTGTTTTGGTCTACAACTCCCACCAGCACTAGCTAGTGTAGTCAGTGATGAGGGATCATGGGAGAAGTAGGTAAAACACCTGGAGTGCCTCAGCAGTGGTAACTCAAGGGAAGAAGAGTGAGTCCCTCTAGCTGGGTGACACCTGCAGGCACCCCAGGGGTCTCAAATGGACCCCTGTCATGTGTGGTTTGCAGTGGCTAATTGCCGACCTCCAGGCCTAGGTCATCTTCCTGTGCCTGAAATTGTAAATATTATGTTACTATTTATTGTGCCATCTATTACTTCCCCAGTTGCATGCCCCTATCCCCCTTCGACCACATCCTGATGTCTTTGAGCTGAGCTCAACTGGAATAAAAACAGTTCCTCGTGTGTGTGATGCCTACTTTTACAATCCATTTTACTTGTAAAAGCACTCTATTTATTTTATGTTATTTTTTAATTTGTAGAGAACCTAAACCCTCGGGCACCAGGGCGCTGTTGCAGACAGGGGTATAGCAGTAATATAGCAGTGGGATGGACATACAGTTAGAGAGTTGGTACATACGGAAAGCGGAGAACAGGACAATCAGTACATGGGGAACATGCAGGGTGACATTCTGGTTGGTGAGAGATTAGGCAAAGAGACAGATTTTCAGGGATTTTTGGAAGGCCATGTATGAGTTCTCTGTTCTTAGTTCTGCTGGGAGGGAGTTCCAGTGGTTAACTGTGACTTTTGGGAAGCGTATCCCCCCTCCATGGGCTCTTTTCACTCTTGGTATGGTCAGTTTGTGGGCATGGATGGATCTTATTGGTCTAGTGGATTTTGTCCTCTCGATTTTTTGGGACAGGCACTGAAGGCAGTCAAGCATTTGTGGATGATGGAGAGAGTCTTGAATATGATCCTTTCTTTGATCGGGAGCCAGTGAGCCCTTTTTCTTGTGGCTGTAATGTGGTCCCTTCTTGGGATGTTCAGTGCTGCTGTGAGGGCATTATTCTGTATTATTAACAGTTTGTTTAAGTTCTTTTTGGATGTGCCTGCAAATAGGATGTTACAGTATTCCAATTTTGCCCCTGTGATTGCTCTGGCAATGGTCATGCAGCTATCTGAACTGAGGAATTGTCTAGCTGCATTGATTAGTTTTTCTGTATAGGCTGCTGAGATAGCAATAGCACTGACTTGTCTGTTAAGGGATAAGGATGCGTCTAGATACACGCTCAGGGTTTTTATTGCATCTGAGACAGGCATCTGGATTCCCTCTATAAGGAACGATGTGAATTGCAGACGCCTACCAATTTGATCTCAGTCTTATCGTCGTTTAGACACAAGTATTTGGAAGCCATCCAGGACTGGATTGTCAGATAAACTCTATTGAGCATCAGTGAGTCTGTGTCTTAGAAGCCTGTCGAGGGGAGAAGAACTTGGGTGTCATCAGCGTAATATGTGTAGGATATGCGGAGGTCGTCCAAGAGGTCAAATAGGGGTTTGGTGAATATGTTATAAAGGGATGGGGAGACACATGTTCCTTGGGGGACACTGCATGGGATGGGGATGGGCGAGGTTCTGTCTGTGTCAGAGAAAACGCTCATGGTCCTTCCTTCTAGGACGGATACAATCCAGAGTGAGGCTTCCTTGGAGAAGTTGGCTGTGGATGTAAGGTGATGGCCTAGGGTTTTGTGGTCTATAAGGTTGAATTCGACTGACAGGTCTAGTAGGTGCTGGTTCGCCCTCATCCTTGAAGGCGTCCATTTCGCTTTTAAGGTCAAGTAGGGTGGTTTCGGTGCCATGGCCAGGACGGAAACCTGATTGTTGCATCCCTAGGATTTGATTGGATTCTAGGTAATGTTGGATTTGGTTGTAGGCTGCTCAGTCTAGGATTTTTAGCAGGAAAGGTACAGTGGTGATGGGGCAGTAGTTGTTGGGCAGTGTTGGGTCTAGTGAGGTTTTTTTTAGTACTGGGAGGACCCATGATTTCTGTAGGGACAAGATTTGTGGTGAATGAGGCATTGATGAATTTTGTGATGAAGGGAACTAGGGCTTCTAAGCAGTCTTTTATGATTGATGCTGGGCATATGTCTCCTTTGCACTTGGTTGGTTTCAGGTTTTTGAGGACATTGGCTGTTTCCAGCTCAGTGACTTCTCTAAAGCAATAGGTGGGTGTAGTATGAGTAGTGATGGCGGTAGTGGGGCGATGGTTCTGGTTGGAGAGACTAGTCTTGATTCGTGTATTTTTGATTTTTTTTCTGGAGTAGGAGGATTTTGGCACGCATAGCATTCTGTATGTTCGAGCACCATATTTTGTCTTTGTTGCTCAGTCAGGGTTGTGATGCGGGGTTCTCGAGTTCTCTTAGTATTTTGAACAGTTCTTCCGAATTACACTTGGCTTTAGCTATTCTGGCATTGTAGATTGTTGCTTTAGCTGTTGTGATAGCTTGCTTATATTCTTTAGCAATATTATTGAAGGTCAGTCTAGGGTGCTCTGTGTTTTTTTTTCTCCAGAGAGCTTCTGCTTGTTTTTTCCATGAGCGAACTTCTTAGAGCTCGGGGGTGAACCAGGTGTTGCCGTGTTTTTTGTTTTTCTGGGGAGCAGTGGGGCTACTTTGTCTATGGCTTTGGTTAAGGTGCTTGTGTAGATCTCAGTTAGATGTTTGGGGTCATTTGAGGCTAAGTTAACCAGAGCTAGGGGCGCAAGGTAGGGGGAGATAGATTACTTTGAGATTTTCTTTTAGCTTTGTGTCCAAGTAGGTGGTAGTGGTGGTGAGGTGGGTGGGGTTTGTTTGAATGAGGGGAAGGTAAAGGCAATGACGTGATGGTCGGACCAAGGGCAGGGATTGTTTGAGGTGATTTGGCTGTTCATGTCAGCTATCCAATCCAGGGTTCTGCCTTTGAGATGTGGGGTTGTGACGCGGTGTATGAATCCTAGGTCTGCGGGGACGTTGGCAACACCTGATGCTGTGTGGTCAAATGGGTCATGGAGGCCAAGGTTGAGGTCTCCTAGTAGAAACGCTCTAGCAGTGGGTTTTATGTTTTCTCCTATGGTGTGGATGAGGTTTTCCTTGATAGTAGGAGAAGAGGCTGGCTGGCAGTATCGGATGGGTATGGTGATTGTCTCCGTATATGTGGTGGCAAGTTTAACTGATAGCTGTTCGCAGTGGCCTTATGTAGCGGAGCTGTGGTGTCTTATCCGAAGGGAATCCCTATGTATGAGAGCTACTCCTGCCCGTGAGAGTCTGTTCTATCGCATCTGAGAATGGCGAAGCCTTCGGGAAGTGCTAATGACAGTGCAGGGCCTGAGGCTTGGTGGAGCCG
Organism: Ambystoma mexicanum; assembly: GCF_040938575.1. NCBI lineage: Eukaryota > Metazoa > Chordata > Amphibia > Caudata > Ambystomatidae > Ambystoma > Ambystoma mexicanum. The sequence continues at coordinate 170,604,347 of NC_090929.1, forward strand.
TGTTTCTGTGATGACCAGTAGGACTAGGTACAGGTACATAGTTATGATTAGGTTGTTGATTTCCAGGGCCTGAGTGGTCAGGGACCTGGCTTTGATGAGGGCTCCGTAGAGTGTGCAGTCTTGTTGCGCTTCTGGGGTGGGTGAGGGTGTGGGTAGTCTCTTGGGGCTGGTCCTTATGTTGCTTCTCCTTTGGCTATTGGCATGGATCCTAGGGTTCTCTTTATTGTTCGATTTGGGAAAAGGTGCAGTGTGGAGAGGAGGGTGCCTGGGGTTGTGGCTGGAGGCTTTCTTGTGGCTGGTTGTGTTTAGTGCCATTGTGGCTGAGTGGCTGGCGCAGGTCCTTGCACTGAGGTTCCTATTTCTGATTGCTGTGGGCACTGGGAGGTTGTGATGTTAAATATTTTAAAAAAACATGCGCCTCAGTGCTTCTAGCCCTGGATTTTCAAATGTAGAATGAAAAACTACAAGTACCAGAATGCAAAGGGAAAAACAAGAGCATCTTGGCTACTCATGTCTGACAGTGGACATCTTGATATCTTCCCTGGCACAGATAAGCGCAGAGGGCTTTCAATTTAAAGGAGACTGCATATTTTTCCCACCTTTGACTGTACAGGCTGGGCACTGACATAAGAGTATCCAACTAGCTCGTCCTTGAATGTTCATCCGCATAAATCGCAATGATGCTTATGGTAATGGAGTTATTGTTTGGATGGCGAGGCTTCCAGTGCGATGCAGAAAAAATATGCTGTAAAAAATGTAGTTCACGTGAGTGTGAATAAAAGCACAACAAAAAAGCAAAAAGGCATTCTTGGAATTAAAAGTTGTATGGGTAAGTATTTTTTTTTTTATTGTGAGGTCCCCATCTAGTTATAAATGCACTTGGGCCTGAACAGAAGGCAGAGTTGAGAACCTGACCCATCCCCCATTTTTCTGCCCCCCCACAGATGCTAATTAGAGTTTCCCTACAGGGCAGGAATCTCCTCCTCTCCTCGCTTTTTCGAATATGAGCAAAGAGCCGACCAAAGAAAGGGAGCCCAACCCTCTGTTGTTATTTAATGGATGAAAAGGGTGCATTCTACAGGACATTTTTTAGAAAAAAATGGAATCAAGTCTTAGGTTTTACGAGCAGATCTGAGCACATACAATCTCAGCATGTCACTAAGTCTGCCAAGCTGCCTTCCCAGCCATCAATCAACCTCCAAAGAACTCAACACGGAAGTGGGTGTTACTAGTAATTATCTCTGCATTGTTCCTGTAAATACCGTAAAAGCAGAGGTGGAAGTGAGCAGGAACTAACATGAACGGAGTTCCACTACTTTCACTGTTTACTTAGATTAATTCCACTACTTTTTGCAAATGTTTTCACAGTTCAAGAACCTTTCTTATTGCGGTTAAAGAAAACACCTTTATTTTAAGCAATAGCTTGCTAATGGCTTCTCTTGTTTGTTTGTTTGTTTGTTTTGTTAATTTATTGTGCGCGCCGGACCCAGAGGTATCAGGGCGCAAGAGAAAAGAGAGCTTACAGCTTAGTCAGCTTGGGCTTCTGACGACCTGTTGGCAAGTAATGTGCCGAGTTTAAGACCTTGCTAAGTGCTGCTTTCCGGCCCCTGTTTGGGTGTTCAAGGGACACATGTTGAGAATAATATTGGAACGGTGGAAACACTCTATTCATTATATCAGGAATCTGTTTTGTTCTTCTTAATAGCTCCGAAGAACCGTGTTTGACCAGACAGGTCCCTTATTTATTGTATCTTTGCCTCCTGATGGTATTTACATGTTTCCCTTTTCCACTGTTTCACTGATTCAAAGGTGTCTACAGTTATTCTTCACATAAACAAACCGACACTTGGACCACTTTGGTGTCACAAACAGCATCTCCAATAGCACCTCTGAGAGCTTGCACAGTGAAAGAAGGGCATATTTGACCAAATCATTGTGCCACATAACAAATTCAGAGCCACCCAACTTCACCTAGAATGCAGTATTTTTTAGAAAATGTAAAGGTCACTGTACCATGAGTTTTCTTCACACTTGAACTATTTTACATTGAAAGATCGTGTCACAGAAATATAGAATGTCAAATCATGGTAAACAGCGAGGGCAAATTCGAAATGGCGCCCCTTCCCCTCACATTTTGCAGAATTTCTAGATTTTGCAGAAATAAAACCGAGCAAATCCCACATAAGCGACTCCCCCACCATTGAAATCTGATTTCAATGAAAAAAGTTAACCTGGCGGACCCCGTCTTCCAGCCATTAGACACACAAACACCTGTACCGCCAACAGTAAGTGTTCTCTTTGCACTTTCAACACCACCCCAAAATCCCTTTCGGGGTCACAGATATGTTACTTTTTGTTAAACTTCTACCTCTGCATAAAATCCAATGGTGTCTCATCGCCACAATCATCGAAACCTTGCACAGTCCCATTTCGGATACATAGTAGGAGGCAAAGGGAAGTTCCTGCCCATTTATAAAGTACACATGGGGCATTTGCTTCTTTGCCTCTGAGTACTTGGCCCTGCGGGTTGCCCCTTCTCATTGCAAGGGGCAACCAAGTGAAGTTATGGCCTTGCCTGGACGCGCCACAGGGTGTTAACACAAGCATAGAGCAGGTTTAGGGTCTGTGCTGAGAAGCCCAGCCACCAGCTCTCCCTGTGTGGAGTGATGGGGAGACCAGATACTTTGGGTCAGTGTCTGACGCAGCCTATATGCAGCTTCACAAGCGTTGCCTGGGAAACACGCACTTCACGCACAGTCAATAGCCTCTTTTCAAGTGGTTCCTTGGGAAGCCACAGCGATGTTGGTGAGGCTGGAACAGAAAAGAGTTGGATTTGCACCAAGACAAGGACAGGACAGTCATTAAAAAAAGTCATCCAGAGAAAGTGCCTCGAGGCAAGGTTGAGTACCTTTTCAACCCAAAAGAGTATGCCAACATCCTTGGACTTGGTGTGATGGTTGAGAAGACGTAAGCACCTATGTTGAGCCTGGGCCCAAATATATTCTTGTAGAACTGTGACAAGTGGAACATGTTGACCATCTAGCCACAGAAAAAGAACACACATGCTTTCCTCCTAAGGTACATTGATGGACAAATGCAGGCAAAGTCCTTCCTGAACGGATGAACTTGCCTGTCACACACTGCAATTAGGACAGGCAATCCTTCTTGCCAGTGGCCTTTCCTCTGGCATTGCCCCTGTATTGGTGCTGCTTCTTCTCCTGTTGATGTTAACCCTCCCTTCTGTGGCAGTGCCGATGGTGGTTGTCGTGGACAAGGACCGTCCCCTGATCACCTCCGAGTCTGCTTTAGAACTTCTCATTTAGATGTGCTCTGGATAATGAGGATGAGTGAATAGAGCTTTATGTGGAGGCCTGCAAGGCCTGCAGGAGTGAGGAGGCTCTGTTCTGGGCTAGAGTTATCAGGGGCCAATGACTGGCAATACGTGTCGAGGTCAAGCCAACTACTTTAACTCTGGTGCCCCGAGAGACTCGTAACGTACTCACCTTTAGGTGTAGACACGCGCATCAGGTGTAGACACGCGCATCCTACTCATGAATGTGTGTTTTTGTCAGGGTCGTCCAGGTGCACTCGTCTCCCTTACCCCTTCCCTTACATCTGCGCCCACAGCAGGGGAAACGCTGTGCCCCCTGTCCACCGTTGGCTCCCACATGCTTCAGCACCATGCAGATGGGGAACCTACCCCGCCGTGCAGACACTCTCGGCCTCATTACGAGTTGGCTTGTCTGGAAATAAAGTGCTGGTAACAACTTATACCGGTACCTTTCCAGACCGGCCAACTTCAAGTCTGCTGGTCGGGGCTGTGAACTACCTGCAGGCCTGAGCTGCCAGTAGATCAGGCCCATACCGGCAGATAAATGCCTGAATCACCGGCACTGTTACTAATGGTGCCGGTGGTTCTGGAACCATGGAATGGGGAGTTACGGGCATCTCCGCCAGCTGTAATATCCCAGTAACACCAGGATATCGGGTGGTGGAGACGGCACAGTAGTTTCCCGGTATCCTGCTGGAATTGTCAGCGGGATACCAGTGAACTCATAATGAGCCCCAGGGCAGGAAAATACGTTCTGTGATCCCAGAGCATAGATCAGGACAGACTCCTACAATTGACATTCAGACCACAAGAGAAAACTAAGTGACTAATAACTAATCCACAAAAAGGCGGCTGACTCTTCCGCATCTTCAAGTAGGCGATCAGACACTCCTGCACAATCGCTACTCAACCCATAAACTGTGCCTGCATTATGAACCTCTACCTTGGACGGGGGTGGGCAGAAAAGGATGGATCATCACTGCAAGGTATAACAATGGTGAAGTGACATGGAACTGCATCTGGTTCAGAAAAATAACACGAGATACTGGAGAACAATAAGACAATGAAAGAGATGAAGAAGATGAGGAACACCCACTTCCAAATGACAGGTGGGCATGCAAGGAATATCGGAAGTATGTGGGCACTCCACCAGTCACTATACACCTCTAAGAGAGTGAAGTGAAGACAGCCGGCTGTCCCAAAAATACCCTCATCATGAACCCAAGAGAGTACCACTCAAACTCAGAGACTATAAGCCTCATTAATAGTTTGCCGGTGCAGGAAACATGGCAGTAAAAGTGGCGGTCATTCTGTGACTGCCACATTTCCCGCACTGGCAAACTACAAGTTTGCTGGTGGGGTCACTGATTTACCTCAAGAGCTGGAGGTGTATCAGGCCCCCACTGGCAAAAACAGCTGGTATTTCCTGCAATGATATTACCGGTGCAGGAAATAACAGCAATCCCGTCAACAGAGTCATAGAATGGGGATTTACTGTCCTTACCGGCACCTGTAATATCCCGGAAATTAGGCACCATTAACGGTAGGTCTGTCTGCTGGGATCCTGCCAGAATTACAGGCGGGATACTGGCAAACCTACAATGAGGCCTTTGGTGCTGGATGGCTGAAAGGAACCAACGGTTACCATGTTATGCAATGACTGTTTGCACATGTGGTATGGTTACATGGACGGCTACATTATTTAAGGTTAAGAAGAGATGTTATAACATCACGCCACTGTCGCTGCATCAGCTGGCGGATGTGACAGTTGAAATGAATAAAAGGGACCGCTCCCTTCTGCGGCAGCCCCAATTGTAACAGAAAGTGGACACCTTGACTCTTTATGCTACCACGCTCAGAAATGAGTGGTGGCCCCAACTACCCGTTCATCAGCAAGTATGGCACCCTGCACCCAGTATAAGATCTTACCGTCAGAACAGGGACACCATTCTGCCAGGGCCACAAAGCCATGTAGAATTGTTTTTGGGTCATCACTTCTTTCTTTGGCTATGGTGTTGCGTCCACTGCCACTGGAGGAGGGGAGACTGCTGACACAGAAGTGAATACAGTGGGTAGCCACTGAATTGAATCTAGAAGCATTTTGGGGGTAGCCAACTGTATTGAATCTAGGTGCATTTCGAGGGTGGCCACAGTATTGAATCTAGAAGCATTTTGACGGTAGCAACTGTATTGAATTTAGATGCATTTTTTAGGGTAGCCAACTGTATTGAATTTAGATCCATTTTTAAGGGTCGCCACTGTTTTGAATCTAGAAGCATTTTGAGGGTAGCAAATGTATTGAATTTTGATGCATTTTTTAGGGCAGTCACTGTATTGAATCTAAAAGCATTTTGAGGCTAGCCAACTGTATTAAATTTAGACACACTTTGAGAGTAGCCACTGTATTGAACCTAAGCACTACTAACCATCCTTGCTCCTCTCCCACATACCACACAGTCCCAAATGGGATAGGCTTACTACACACAAACCCACAAGCCACACACCTGCCACAAGAACAAACTGCTACAAACAATCCAAACAATGGATGTTGACCCTACTGACAAAGTAACCCCAGTGCACACAATCAAAGCACACTCTTAAAGCCAACACGCACAGACACCAGTTTCTCCTGGTTCTGCAAGCACCAACATAAGAGCACAACCTCTATCTTATCCCTCTTCCCTCAACCTAGCCCCCACCCACTTTCTCACAGAGCCACGCTAGCGGCGTACATTATAAGTCAACATAACATAACATAAAACCACAAATGCCTATAGCTGGCAAAAATACAGCTCCCAGCATACCTGTCAATTCCTGGTTGGACAGCTGATAGCATTATAGGAAAACAAATAGAAACAGCCTCACAGAGCCATTCAGTGCTCCACAACAGTTTCCTTGTGCTGCTTTGGTTTGTTCTCCGGCTATCCTGCTACTAACTGCTTCCAGAACTGGCACACTCTTTTTGACTACTCTTCTGAATTCCCCATGGTCTTGATGCTTGGTTTTACTGCTTTCCTAGTGTTTTTTACCCTAGATGTTTTAGTATGTGTGTCTTTGCCCAGGGTTTCTGGATAACTTGCCTACTAAGAACTTGCTTCATATGACAGTTTTGATTTATTTATTTGTTTATTCGCATTTGTTGAGCGCACAGCAGACCGGAGACATTGTGGCGCTAGTTACAGTGTTGCTTGTACTTAGTTGCATATAGTTCATGTCCGTACGGTTATATTGGACAAGATATACTTTTTCTTACAGATATTCTGGAGCATCAGGAGCACATGATAGCGGGGTTAGTTGAATAGGGCAGTTTTGAGCTTTTTTCTGAAGGAGAAGAGAGATGTGTCAGCTCTGAGATCAGTAGGTAGGGAATTCCATAGTTTAGGTGCGAGGAAGGGGAAGCCTATGCCTCCTGCTTTGGTTCTATTGATGCAAGGTATTGCTAGTTGATTCGTGTATTGTGCTCTTCTTGGTCTCGTGGATTGATATCTACCTATCGTGTCAGATAGGTAAGAGGGAGCTGTGAGGTTGATGCATTTATGGGTGGTTGTGAGAATTTTGAAGGAGATACGGGAGGTCATTACAACCCCGGCGTTAAGGGTTAACGACGGCGTTAACCCTTAACGCTGGATTCCCACTTTAACGCCTGCTTTTGGCAGGCGTTAAAGTCCATGGTGCTAACCCGCCATGGTGCTAATTACGCCGCCGTAATTTACGGCGGCGTAATTAGCGCCTTCCCCACTGTCATTATGCCCTATGGGGCAAAAATGGGAATGGGGAAGGGAAAATGGGAAATGGGGATTTACCGCCCCACTCACCTTGGAATGGGGTGGTAAATCCGCCATCCACCATGGTGTAAACGTAGTACACCATGGTGGTAAAGTTGGTGCACTTAGCACCAAGGTTGTAATGACCTCCACGGTCTTCGACTGGGAGCCAGTGGGCTGCCTGACTGGCTTGTGTGATGTGTTCTCTTTTTGGTATGCTGAGGGCTGCTCTGAGAGCGTTGTTTTGGGTTGTTTGGAGCCTAGATAGGTTTTTTTTGGAGGTGCCAGCTAGGAGCACATTACAATAGTCTAGTTTGGCTCCTATCGTTGCTCGGGCGATGGAAAGGCAGTTATCCTTGGTTAGGAATGGTTTTATTGCATTAATGAGTTTAGTACTCAGTGTTGAGGCCGAGACTATGGCGCTGACTTGTTTGTCCATGGATAGCGTGGCATCTATGTGAACCCCCAGTATTTTGACTGAGGATAGGACTGGGATGATACGATTGTCTATGTTGAAATTGATGTACAGTGGATTGAGGTTGGAGAGGGTGGATTTCTGTCCTAGAATGAGGATTTCGGTCTTGTCCCTGTTCAAGCAGAGGCCGTTGGTAGCCATCCATGCTTTTATGGTAGAGTATATTTGCTGTAGGGTAGAAGCGTCTTGGTGGTAATTCCCTGTCAGGGGGAGGAGAACCTGCGTGTCGTCGGCGTAATTTGTGTAGGTGATCCCCAGCGCGTCTAGTTTATCAAATAGTGGCTTGGTAAAAAGATTATAGCGCGTGGGGGCAGTACAGGAACCTTGTGGCACACCACAGTGGATGATGGAGGGTGCTGCATGTGCTGTATTAGAGAACACTTTCATGGCTCTACCCTCTAAGAATGATGTTACCCACGATGCTGCGTCATTAGAGAAGTGTGCCGCGTTTGTCAGGTGACTGGTAAGAGTAGTGTGGTCTACCAAACACAGCTTAAAGGTCAAGGAGAAGGAGGAGGGCGGGCTTGCCTTTATCTAGGATGTTGGTAATTTCGTATTTTAAGTCTAGAAGGGTGGTTTCAGTTCCATGTCCCTTGCGGAACCCAGATTGTCTTTTACCTAGGATTGCGTTAGATTCAAGGTATAGTTGAATCCGTTTGTGGGCGGCCTTGTCAAGTAGTTTCAGGAGGAATGGGACTGTGGTTATGGGTCGGTAGTTGTTAGGGTTAGCAGGGTCTAGTGTTGTTTTTTTTAAGAGAGGGCGTACCCAGGCCTCTTTAAGACTGTCTGGGACTATGCCTGTTTTGAAGGATGCATTGATGAAGGCTGTGAGGAGAGGGGCGAGTGGTTCTGCGCAATCTTTGATGATTTTAGGGGGGCATACATCACCCTTGCATTGTGAAGGTTTGAGGTGTCATTGTCAGTGACCTCAGCTTCGGAGATTTCGGTAAATGCAAATTTGGGCACATTTCTTACTTTTACATTAGGTTTTATCTGTGCATGTGCACTTTGCTTTGGTAAGGTATTGAAGTGGTGGGATATTTTGTTTTGGAGGAGGTTTATTTTTGTAAGCATGGCTGATTGAATGCCTGTACACCATGCCTCGTCTTTGACGATCTCTTCAGGGCATGTAGGTGGTACGGTTAGTTCTTTGAATATATTGAAAAGTTCTTTCGAGTGGGAGCTGGCATTGGAGATGTGCTGGTTGTAGGCTTCAGATTTAGCAAGGAAGATTGCGTCTTTGTATTTTATTTGCTATAGATTTGAAGTTAGCTTTTGTGGTATCGCAGGGGTTTAGCTGCCAGTTTTTGAGGGCTAAGCGTTTGTCTTTGCGCAAAGTCTGGAGTTCCTCTGTGAACCAAGAATTGGAGTGGAAGGATTTTTTTTCTTTTTTGTTTTCCAATGGGGCAACAGTGTTGACAGCTACTGTGATGGTGTCTTTGAAGATTTCTGCGAGGAAGTTAGGGTCAGCGGAGAAAGGAGGTGCTAGGCATGGCAGATTGAGGAGTGCACTGACATTGTCAGCGGTGAGTTTTTTGGCACTTCTGGCAAGGGTAGCAGGTGCTTTAGTAGGCACTTTAGCGCTTAATGAGACAGGGATGTCAAATAGGAGAAAGTTGTGGTCTGTCCATGGGAGGCTAGTATTGGAGGTGATGGCTGTGTTACAGTTGTGGTCTATGATCCAATCTACGGTGCGTCCTTTAGCATGAGTAGGCGAGGTGATCTTTTGAGAGAAGCCTAGGTCTTGGAGGTCTTTGGCTAGAGAGATAGCAGTTTTGTCCTTAGGGTCGTTGAATCCTAGGTTAAGGTCACCTATAAGTAGTGATTTTGTGGATTTTTAAAGGTTGTTTCCTAAGAGGTCATTGACTTGACCTATGAAATTGTTGGTTGGGCCGGGAGGACGGTATACAGTATGAATATTTATTGTGCTATTTGGAGAGAGTGATAATTTGACTGATAGGATGTTAATATTTTCTTCCTCTTGGTGGGGTATGGTTCTGATAGAGATAGTTTCTTTATGAATAATGGCTCCCCCCCTCCTGTTCTGGCTATCCTATCTTGTTTAAGGATGGCATACCTTTGTGGTAGGGCTAGAGAGATGGCTGGGCCGGAAGCTTCGTTGAGCAAGGTCTCTGTGATCGCAAGTAAGTCTAGATTTTGGGCAGTTATTAGGTCATTTACTTCTAGTGCGTGGGCATTTAGAGATCGTACATTGATTAAGGCGCATTTGTATAGCGTTGGGCAAGAGATTTTTGTAGGTATGGTGTGGGTGTCTGCCCTAGATACAGTGGTACATTGTGAGTGTGAGTTACTGCTAGGTGTAGTAAGCGTGGGTTTGAGTTTGTGGCATATGGAGGTATTATCACGGTGGTGGGATGTGTGCACTTTAGGGGTGAGTGAGCTAAGTCTGCAGTTTCTATGTGGTATGTGAGTAGGGGTGGCATGGTAGTGGATATGAAGAGTGCGGGCTCTGAGTCTGTCTAATCTGAGGCTGAGGTTAGGTATCATCAGTGCTGTGTTATTTGGAGTGTGTGAGGCTATGGGCAGGAGTTCCTTTGTGTGTCCTCGATGACTCGAAGTGATTTGAAAGTGGTGGAGGTGCTTTGATGTCGAAGGGTGAGATGTGTTAATAAAGGTCAGTAGCGTACAAACTATGCAGGTGAGGACGAGCAGAGAGTACATGTTGTGTGAGAGTTAGTTTTGCTCATATGCTCGGGGCATGTATTACTGTTGTGCGCGATAATGATTGCACAATATTGGCCTGGGGGGCAGTATGCACAATACACTATACTCGGGAAGGCGGGTGGTTCGCATATACTGTCTATGTGGGTGGGGCACTGGTGAGCTGGGAGCAGTAGTCAGATAGTCTAGATACAGCTATCACAGGGCCTGGCGCACATGGCATTAATTATAATTATAGTCTCCAAATGGGCAGAATGCAGTGTTCTAATAATAACAGTGGCAGCCTGCCTAGATTCGAATATCACAAGAGGAGCAAAATGCAGTGTTCAGGCAGTATATAATAACAGTGGCAGCCTGTCTAGATTCGAGTATCACAAGAGGAGCAAAATGCAGTGTTCAGGCAGTAAATAAAAACAGTGGCAGCCTGTCTAGATTCGAGTATCACAAGAGGAGCAAAATGCAGTGTTCAGGCAGTAAAAAATAACAGTGGCAGCCTGTCTAGATTGGAATATCACAAGAGGAGCAAAATGCAGTGTTCAGGCAGTAAATAATAACAGTGGCAGCCTGCCTAGATTCGAGTATCACAAGATGGGTTTACTGATGCTTGCTGGATAATGCAGAGCAGTGGGCAGCATACGCTAGCGTTGATGGACAGTGCTGATGGTAGCAGCCAAGCTATAGACATATAGTGGTGCAAGCAGTGTAAACAGCATTGAATTACAGTAAAGTTTGAATGAGGTGTGCAGCCGAGAGCAGTGTGCGATCAGGGCATTTCTGTGTACAATTGTCACGTAGTGGTTTGGCAGCTGCCGTGACCAGGGTGGTGTGGGCCAGTGGCGGTAGGTGTGTAGAGCGACAGCCAGGTGGTAGGGATTAGCGCATGGGGATGGAAGTTAGCCAGCTTAGGGGTCAGTGGGTGCGCGTAATAGGCTGGTGGTGGGCTTACCCGTTGACCTCAGAGCTGGAAGGCGACGGTGAGTGGTCCTGGGGCAGCGGGTCCTCCATGCTGGTGGTCTCCTGTGTGGGCTAGGGGGACTGGCAGAGGCAGAATCGGCAAGTAACAGGCAAGGAACAGGTGTTAGCCTTGCTTCCGTGGGCCTTGAGATGAGTGGGCCGTCTACGCCTGCCGGCGGCCAATCCGGCCTTAGGAGCCGTAAGCAGCCAATCAGGTGGTGGCAGGGGCTATTTGGGGGCCTGGTTAGGCTCTTATGGCCAGCAACAAAGAGCGGGCGGCCATCTTGTAGCGTGGAGGTACTTCGTGTACCTGGGCGGCAAGAAGGTGCAAGAAGAGGCAAATGCTGCTGATTGTTTTATCCACCTTTTCACATTCTTTATTACAGAACTTTCTTGGGCTTTCTATTCTTGGGCTTTCTATTCTATTCCTCTCGGGATTTTCTTTTTCGCCCTTAAAGGTTCTTATGTAGATTACACATTTCCCGTGGCTCCTGTCTTTTGACTTTTGGTTCCTGCTTGCTGTTGTCAGTACCATTTAAGTTCCAATCATCATCTAATAATATCGCAGGTACTAAGGATGGGATGGCTGCTTATTGCTACATTTCTCCTTTCATATTAGTAATCTATTATCATCCTATTACATTCCTTGGTTGCCTTGTTCTATAACCCCCACCTCTTGTGTGATCGCTCATCCCATTACATTCCTATGCTGCCTTGTTTTGTTTAAAATTTTGACCAGGTCCTTCTTAATTGATGGTAACCTTATCAAGGTTGCAAAAGAGGCTAAGACCCTTGGCTTCTACATCGATTCTACCCTCTCTTTTACCAAACAAGTAAATGCCATGGCATCCACCACAGGTTACACTTGCAAGCTCATCAGAACTGGCAAACTCTTTCTCTCCAACGAAAATTGCATTATCCTGGCCAGAGCCCTCATACTCTCGAGGCTCGACTATTGCAATGCCCTCTATATCGGGGCAAACAAATCGATCATCCAGAGGATACAAATCCTCCAAAACAATGCCTTAAGAGCGGCTCTCGCAGTGGCTAGAAAATCACACAAATATAATTAGGCGCCAAAATGACTGGCACTCCACCTTCAATAAAATTCAGCTCAAAACCGCATTTCTCACCCACAAAGCACTGAACAACACAGCCCCCATCTACCTCACAAATAGATTCCACAGGAGAACTTCTACTAGACCCATGAGACTCTCTAATTCCAACTGCCTCACTATCCCTAAATTTAAGCTCTCAAAGATTGGCGGCTTCAGCTTCCCCGTCAAAGCTGCCCAACTATGGAACTCCATGCCACACACCATTAGAGAAGATCAACCGTACCTGAAATTCCGATGCAACTATACAAACTGGATCACGTCCTCTGATCTTTAGTCCCCCTCATGCGAGCACCCTGCATTGTAACCATGTTTTCACTTACTGTATCTATTTGATTTTCCTGCCTGTAATGCCTCCACTGTGTAATAATGCATATTTTTGATGTGTCTATGTCCTGTAACTACCTGATTGCCTAACTGTTGAACTTAAGATTTGCATATCCTGTAACTGCTGCGCCCTGATACCCTTGGGTCTGGTGCGCATTAGAAATGAATAAACAAACAAACAAACAAACAAACCCACCCCCACCTCCTGTGTGATCCCTCATCCCATTACATTCTTATGCTGCCTTATTCTATAACCCCCACCTCTTGTGTAATCGCTATTCCCATTATACTCCTATACTGCCTTGTTCTATAACCTCCACTTCTTGTGTGATCGCTCACCCCATTACACTCCTATGCTGCCTTGTTCTATAACCCCACCTCGTGTGTGATCGGTCATCCCATTACACTCCTATGCTGCCTTGTTCTATAACACCACCTCTTGTGTGATCGGTCATCCCATTACACTCCTATGCTGCCTTGTTCTATAACCCCCACCTCTTGTGTGATCGCTCATCCCATTACACTCCTATGCTGCTTTGTTCTATAACCCCCACCTCCTGTGTGATCGCTCATCCCATTACATTCCTAGGTTGTCTTGTTCTATAACCCCCATCTCTTGTGTGATCGCTCACACTGGCAGTTCCGGTTGACGAGGTGTGAGGTCATCTGGCAGGTGATTTGGTGATTTATCGTAGTCGGCCACAGTGCGAGTCTCACTCTTTTTGTCCTGCATGCAAGAAGTGTTTGAGAGTGAGATGCTACCATTTAAAGTATTTAGTGTACGCCATATTACCCATTCCTTTCTTTCCAGTGGTAACATGCCTTTTCTGTGGATACACAAAGTTTTGAGGGTTATCATGGATGGCTTAAACAGTGTGTTAAGTTATTTCATCCATTGGTTAGCAATGAAAGAACGTATCATATTCAAATCCTAGACATTGGTCTATCGTTTCTTATACGGAACAGCCCCGACCTATCTCAAGAAAGAATTCAAATGGTATGAACCAAGCCGTAGCCTTAGATCGGAAAAACATGGACTGCTCGAGCCAGGCCCTCTTAGAATAAAAGCTATGGGCTTAGGCAGAGCATTTGCTACCACAGCCATATCCAACTGGAATGAGCTACCTCATCATCTTAGACTTGAAAGCAATTTTCAAATGTTCAGAAAACAACTCAAAACCACTCTCTTTAGATAATCTTCGAACTATGCCATATTAATGCATTGCATAATCCGACACTGCTGTCGTCTCTTCTCTTTTTGATTGTCGTCCTGTGAATCACTCTGTCCACGTGTCAATGTCGCGCCCTGATGCTAGCGAGCTTCGGCGTGTTACAAATATATAAATAAATACAAATAATTTATAGAGCTCTACAGTGCCTGGTTGGGTGCCCACATGCTATATCTTCCAGGTAGTGGTTGCCTGACAGTGGAAGGGGCTCTCCTAAACTATTATTTTGAGTTTCCCTTTGAAGGCATGAAATATGTATTCATTTTCATGCTACCAATGGGCCAAGTGGTCACAAAGCATCCCCTTCCCCCAACCATCTCTCTGGTGGATCGCGGCGTGACCTCCAATCAATGTTGTTATGGGCCATAGCTGACTGCGCTGGCCATTTTATAACAGATGGCAATTGCATACGTGCTGTGGGGTCCCTTGCATGCAATTTTTGTGACTCTCGATGCAGAGAAGAAAACTTAAAAGTATGGCAGATTGTGACGAATTGGATTCTGCTCTGCAGGTGTACAAGGATGAGTAGGGATACTCAGCCCTCACACTTCTACAAACCAAAGCCCAACGCAATCATAAAGGTAAAACAGGCAAAATTAAGAAATATACCTCCTTCGCCCTTTGTGGTAACATGGGCCAAGGGAAGGCTATGCTCTTAAGAAGGGTGTGAATGTGATTCAGTAGCGACCCAAACAGCAAAACATAAGAGTGCAAAATGAAGGGAATATCCAATCAAGGTTCTATTAAAATATATATACTTTAATGAAACACACCGTCTGCAATGGAACGAAATAGAAAACACTTGTAGAAAAACCCACCCCTGTGGAAGAACAGAGAGGAAGCAACAGACTGAAGAAAGTAGCCCTCCGAGCATGAGTACCTGGGTGATAGACAAATACTAACCAAGGAAAGGATATGTCTTAGGTGAAAAAAGGCTCTGAGGTGACCCAACCAGTCTCTAGGGTCCCAGTGGGCTAAGGGGGAAGTTTTGGGTCAACACTAACTGGTTTCGGTTCTTGGTGGATTGATGGATGTTGCACCCAGTGTCGAATGTAGATGCAAGCGGATCAGGCTCAGCAGGCATTGAGTAGGGTTGAAGGCGGTTGCTCTGTGTGGTCAAAGGGGTTTCTGAGCGATGGAGGTCTGGGCAGTCCCAGGTTCTCTTTGCAGTTGGGCCAGGCCTAGTCAGGCTTCTATCCGCTGGGAAGCTTCGATGCATGATGCCCCAGCTGTTTGAGTCAGAGGGCGATGATCATCAAAGGTGGTGATCCTGGGTGCGTCGATGTGCAGGTCGGTGATGCGACCGTTCGAGGGCAAGCTGGGCCGAGCCATGGTTGTAACCCCTGGTCAGAGAGTCAGCGTGTGACTCGCCAGGGATTCGATCGGGTCTCAGCATCGAGCAGTAGCTTTGGGCCTAGCAATTGATGGGCAGAGTTAGGGCATGATGCAGCGTCGAGCTAGTTGAAGTGAAAGCAAGACTTTGGCTTGGTGGAAGAGTGCAAAAGGCAGTGCTGGCGTTTGCCTTCTCCTTCAAGGTGTGGTGAACATGGAGTGACCGGTCTGGTAGGGCAGAACAGGGAGCTTCAGCAGGTCTAGTCCTCAAGCTGCAGTGAAGCCCACTCAGAGGGCCTTGCGGACAGGAGGGTTCCGTTCAGGGTCTGCTCTCACAGCTTTAAGGAGATTCCGGTGCAGAATGGCAGTTCTTGGTACACATCAAAGGATCACCCGTGATGTTCCCTGGGAGTGGATAGGGAGCAGATCTTTCTTCTGCCTTGGACGGCTTCTTTCTCACCTCAGCAAAACCAAAAGTTGATTTCTGGAAGGTTTTGAATTAATCATAACCACGGGTCACAGCTCTGGGCAACCCTCCAGACCTTTGTTTCTCAGCCTGCCAAGCAATTACAAAAGGGGAAAGACCAAGCCTGATTTGCATATGGTCTATCCCCTTCTGTAATGGCTTGGCAGATGAAGACCGATGGTCTAGACTCTAGGATTGCCTAGAGCAATGCCATAGGTTAGGATTAATTCTAAACCTTCCGGCCATCACTCCTTTTGTTTTGCTTTAGTCACCCCGAGTGGGGCGGGTATGCCCAGGCTTGGATCCCATGCCTGCTGGCCATAGAGACCCAAGCTACTCCTCACTGATGAGGCCCAACAAGACCGAAACATGTTTGGGGATGCTTGTGGTCTTGTGCAGAAGGGATGGGACCAAGCAGTTTGGGCTTCACTGCCCCTTTTGGGGTGGGATCAAGCCTGCTTTGCATATGGTCTTTCCCCTTTTGTAATGGTTTGGCAGGCAAAGAAGGATGGTCTGGAGGGTTGCCCAGAGCAATGCCAGAGGTTAACATTAATTCTAAACCTTCCAGTCATCACCCCTTTTGCTTTGCTATAGTCACCCCAAGTGGGACGAGTATGCCCAGACCTGGGTCTTGAGCCTGCCGGGCCTAGAGACCCAAGCTACTCCTCACCTGTGAGCCCAACAAGGCTGAAACATGTTTGGGGATGCTTGTGGTCTTCTGCAGAAGGGATATGACCATGCAGTTTGGGCTGGACTGCCCCTTTTGGGGTGGGACCAAGCCTGATTTGCATATGGTCTTTGCACCCCTTTTGTTTTGCCTTCTTCACCTCAGGATGAGGGCTTTGGAAAGTGCAACTTTCCCAAAGGAAGTCCAGTAAGTTCTTCTCAGGTGTAGTTTCAGAGGGAATCTAAGAAGCCGTTGGAAACCCCTTCTTTTAAAGGCAAAAGTCAGCATGTGATTGGACTAAAGCTAGCCTTCCTTAGTGGTCCAATCACTGTTCTTGAAAGAAGTGAACTTTGTGCTTCTCACATCACGCCTCAAGTGCAATACTTTAGAGGAAGTGGAGGGGACGGGAGAGAGAGGCAGAGGGAAACAAAGCGGCAGACTGTTCTGAATACTCTAGTCCCGCCCATTCCCTTCTCACTAGGCTCAAAGACCATTAGAAATGCACCATATGAATGCCTGCTGTGAGGCTTTCCCTGGTGGAGGGTGTTACCTGCCCTCACAAAGAGATAAAAAAAGAGACATGGCCATTCAGGTTCCTGTCCTTTCCGGCTCAACCCATCGGGCCCAAATACAAATCCCTTCCACAGCTGAGCTTGGCTCACAGGAGCTGACACATTTGTGACATCAAATTGCATGTGGCTGTAATATTTGTGAGAATACCATCCACCATACCCTAACTCAGGTATGGGGTATATTTAAAGATTATTCTGCCACCAAGAGGTTGACCCATAATTATAGGGTTTTGAAACAGGGGTACATATCTTAAATGCATCCCCTGCACTGCAGGAACTTGGCTTTAACTGCAGCTGTCAAATGGGCACCTGTAACCTCTGAGCCTGCTCTATGTCATTGGTAGGGCAAGCCCTGCAAATCAGGCTACTGATGCAGCAGGACGCAGGTACAAACTATGCTTTTGGCATGGAACTTATGAAGCTTGGAGCTTATGAAAGGGCTATCAGCAGATTTCCTTTTCAGAGATGTAATTTTCCGTATCATTTTATATCATTAATCAAAATCAAAAAATCCCAGGCTCCTACGCCCTTGCAAAATGGCAATCCTTCACACATATTCCATTGGAATATATTTTCTTTATGCTATCATGGACACCTTTTACAGGCATAAAATGAACTCCTCACTCAAGACAGAGGAGGAGAGTGCCGCATAGACATTATCTCTGTTCTATGCCCCTCTCCCACCTTGTGTCAGCAGGAAAATGGGTTGGAGGGTAAAATTAAAGCATACAATTGTACGCCTCCTTTCATGCTCCAACCCATTGAAAATATTCCCCTCTATGGTTTATGAGGCAGAATTCTGTTTTCCGTTTTGTCTCATAGTTTACATTTTAGTGGCCCCTAGTGAGGTATATTGGTATATACTGTGTATAGCGCCTGGAAACACCTTCTGCTCTATAGAACGCCTTATAAATAAACAATAAATAAATAGCGAGGGATGGCATTATGAAGGCAGAAATAGGCGCCTGGTGTCCATGGGCTGCTTAGTTTTGCCTCAAAGGTGACGTTTTGGTACCTCATTTACCTTTGGCTCATAGGCAGTGCATTAGTGCCACTTATTGAGGCACATATGAGGTGGTCAAGAGCCACTCTGAGTTTTTTCACTGTGGTGCCACTTTAGTACTGAACAGACACCACCAACATGGATATTGTTATATATAGAATGCACCATGAAAACATAGCCCATTGAAAGTCACTAGTGGAGTGGGTGGAGCTATGAAAGTGCACGGATGCTGCCCTCCTCCCCATCACACTGCTCCTTCAGCTATACACGCTGCCTCCCTGGTCTCTCCGCCAGCGACATGGGAGGCAGTCCACAGAGCGTTTTCTTTAGCAATGCGAAAACGATTAGCTCTGACATTGCTTGTTTAAGATTTCTGGTAAGAGAGAGAGAGTGTGAGTGTGTAGGCTGAAAAATACTGATGTATAGTGTGCAGGGTCAGCAATGCGAGGTGGGCAATTGTTTGATGATTGTTCAAAATATTCAATTTTATTAAGGTATGCATGATTTCAAATGCCTCACTATCCCTACTCTGCCGAGGGATTCCCTGCCTAACAAAACTAAAGGGAAACACTGTAACACAGGATGTCTGGCCCTCACACTAAACATAAAAATACAAAGAAAATATATGGCAATTTAAAAGAAAGAGCATCAAAAACATTCACAGTTACTTGATAACCTCTCAGTAACCTGGGCATGTTCCCTTCCCCAGGATTCACAGTGAGTTCTACTCCAACGTTCAACAATAGAAAATAAACTAGGAGCTCCTTTTAGATAGGGTAGCCTGAAACCAGTTCTGGATGTTTCAAAGTCAAGGTAAAGTTTTGTTAACCAAAGTTCCAACAATAGCACATATGTTGATCCTTGGTGAACTATGAACTTTCCACTTCCTCATAACAGCACCAACGGGATTCCCAGTCACAATCTTTGCCACAGTTCAAAAGAAATGCAACTCCAACAATTATCAGTGAAACACAGTTCTTTGGTAACAGTCAGTATGTCATTAGTTACAGGATTAGGATTTACAATAAATATATTTGTCGGGATGACATCTCAGTGCTGCTGCTTCCACCTCAACAACTTCAGGTCGTCAAGACACTCTTCCTCTGAATCTCTCTTTTCAAAAGGGGCAGCCTCTTTGCCTCTCTTGTATGTCTGCCACAAAACAACTTCAAATAATATTCATCAAGAGCAAATTTCCTTTCCCCACCTTTGCCTCCATCTCTCTGCCAACTGTTAAAAAAAAGTAATTACCCAGAAGCCTTGGTGCCACTCTCTTGGCTCCAGGTAATGCTTGCACACTTGTATCTTAGGCAACATTGAACTGTTATTGGTTTCACAGTAATAGTTAGATTGCTTTTTGGTTCTGGGAACGGCTGCTTTAACTCATAGTATGGGGAGAATCTTGGCTTGGGCACTGCTTGCTCTTTTCTTCAATTGTAGATACAATGTCACTGCGTAACTTCTTTTATAATGCAGCGTGAAATAATGGATAGAGTTCAGTCTTCCTTTGGAAAGCACAATTGGCCACACAAATTAGGCACACAAAACCACTTCCTTATGTAGTTTTGATAGGTTAAAGGTTTAACAAATGGTCTTAACAACATTAAATGTTCAGCAATAGCCTTCACAACATTTACTCTTCATAATGAGCGACATGCGCCCACTTCTTAATAAGGTTTGCAGTCTTTTAATGGAATAAGGACTTTCGAAGCATTTGGTCTTCACGCAAGTAAATGGGAATTACCCGATACACACAAGTGCTACATTTCCATTTTTCCCTTATTAAAGCCTCGACAAACAACTTCAGCTCGCTTCTAACTATATGCGAGTGAAAATGAAACTGGATACTGTTGCTGGCAGTGCTCGTGCAAGAATCAAAACGCCAGGTTTCACTCACCGGCTACTGTGGACCTTGGTCACCACAATGTCACACCTTCCACAACTTCTGCCACAACTTCTACCACTTCTGGCTCCACAGGAACCCACACCCTTCCTCCCTGAAGGTGTCTCCAGTCCGGCCACTCATTTAAGGAGCACATCTCTTGCTCCTGAGAACCACAGCTTGACAACAGCTCCTCGCCTCGGTCTCCGACATGTTCCCTGCACTGCAACCATCGCAATCAGGCTTGCATGGGGAAAGACAGCCTTCCTGCACGTCTTCTGCTGTGCAGTCTCTGTACTTCAGCGTTTGAGGGAACAGGACCCTCTCCGAACAAGCAAGTGAAATCTGCTGCATCCACATTCCGGCGTCCCTCTCGTTCTCCCACTTCTGCCTGGTTTGCCAGCACTGTACCATCTTCTTTCTGCTTCTATTACTACAGCACAAACTCCAGTAACAGTTCCAGCTCCTTGTATTTTATAGCACCTGAGGGGGCCTTTTATGCCTCCTAAGTTCCTTCTGGTGTGGGCTGTTAGGCTTAATTGCCTGAATACTGCTACAGCATGCCTCCTCAGTCCTCTTCTTCGTCCCAGTACTCATGGGATTATGGGACTTGTAGTCCCCAATATAAAAATAGTTCTTTTAACTTCTGCTGTTTAGTTAACAGCCACCAAAAGTGAGGAATTACAGGAAAAGTAAAACAGGGGGGATTCCGAGTCTTCCTGGCCTGATTCTCCCCCACCCCCATGTGATCCTCCCGCAGTACACCACCCCCAGGGTCGCAATCAGGAATCATCTGCCTTTCCCTGGGCAAAAGGGTCCCAGGCCAGTTTGTTTTCATTTTGCTGTTGTATTGTTTGGTAGGGTTGTGGTAGGGGTATATACTGATGAGCCCCACTGTTGTTTGATTGAGGAGAACCCACCTAACCCTGTTATTGATATTTGATAATTACCTTCCCTACCTCACTCACCACAATGTCATTTTGCGCTTGTTACCGTTTTTGCTTAAGGGGCCAGATTACAGAAACTTTGCACCAGTGCAAGAGCAAAGTTGCACAGTATTAGCAGTAGGTCAAAGTTAGCCCTATTTCTAAAAACACTGGAACAAATTAGTAAACCATCTCACGATGAGAAGCGCCATTTGGCATGTTATAAGTACCAAGACAAAATTGCCCTAGTGCAAAAAAGATACATTTTAATGTCTTTTTTTCACCACAGAAAAATGTGCCCTACTGCTAATACCGTGCAACTTTGCACTTGCACCGGTGCAACATTTCTATGATCTGGCTTCAGATGACTAGTCCTTTTTCCGAGGAGATTGGCTTGAAACGCTCTGTTTCCTCTGTGTTTTTCCGGTGCTTCGAGCTGACCTGCAGCACCTTGGACGATGTTATGTGATTGATGTTTCTGTTGGGTGAGATACTAAAACCATCCAAATTGATGCTCCAATAGCTCGAACGGGAGCATAGCGCACAGATTTAGTACATGCTGGTCCCATCTCATTACAGACTGCATCAAGAATACCAGCCTCATAGGCAAAGGCATAAGACAGGGACAGTAAACAAACATGATGGCTACTCATCTGCAAATTGGTAGCATCTAGTGTTGGGCGATCCAATGTAAGCACTATACCACCCCCAGATACGTATTGGAATGATCATTAATTTTTTAAAAATTTTTTTTTAATTTGTTTTGGCTACACAGTAACCTTTACAAAAATAGAAATCTCTAGTAAAAAAAAAACATAAAATGCAATACGTAGAATCCAATACATAATATACAACAAAACACATACTATATAACAATATTATATAGCATTAATCCTTGCAGTTCACATTTAGTTTTTAGAAACCGTAACACCGCCAATTGCAGTTTAACCCTGGTACCATGGAGCATATCTATCCAGAGTGCTTCAAGATTAACACACTCTGGATTGGGCACATAATTAATAAAACAATCAATGCAAGCTTGTCAAAGTCCCACACATTGAGTCAGCAGATGTTGCAAAGTTACCCCCCTGATGTCTAGGTTACAAAATCAGCATTCAGCCGTTCCGGTAGACAGACCGCACCTTATACTCGTAATTTGGCCAGTTGCCAAAACATTGAAGTGAAATCGCATGAATTCCTGTCTAAACCCTTTACAGGGGAATTTCATGAGATAAGGTTCTGTTGTACCCATTTTTTTGTTATTGTGGACCAGATGCGCATACAATTTTTTACTTTGAATTAGATTAACCGTCAGGTTCCAGTCTGCATGTTGCAAGACTATCTTAACTGTCATGGGGTTCCTGATAAGTAATTCTTTCAGAACCCCTACTTCTGCAAGGCTTTCCTGAACCTCCCTTTCCAATTCCCGCAGTACCACACAAGAGTCCTGGCCAGCAGCCAAGCACCGACCCAAGATTCCATATAGATTAAAGTCCTTACCAACGAGCAACATCCTATAAATTAGAATATAAATAGAGAATTATACTTGACAGGGAATATAACCCAAGTTCATAGCGTATTGCCGCCAGTGGGACACACCTCGGGAGGCACCAGACCATAGACCTTAACAAACGTGCCTCATATTTTGGAAATTCACTCCTGAACCAAGACGGGACCAGTTCCATCCCATAGCAGAGCTGTGCAATGGTCTTGGCGCAGTACACTTTTAAACATGGTAACATAGAGAATTTCCCGTATTTGTTATCAGTTTTGTAAAGTTGGGAGATCAGTGGAGTTATTTTTTTGTCCAAGTAAGTACCCAAGTTTGCCCTGGTTACACACTCAAAAATAGGGTACCCAAGGTAACGAAAGGCGTGACATATTGAGAGTTTGGCCTGATCTAAGAACCACGCAAATTTAATTGCACTCTTCCTATTGCTTAATCGCATGATAAAAGTTTTTGTACGATTAATAGCTAATGCATTTTCCACAGTGTATTTCTTAAATGATGACAATATGCATTGCAGGCCTAAGGGGGTTAAGTCAAACAATAATACGTCGTCCGCGTAGGCGGTCCAAACTATCTTGGTACCCTAGACTTTTGGGGCGGCAAAGGATGCATCTTCCAGATGTGGACCAACATCCAACAGATACAAATTAAAGATAGTTGGTGCGAATATACACCCCTGTCTGAGACCATTACTTTTAGAGATTTCCTCCGAGAGAATTCCCTCAGTATTAAGTCATACCCTGATTTTGGTTTCAACATGGAGGTGGTACAAGATAGCTAAGAGCTGTGCTGGCATATCTGGGGCAAACGGTTTACGCCACAGTGTGGCTCTATCAACTAAATCAAAAGCGAAACAGAGATCAATTGACGCCAAGTATATAGGTTGGCTACCTCTTGGCCTGGTCTGATGCTGCATGATAGTCAATAGGAGCCCTCCCACATCAGTACCCACTGCTTTCCTGAAGCCAAATTGCTGTGGTGTGAGTACTGCCTCTTCATCCATCCAAATGTGAATGTGTTCCAGGACTAAGGACGCAAAGATCTTTGAGTCAGCATGAAGCAGGGCGATAGGTCTCTAACTAAATGGTAAAGACCAATCGCCCTTTTTATAGATGGGTACAACCATAGACATGTGCCAAGCAGTTGGAAAAACCTTAGTTATAATAATGTCCTTAAACAGTAGAAACAAAGTTTTAGCCCACAGATTCGTATTACCCTTAAAAACAACATTGGCAAGCATATTTGGCCCAGGAGCGCGAGATGACGAGCATCTAGAAATAAGTCTTTGTACATCCGGCAATGTAAAGGGAATGTTCCATTGACATGTGAGAATATCGGCTGGAGCCATCCAATTGGTGGCAGGTTGACTATATAGGGAACCGAAATGCTCTTCCCAGACAGAAGAGGAGATGCATACTACTTGTTCTCTTGCTTGCATATATCCTCTTCTCTTAACCAGAGACCAAGTTAGTTTTGCTAATCTCTGAATCTCACGGTTCCTCTCTTTTTTGAGGAGATGCATCGAGGAATCAAAGACGTGTGTGGGTGGAGCCTGCTTTCTTTGGTCTCCCAATCCCTTTGGGTCCAAGAATAACACTCTTGATGTAGCAATTAAATTCCCCATGAGTGTACATTATGATTTTTTTTATCACACTGTCAAGTCTTCCAATAAGCAGCACTCAACACCACGAAGCAGCCCACATTCACAGCACTCAACATCACGAGGCAGCCTGCATTCACACTCACGGGCTCACACGCGGTTCCGCAAGCAGAAACAACGGCCCCTTACCAGATTTAGCGGATCGCTACTTGGCAGGTCAGGTGTTTATCGACCGTCCCTCCTGTGGCAGGTGAAATGGAGGTATCCTTTCTTTTGGCGCAACCAACATCATTATGAGAAACTGTGTGTCACGTGACCGCAAGTTAGCATCACGTGGCTCCTCTGCATGCCTTCCGTGCTTTCGTGATTCATCACTTGACCGCATCTAATTGTTTAAATGCGAACGATAACACGGAAAGAGTGCTTCACAGCTGCTTTTTTCGAGTATTGTTTGGCGCCTCGTTTTCTGATCGGATTTTGGATTTTTGCGACCTCAGAATTCTTCCTGGATTTTTTTGTCTTCTGCCCCTGAACTGCAACGTTGTCTTGGATATTGTGCTGGCTATTCTGATACCTGACCTCGGCTTTTGTTTCAACGGACTGCCTAACGGATCCTTCATACTTTGAACCTTTTTGCCTGGAACTGCTAAAGACTTTCCTTTTATGTGCTTTGTCCTCCCAAGAATTACGACTTTGGTACCCTTCAGGAAACCACAAGCTATCAGCTATTTTCGTAGGACCCATCAAGAGCCTACTTCACACACTCTCTCCCTGGCACCTAGTTTTCCCACGCATCCATTCCATTTCCACCACAAGAGTTGGCGCTCAAGGGGTCCTTCCGGCAGTTCCTGGTTCCAATCTTGAAGACCTCCACACCTGTGGCCTCAAAGATTGCACAGGCAGTGATTATATTCTGCCTGTGTGGTACTTGGGGATGGAGGTATCATTTAAACTGCACGACCATCAAGTTTAGAGCAGACTTTGAAGCCTTTTGGTCATCCAGATTATGGATCCCTCCGCCGGGGACCCTGTCACCGCTCTAATGCAGGCGGTTGCGGTCCTTAGGACCGACATGGCCGCAGCCACGACCCAATCCACGATCGTCTCGATACTCTGCAAAGCTCACGCCATCCATTACCCGCTGATGCAGAGTTTGGCGATTCCAGCCCCCAAGTCCAACCACCAGCCAATGCATCCACAACACCTACCCCAGTATTCCTTCCTACCTCGTTTCCACTTGCTGCTCCAGAACGTTACCAGGGTGATCCCCGAAAATACCGCACTTTCATAAATCAGTGCAAATTACACTTCTTATGCAAACCCCAGGCTTTCCCCGACTCTGTTACTAAGGCCGCCTTCCTTCTGTCCCATTTATCCGGCATGGCAGCAACCTGGGCAAATCCATTCTTGGAAACGATCATCCTGCTTTGTATGATTTTGTTCTTCTAGTAACGGAAATGGCAAAGGTATTTGACACTAAGTACAAGGCCCAATCACGAGACCTAGAATTATTGGATCTCACACAGGGTAGGCAATCACTGATCGAATACATCACTCGATTTAATCAACTTGACGCAGAAACCTCATGGCCTGAAGAGAAAAAAGCGTTGGTGTTTTATAGAGGCCTCGGCAATGCCATGAAAGATGCTTTATCGGTGGTTCCAGCCCTTCCCTCTGTTTTTTCGGATCTGGTCGATCTAACCCTTCAGGTGGACGCTCGTAAGACCGAGCGTAAAGCAGAGACCAGTTTTTCCACTCAGTCAGCTATGGCATCTACTAGCTCAGAACCCATGCAAATCGGTGGGCTTCGGAGTCCTATAACTCAGGTAGAACGGGAACGCAGAAGAACGGACAACGCCTGTTTTTACTGCAGAATTAATGGGCATTATGTAAAGGAATGCTCCCACCGGCCGAAAAATAAAAATCCGGGTTTTCAGAAGGCTCGCCCTTAACCTCGGTGGTACGGGCGAGCACCTCATTGACTCCCGTTGAACCCGTTTTTTGGTCCTATCAGACCCATAACTGTTCAAGCTTTGTTAAAACCCAGCAGGGATATTACCCACCCAGTACACATAGTCATTGACTCTGGGGCCACTGGTTGTTTTATCGATATATCACTAGCCCTCCGTCTCAATCTACCATTGATCAAGAAAGCACATCCAGAACCCGTGCAAGCAGTTGACAGGACCTCTCTTACTTCTGGTCCAATCATACACCAAACTGCACCGCTGGAAGTGGTAATCCAGGATACTCATAAGGAAACCATGTCCTTTGATCTCATCACCAGCCCACAGTTCGGTATTATTTTGGGCATTCGTTGGCTAAGACAGCACAACCCATTGATCGATTGGGGGACTGGACAGGTGATTTTCGAGTCAGATGTATGCCAACATTTCTGTCTAACAGAACCCGATTCATCCGCCTCCCCCGCCAATATTCTTGCCGCTATGGCCTCTTTCCATATTGCTGACAGTGTCCTCAATGTCCCCACAGCACACACTGTGGGTACGGTGATGGCTGGTATCCTCATTGAATATCATGACTACTCATCAGTCTTTGATAAAGCCACATCCGAAGGTTTGCCACCACACAGAACCTATGATTGCCCTATTGATCTGGTACCTGATGCCCCTATACCAAAGGGTAGGATATATTCATTATCGCAATCTGTAACGCTCACCTGATTCCCGTAGAGGCGCCGGTCTTGACTGGGCATATACCGTATCTTCAAAGGTGATGTGTAACACACGGCTGGCTCTTTGGGCTGGTCCTCTGTGCACTGTATGTCTGACTTGAAGGGTAAGATGTCTGCAGATAGAAAATATGGGATTAAGGAACTGGGTTATTGAATGTCTCTCTCTTCTTCCCTTTCTCTTCTCCTGTAGAACCCCAAAGGTTAACGCTCTCACCTTAGGTAAGTGAACGCCGTGCTCTCCATCTGCCTCGGGGCAGGGTGCTGTAACCAGTTTCTTCACTGGATAAGGGGAGCAGGCCTCTTGACTTCAGAGGACTGCTGTCCGTCGTTTACTGCACGAACTGTAAGTTTCGAGTAATTCTAATGTCTTTAAAGTCTTTAGTAATGATGTTTCTTGTTTTGCAGGGTTCCGGCGATGGCGGATGACAGGCTGAAGTGAGTTGAAGATGGAGCCCGTGTGATGAATAGAAGCGCCTGGAAGCACGTAAGTAAGCGCTTGTTGCCTGCTTCACGATGCGCTCTAACTGTCTTTTTATTTTGCAGGTACAAGTTCGGAGCGGCTGCAGGGTGCCGGAATACCCACTGGGTTAGATGTGGAAAGGAGTAATGGCACGTGAGTATTAAAGTTCCCCAATGTCTTTAAACGCACCTTGTTTTGTCTTTCAGATGCGGGATGCAGCGCCGAAGGCCTCCGGAGCGTGCGAAGAGTTGGTAAGCTTTTGTCTTTCAGATGCCGGAATGCAGTGTGAAGACCTCCGGAGCGCACGAAGAGTAGGTAAGCCTTTGTCTTTCAGATGCCGGAATGCAGCGCGAGGCGTTGGTGACAGCCGATGGACCAGGTAAGTGAAGAGCTGTCACTGAAGACCGTAATGCTAACCTGTTCTTTCTTGTCTTTATAGGTGTTGCTGAAGACTGGATTCAGGATGGTAAGCCTTTTTCCTTAGGCCCAGGATCAGATGCAGAAGACACGATGAGCGTTCTGCTGCAGAGGATGCAGAATAACGCAAAGCAAGATTCATCCATCGGGTGTGGTTTAAATAGCCTCCTGTAGTGCTTAGATGTCTCCTTCCACAGCCACGCCTAGGTAAGAAAAGAGTTCCTGCTTTCCAGAAGAGTTCCAGTGTTCTGAATCTAGGGAGTGGCTCCTGCCCCACCCAACAGGAAAAGTAGTTCCAAACAGAAGAAGATCAGAGGCTCAACAGGCAGGCAAGTAAGCAGCATGGTCTGCTGCAGGTAAGTCCACCCAAGCATTATGAGCCCGGCGCTTCCAGCGCTGGGACTGGGCATATTTATGAGCCTGGTGCCACTGGCGCCAGGACTGGGTCCAAAAGGTCCCAATTGGGACTGGTTGGCCCTCGGAACCTGGGTTATGGATCTGCTTCCAAGGGAGTTGGGAAAACCCTGACCTTTTGGAAGCAGAGATCATGACACAATCTGAAGAAAAGGTTCTGAAAGAATACATACAACAAGCGCTGAGATTAGGCCATATCCGCCCCTCCTGTTCTCCAGCTGCTAGCCCTATATTTTTCGTGCCAAAGAAAGAAGGGGATTTACGCCCCTGTGTCGATTATAGATGACTGAATGCCATTACTATTAAGAACAGATATCCCATTCCCCTCATCTCTACGTTACTAGACAGATTATCACAGGCAACTGCCTTCACCAAGTTTGATTTGTGGGGCGCATACAATCTGGTCCGTATACGTAGGGGGGATGAGTGGAAAACAGCATTTCGTTCCTGACAAGGGTTGTTCGAATACCTGGTAATGCCCTTTGGGCTATGCAACGCCCCTGCTACGTTCCAACGTTTCATCAACGAAATATTCTCTGACATTCTTGACATTTATGTAGTAGTGTACTTAGATGACATTTTGATTTTTTCATCCTCTTTGGAAGAACATATAGTCCATGTCAAAGAAGTGCTATCTCGCCTTAAAAGAAACAACTTGTTTGCTAAACCAGAGAAATGTTTGTTTCATACTAGTGAGGTGGATTTTCTAGTTTTCCATATAACCCCGGGAGGCCTATCCATGAATTTGTCCAAAGTCCGTGCTATTACAGAATGGCACGCCCCAACCAACTTGAAACAGCTACAATCATTTCTTGGTTTTGCCAATTTCTACCGGCGATTTATCGCCAGTTTTTCTGCAATTGTCTCTCCACTAACTGCCCTGACCAGTCCTCTTGTTCCGTTTTCTTGGTCGCCCGAGCAACAACAAGCTTTTGAGACACTTAAATCTAGGATCATTACTGCCCCTGTACTACAACATCCTAACCCGGATCTCCTGTTTGTCTTGGAAGCAGATGCTTCCTCCTTTGCATTGGGTGCGATACTATCCCAGCCTTGTCCAACCACAGGCCGTCTACATCCAGTGGCATACCACTCACAGAAATTCACACCGGCCGAGTCACATTACACGGTTACCGAAAAAGAATTACTAGCCATAAAAGATGCACTCCAAACATGGCGGCACCATCTCATAGGGGCAAAACATCAGACAGTAGTTTACACCGACCACAAGAACCTACAAGATTTGGCTACACTTAAGTGTGCAAATAGTAGACAGGTACTCTGGCACTTGTTTTTTGCAGCTTACGATTTCATAGTGAAACATAGACCCGGAGTTACGCATGGTAAAGCGGACGCGCTCTCCCGCTCTCCTGGGGGGGATTCCTTATCCTTGTTCCCTGACACAGTACTAGGTACAGGTCATGTCGTCTGTGTCTGTACCCCATCTCCTCTCATGCTATCTATTATTAGACAATGGGTCTCCCAACACCCACATGCATTAACAGAATGGGATATGGTGCTACAGGAGGGATTGCCTTTCATCCAAGGGAAGTTATTTCTCCCCACATGTAATGTTCGAAATCAGGAACTTGCATGGTCTCATGACGCTGCCATCAACGGACACCCAGGACAACAGCGCACTTTAGAATTATTACAACGTTGGTGTTGGTGGCCGTCGATGAGGCGTGATGTCGAAAACTATGTAAACACCGGTTCTATATGTTCCCAATGCAAATCATGTAGGGGTCGCCCACTGGGGTTGCTCCAGCCTTTACCTATTCCCCCCAGGCCTTAGCATACGGTCTCTATGGACCTCATTACAGACCTGCCCCGCATACAAGGCTATGACACTATCTGGGTTATTGTCGATTCCTATACCAAGATGGACCGTTTTATACCTTGTACGGGGATAGCATCAGCCCCTACATTAGCCCGGTTGTTTTTTGAATCAATTTTCTGTCTCTTTGGCCTGCCGCAAGTCATAGGGGGTCATTACGACCCAGGCGCTAATTGCGCCAACTTTACCACCATGGTGTAAACTATGTTTACACCATGGTGGATGGCAGATTTACCGCCCCATTCCAAGGTGAGTGGGGCGGTAAATCCCCATTTCCCATTTTCCCTTCCCCATTCCCATTTTTGCCCCATAGGGCATAATGGGAGTGGGGAAGGCGCTAATTACGCCACCGTAAATTACGGTGGCGTAATTAGCATCATGGCAGGTTAGCGCCATGGATTTTAACGGCTGCTAAGAGCAGCCGTTAAAATCAGAATAGGCGTTAAGGGTTAACGATGGCGTTAACCCTTAACGCCTGGGTCGTAATGAGGCCCATAATCTCAGACCGTGGTTCGCAGTTCACGTCTCGTTTTTGGCAGGCACTTACTAAACTCCTTGGTTATCGATTCTCGCTTCACTTCAGCTTATCACTCAGAAAGCGATGGGCAGACCGAAAGAGTGAACCAGGCCCTCGAACAGTTTCTACGATGTCTAACACTCCAATATCAAGACACCTGGCTCCGCTTACTCCATCATGCTGAATTTGCCTATAATAATTCGAGGCATTCCTCTACTGGCTTTTCTCCATTCTACTCCCTATATGGCCAACATCCCTGTACCCTTCCTGTTCCCGATTTTACCTCCTCCACTCCTGCTGCTAACGCCTGTGCCTGCGACCTGGTTTCCATACATGCCCAGACCCTTGTTCACTTAAGTGAAGCCCATACGGTGATGAAGACCAAGGCAGACAAGAAACAGGTGGAGGCCCCTGCTTACCGTGTGTGTGACCGTGTCTGGCTGTCGACTCGCCATTTGCGTATTCCTGGCTGTTACAAACTACTGCCGCGTTTTGTTGGCCCTTACAAGATCACCAAAATACTGAATCCGGTGGCTTTTCGCCTTTCCGTTCCTTCCTCTTGGCGTGTCCACCCAGTTTTGCACACCTCTCTGCTCAAACCTGGCCCTGCTCCTACTCGTCTCATTGCTCCTCATGCCCCGTCTCTGTGTCCTCCCTGGATGTTTTCGAAGTCAGTGCCATTCTGGGTTCCCGTGTTCACAGGGGTCGACTACATTATCTGGTGGACTGGTTGGGTTACGGTCCTGAGGATCGCTCGTGGGTCCCTTCCCATGATGTTCATGCCCCGCTTCTGGTTGCACGTTTCCATAGGGACAATCCTTTCAGCCCACAGGGCCGTGGGCCTTTGAGGGGGGGCTCTGTCACGTCCTCCAATAAGCAGCACTCAACATCACGAAGCAGCCTGCATTCACAGCACTCAACATCACGAGGCAGCCTGCATTCACACTCACGGGCTCACATGCGGTTCCGCAAGCAGAAACAACGGCCCCTTACCAGATTTAGCGAATTGCTACTTGCCAGGTCGGGTGTTTATCGACCGTCCCTCCTGTGGCAGGTGAAATGGAGGTATCCTTTCTTTTGGCGCAACCAACATTGTTATGAGAAACTATGTGTCACGTGACCGCAAGTTAGCATCATGTGGCTCCTCTGCACGCCTTCCGTGCTTTCGTGATTCATCACGTGACCGCATCTAATTGTTTAAATGCGAACGATAACACGGAAACAGTGCTTCACAGCTGCTTTTCTCGAGTACTGTTTGGTACCTCGTTTTCTGATCGGATTTTGGATTTTTGCGAACTCGGACTTCTTCCTGGATTGTTTTGTCTTCTGCCCCTGAACTGCAACGTTGTCTTGGATATTGTGCTGGCTATTCTGATACCTGACCTCGGCTTTTGTTTCAATGCACTGCCTAACGGATCCTTCATACTTTGAACCTTTTTGCCTGGAACTGCTAAAGACTTTCCTTTTGTGTGCTTTGTCCTCCCAAGAATTACGACTTTGGTACCCTTCAGGAAACCACAAGCTATCAGCTATTTTCCTAGGACCCATCAAGAGCCTACTTCACACACTCTCTCCCTGGCACCTAATTTTCCCACGCATCCATTCCTTTTCCACCACAAGAGTTGGCGCTCAAGGGGTCCTTCTGGCAGTTCCTGGTTCCGATCTTGAAGACCTCCACACCTGTGGCCTCAAAGATTGCACAGGCAGTGATTATATTCTGCCTGTGTGGTACTTGGGGACGGAGGTATCATTTAATCTGCACGACCATCAAGTTTAGAACACACACCCATTTTTATCGTAATCCTGGAAAAAGACCTTATTCACTTTCTCAACATTATCCCCATGCCAATTAATTCTAGTCCCAGCACAGTTGTGTTCCATCATCAGTGAATCTATATGATTTGGTGCGGCTAGAGTTTGCACCTGAAAAGTCAATTTGAGAACACTGTGGTCACTCACCAATGAAGCAATGATTTTAAAATCAGATATGAAATTAAGTAAATGCGTGCTAGCAAAGATAAAATCTTTAACAGAGAACTCGGATCCATTTGTCCAAGTATGGCAAGCCACATCCTTACTCAGGTAATCATTTACACAAATTAGGCCCCAGCTCTTCAAAAAAACATTCCACTGTTTGCCTTGCACTTGCTTTCTAGACAGACCAACGTTCTTGAGGCACAGAATGGGCTCCCCAAGTGCCCCCTTTGAGAATGTACCTGCTTCAGAATTAAAATCACCCATGACCATAACATTCAGAGTTTGACACAAAATTTGGCACTCCTTTATAATATCAATCATGTTGATGAATTCCTTTAAGTCAAGCTCAGGACTCCAGTAAACATTGACTATCAGCAATTATCCAAGGGGAACGGGGGGGGGAGGAAATGTAGCAACATAGCAATGCAGCCCTTCTGAGGCAAAAAGAGCTTAAGGCACTAAAAGGGCATGGAATTACTCACCCCAATAAGCATGCCCCCCGAGGGCCTTCCCCTAGATTTTTTAACTGCTGATGCTTGATGCAGGCAATACCCATCGAGCACCAGAGGAGAAGGTGCCCAAGTTTCCTGAAGGCAGAAAATACTAGCCTCTGTAAAATGGCTCAAGCTATCAGACTCCATCCTAAGAACTTTATTTCCCCTAGAGTTCCTTGATATCACTGTATATGGCGCCGAAGTCTATGGTTTTGCATTCAAGGCTTAGATCTTGGCTAGTGATTAACTCAGCGTTTGAGCCAGCCATTTTAGTTCAGTTTCTGGTGTTTGACTTTGTGTTGTTACCCCCTCTGCCCCACTGAGTTACAGTGTGGAGTGGCGTCCAAAAGATAGCTTCCCTCTACCTCCACCCCTTGGCTAATCAATCTATTGTTGAATGGTTCTAGATCAAAGCCGAAGCAGTGGAGGGAGTCAATTTCTGAAGCGACTAATTCCATAATAGCCTGGGAAAAGAATACCAATCTTACACAGTCTAACCTCAAGGGGTGGCTAAAATCAACCAATTTAATGTCGCCAGATGAAATCATGGAGAGCCTAGGGATTTCACTAATTAAGGTTAAAATTCTGTGGCGATTAAGTGAAGCAGGACCGCCCTTCGCAAACATAGAATATAACATGATTCTAGGACAGTCAGTGAAAGCGGGGGCTCTCCAGTCCATTCTATTGGGGAACCTGTTATTAGCAACTTGGTTGTTGGACTTATATGGACTGTATTTCTCCCCCCCTGTGGGGTATTCAGAGCATGTTCTGTTCTCCCCTTCTTTCTGCAGATCATTGCCAAATGCCTGTACCGTCTTACTGTTTTCCCCCTCAGAGGAATGCGCCTCTCGTGCCAGATTCTCCCATTCGTTTGGCGGCTGGTCGTGCATATTTCTTTCCGAGATATATCTCATTACATGCTGCTCACACATCTGATTTTTCTGTAATTTGGACGATTCCTGGCAAGATTGAATTGTCTGTATTGCAGGTCCCTCATTTGAGTGTGTTACGTTGGCATTCAGGGAGGGCTGAGCATTAACAGTATCCCCATGCCTTAAAGGGCTTCCAGAGTTATTTAGATCTCGGCCCAGCCCCATCGCGGATGCTGACTCAGATAGGTGTTTACTTTTCATGTCACAATCATTAATGGGTCCAGGTGCTTTGTTATCCTTATACAATCCTTCTATATTATCCTTTTTTCCAGTTAGATGATGCCTTACTTCCATCCAATTATAAGTAGCTGGGAGTGTTATATCGGGCCTACTAGAGTCTTCTAACAAGTTCTGAAGGGCCTGTGCTACCAAGATTTTAATATCCTCACTCGGAATCAGGGCGGGTGCCGACGACAGTGACGGATCCACCCCGTCATTCCTTCCCATCATATTTCCTAGGGTATGATATTCCCCTGCAATAGTTCCCCCCCCTGCATTTATGGAAGACCCTACTCCCCTTAACGCTCCCGAAGGCACTTCCCCAACCTTAACCTTCTCTTGCGATGCCGGGGGTGGATTTCTCATGACATGTTTTGAAGGAATAGATTGTGGAGCCGGAAGAGTGCTCTTATTCTCCTCACTGCTGCAGAGACCATTTTTAGTTTTAGGTGTAAAAAAGAACTTAATATCCGTTTTATCGTTCAGGACCATTGTTTTTTTATTACCTTTTGTTTTATTTATGGTATTATTTAGAGAGGACATCACATCATTAACATTTTTAGTGCCCTGCATGGTCTTTCTCCCTGCTTGTTTCTCTTCAGGTATTTGTTTGTTTTTATTTAACATTTCCTTTTTTACTTGTTTGCGCGTCTGGGAGCTTCGCTTGTGGCTCATAGCCTCGCTCAGGGTATCGGATGCTTCTCCGTAGTCGCCTTCTTCAGGTTCTAATGAGTCTGAAGAACACTGGACATGATTGGGGGGGCGCAGCCTGGCTAGTTTTTTTTTGGGGTCCCTAATTCTTTCAATTCTAAGGCTTTTTTGCTTTCCTCATCGAGTTGTGACAAATCGATGCCACCTTCGACAGAAAGTCCGCATATATCTTTTAGATTAGCATTAGTATTGGAAGTTTTTAGGGCAGGTAAATTCTACTTTTTTTTTCAGGATTTTTTGCAGAACTGTGTGCCCTTGCGGTCCTGCGCCTGATGGCCCTGGCCCTCATTCTTTTCTCCCTTCGAGAGGGATGTTGGTTGTTGATGGTTGGAGATTCTGTGGAGGAATCCCTATCTCTGGATCCCCCTTCCTCACCATCCGCGTCACCTCCTTCCTCCAACGCCCTTAGGAGTACCGATGGACTATCTGTATTAGGGGCATTCTGCAAGGCCTCAGAGGAGCTTTCACTAGTTGCCAGCTTATTTCCTAATCTTGCAAAATTTGTATGGACTACTCCAATATTCTCCTTTAGGCTTGTAATCTGAACACCGTTAGCAGTCACCAGAACTTTAAGTTCAGCCAGACAACTCAGGAGGACAGGCAGCATGTCCTTGTTCCCCTGAGTAAGTGCCTCTGCATAGGATTTGGAGCAAGCCGCAATCTCACATTCCGTTTGCACATTCTGATCATGGCAGAATATGCGACTTTGAGCTTTGCCGTGCCCCCCCCCCCCCATCAGTGCACATCGCTCCATCGCCAAGAGATAGCCCTCCACTTTACAGGTCTTCGCTGTATTAGCCAGTAACAAGGATCTAAGTTCCTCGATGTCCAAGTGGGTCCGTTTGTGGCCCTTATCCAGAAGATTCAGAATCTTTGTTAACACTGGAAATGTGGCATATGTCGAGGCCGTATCCTCAGGATTAATGCCATCAAATAACGGACCTATAAGAGGATCAGTTATTCCAAATGACTGATTCGGTATGGAGGACGAAGGGGATGCAGGGCTTGAAGATTTAATAAGATTGGCCGCCCGGCTACCCTGCCCCACATTATCCCTGCTATGTGGCTCTTTTTCCTTAGCCCCAGAATTGATATCAAAGAATTTTTTACCAGACATGGGAATAAGCGGGGGGTAAATTGGAGCCTCCTCAATAGGTTCATGCAAATGTACACTATCAAAACCCCCTGCTCTGGGCCTAATATGTGTAGACGGCCCTTTTGACAGCCTGACCCTTCTGTCAAGTTCTGCCAGTACCACCGGAGCCAGCAGGGACGTATCGGCCCCCATTTTTGGTTTAGCTCCCTCCTCTATTTGCCCCACTGAGTATCTACCCGGGCTCTCATGTACACTTAACAAGCTCTTCTGGGATGGTACAGCGGATTGGCCTGTGTTTAAATGCTTGTCCCCCATAATCTCTTCTACCTGAGATGAAAAGGCATCACCCGTGCAGTTCGCCATACAATTGGCAGGAGACAGCTCTTCCTTTGATTCACTATAGCCATTTGGTACATTTTTCAGTGAGGGATCAGACTGCTGGCCTCCCGACGAGAGACTATCTATGTTGAACACAAAAACTGGTTTAGCCAAGGAGTACGTTTTTTTCACCACTTGTATGGGTCTAACTGACTTTCCGTTGCGAAGCGTACCGGCCATGCTCCAGCAAGCAGTCAATAGAACTGGTCTTGCTCAGTTGGGAGCCATGACGGTATATTCCGCAGGGAAAGAGAAACTTTACCACAAGAGGCAAATTTATAGAAGCCCACCGAGGACAAGAACCCTCTGGCACTCCGTCCAGTATGCAAAAAAATACAAAAAACCCAAAAAAAACAAAAAAAAACAAAAGAGAAGCACTGCAGCTTTCCGCCCTCAAATGTAAAAATAGATATAACCCCTCCAAATACCAATTGTTTACATGTACAGCCAGGGCTTAATTTGTAAAAAAAGAAGTGCCTGTTCCTAAGAAATATTGGCCCCATAATGTGGGGCGTGGTGCAGCCCGCAGTGTGGGCGCGGCGCCGCCCTCAGCGCGGGCGCGCCCGCCGCGCCAGTTCAGTGCTAGACCTATATAGATCGGCCCACCACCAGCCCATCATACTGCTGCTGCTCCATGTCACATGTGTGGCGCTGCAGCAACTGCTGGCACAGGCTAGTAGTGGGATGGATGGAGAAGGGCACACATGCGTTGAGAAAGTATAATGCTTTAAAGTTGGAAAACACTTGTTCTGGTAGGTGTAGTGGTTCCAGCAAACCCAGAGGCAAAAGAGTGCATTTGAACACACTTCTAAGTTCTAGACCACACTTGTTAGATGTCTGGACCATACTTGCTGTCCTTGAAGTGAGAATGCATTTGATAAAATTGTTGCAAACCTGTGGATGTTATCTTATTTGTCAATTTTGTAGAATGACCCCCCACCGCCCGGGCCACCCCCTCACACCGCCCTGTTTCCCAAATGGCTCTGAGTGGAGCTGCGTTGCAATCATTGTCCCAGTACTCAGGATAGCTCAGCAGCAATATGCTCGATTGGAAGCAAGGCGACACGAAGAAACACAGGTTTGATCCCCGACTTTTAGTTATAAATACGCAACTAAGACATGCTCCTCCTGTAACTGCGCCTCGATGCCCCCGGGCTGTGTGAGCACTTTAAAAATGCAAATAAATAAAAAAGTATTCTGTTTCAGTCACTGTTGCACTGTATTTGTCTCTACCCCTTCTGCTCCATCTGACAGTCTGTTAAAGTACACCAAGTATTGTTAATCAGTTACCTCAGGAAGAGCACCCACCTCTCAGCCCGTTCCTCAGTCACCTCATCCAGGTGTTTTGTGTAATCAATTTACTCTCAAGCCTTTATCAGTCATCACATCTCATAAATGCATCCCCCTTCACCCTTCCTTCAAGCATGAGCATGGTGTTGTATAACTTGGAAAAAGTCATTTCTGCAAGACATTGTTGTGAAATCAACAGCCTGTGCTATTTCTGCTTTAGGACCTCTTTCCACCTTAACACATATTAAAAAACTAAATATGTTTTGTAACCCATTATTCAGGAGCCAGAGGAGAATGCATATTCGGATATCTCCTTCCCACTGACATGTTCTTGACATACTTCACTAAACTGCGGGGTGTAACAGACACCCACCTCTATCTGAGGATTCCTATCTGAGGATTGCATGTGCTCTTATTCGGAGCACATGCTCGGAGCGTATTGTACCCAGGTTAAGGGGCCACATCTGGTGTATGAACCACACATCAGGATAGAAAACATGCGCTGGAATTATGTAAAAAAATGACAGCAAAAGACGGTTGAGAATTATACACGAATACTCAACTAGTGCTTTTACTTATGATGACAGATTAGTGGGCACGTGCACCATGTTAATCCCCGTCTAGTTTCCATGTGTGTATCTTTGCCTGAAATGGCATTTCAGAAGTTTGTCTTTGCATGGGCTTTTCTCGCAAAGTGCAGCCGGTTCATTTTCGGCCCAATACGTGCACCGTTCCGGACCGGGTGCCCTCGCTGAAGCTCGTATGTGAACTAATGAATCCGATAACATTAAAAGGAAGAACGGAAACACCCTGGCAAAAATTCACAGTTCATGTTTTGCTTAGATGAATGCTATCCAGGGTCGGACTTGGGCATAAAATTGTCTCGAGTCGGCTCAGCACCAATAAAAAGGTGGCCAAACTTGCAAACGACATTTCATTCCTTATGTGACAGACTAGTGGGACCAGGCTGCAGCCCGTGCCCTGCCCGGTCCTCGGCCTTGCCCCGCCTTGCCTTAATCACGTTGGCTACCTTCCATGGGGCCGCCACCGCCACGTCCAAGCTGAGCCTGATAATGACAAAAATAGGTGTGCTGCGCTGCGCCCCAGGGAAGGTAAGATTTTAAAAGAAAAAACCTATATTTGGGTGGCTGGGGCCCATCACTTTCAAAGGGATGGGCCACAGCTGCCACTCAAAATAAGTTATTTCTTTTAAAATCTACCTTCTGTGGGGCGGGGCCCAGGTTTTCAAAGAAAAAAGTAAAAACGTACTTTTGGGCACAATCCACGGGCCCGGCCGCCTGCGGCAGAGTCATCCAACTCAATCTGCGGTAGCCAGCAGCCCCTGGACACAGAAATTGGCCTGGGCCTGGCACTGACTGCAGTCAGCAGCACACTGCATACAGGTCACACAGACAGAAGCCTGGGCGCGGACGGGCCCCTGGTGGGGTCCTGACTCCTGGGCAGTCAGGACACCACCAGGGGACTGTGCCGCCACCCGGGCCCCGACCTGGGCCTTGCCTGATCACTTGACTGTGACAGGCTCAGGCTGCACCGCACGCAACAACAAGTGACTTACCTGCTTTGCCGGCTGGGACTTGGTTTCCTGTCGTGGCCTTAGGGTGGGGGGGCCAGGTGCGCACACTGGCACCCGCACAAATGAAAAAGCAGGCAGAGGGGGCCCCGGGAAGCAACTAGGCTGCACCACGCAGCACAGGCTCTCTCTCTCACAGGTCAGGACCGATGATGCCACGCCTCGACACCTTCACTTCACAGTAACTCATGAAATTAAGGTGGTGCCGCGCTGCCTCCTGTGGCAACAACAACACGTCACCATGTAATTTCACTGGCTCAGAAGAACAGCCAATGAAAACTGCACATTCTGTGTTACTATACAGAATGTATCAAATACTGCATAGTAACAACAGAATGGTAGTTTTCATTGGCTGTTGTTTGTAACAGTTTGCTGTTCATTGCTATTGCTGGCCCCTCCCAGGCCCAGCCAGCCATGGCCTGCAACCTGCAAGCACGAGAGAGATTGAGATCAGAATGACAAATCCCAATGATTTATAAGCAAAGCGAAGAGGAAGAACAAAGCAATTGCACATGCGCTGGCCCCGCATGAGTTCCGGTGCCCAAAAAAGAGTGCCGGTGTTGGCCACCGGCAACCACCCCCCCAAATTAAGTCTGTAATTCCTTCAACCACTAAGGAAGTATAGAGCAAATCAGGTACACCCCATAATTTGCAGAGAGACACTGGTTGCATTAACATTGGTTCAGTGCTCACTAGGGATGTAACGGTATTACGGTATACCGTTAAAGATACCGTGAACCAATTAATCGAACAATAATAACCGTCACATTGTTTATACCGGTATACCGTTCATACCGTTAAGTGTGCTTTTCAATCTGATTTGGAAAGGCTGCAGTAAGCAAGTGCTGCGCAGTCTTGGTCTTGCACTGTTGGATATGCCGTCTGCCAAGTAGTTTCAGTTTGAGCAGTTTTTAATGCCATTCCATAAACCACACGTGCCTGACATAAAATCAGTATGTTAGCAATAGGAAGAATAAATACGGTGCCAAGAAGGAAAAGTGTTTGCTTTTTTTTGTTGTTTACATTTTTTTTTAAAGCGCTCACCCAGCCCGCGGGCATCGAGGCGCTGTTAAAGAAATTGTTTTTGTTTATTTAGTTGCATAATTGTTTTTGTCTTAGTTGCGTATTTATAACGTGCTTAAACACCCAGAGGTTTCTAAGCGCGGACCCGGGGATCGAACCTGTGTTGCTTCGTGTCGTCTTGCTTACAATGCACGCAGCCGCTGAGCTATCCTCCCAAGACTTTGGGTTGGCGGCTTTGGGGTTTATATACTTATAATGGATAAGGTTTTCTAATCATATGACAATGGGGGATTTCCCTGGTTCTATCATTGAATTTACATATAATAAGTCACACTGCGAAATTTACTCATCTCTGTGGGTATTCCCTGCTGCCATACCAAAGGGTAACATGTCCGTGATTACTGAACACCTTTTGGCCCGGAAGTAAACTAAAGGCTGTAACGTAAAGAGAGAGTGCGCGTGCATGTGCATGTGTGTGTGTATGCGCACAAGCATATACTACCATCAGACTCCATTGATCTGTGGCATGCAGGTTATCAAGATGGCAACATGTTCATCTTCACCAGTAGCCAGTGGGGGAGCTAAAAGCCTAAATGACCACTTAAGAAAAGCTATTCAGTTTGCTTTGCCAGTGGCAGCAGGGCTCCCCCCCACCTCCTCCTCTCCACACGTGTGTTTGTGTTTGGTGGAAGCAAGGGGTGGCATTTCAGTGGAAAGCATGTTGAAAAGCCCAAATCTGGCCCTGGGTGCCTGGTTTTGTTTGTGATGATAAATCTGACAATTTATGACCTTTTAGAAAATATTTGTTAAGATTAGTTAACTCCACCTGCTATACCGCGATAACCATGATATACCGTCATTTGGCAAGAAGGTTATTGTACCGTCATAAAACTAATACCGTGACACCCCTAGTGCTCACCCGTGTGTAACTTCTCGGTTGTTTCCTAGATTAGACCGAGCCTCAAAAAAAAAAAAAAAGGTTACCCTCTAGCAGTGATACCCTAACAATTTCCTAAATGGACCTCTTTCAGGCACATAGAGATCAAGTCTGGATAAGTGCACATGAAAACCAATAAGGGGAAAAAGAAAAAAAACTTTTTGATAGGAGACCCCAGCGTCCCGCGCCGCGCACCGTGAACAGTAAACGGTACTTATGGGTACTTTCCGGTACGCGCGCGGGTGCGCTGGGTACTAGATGTTTATTGAGTCCCAAGAGGTATGTCAGCACGCAAGGGGCGGACCCAACCCTCGATGTAGATGCCTTTAAATAAAGAGAAAACAAAAAAGAAAAAGAAAAGAACATTTCTGAGCACACTACTTCTAAGAGGGTCCAATGCAGGCAAAATCCAATACAACGTGCATAGGGAGTCACGCTAGGTGCGCACAACGTGCATAGGGAGTTACAGTCACCTTCTTTCCTTTCTTGAGGGCAGGCAATACGGTGTCACAATCCAAGATGTCCGCTCACCGTACACTCGTGTTCACAGCAGTGAAAGCTCACAGCTGATATCAGAATACACGGCGTTCGAACGGAGCTTCTGATATTGATCATTAATCAATATCAAAGCTAACAAATAGCATCCGCGCACATTGATGCCCGTGCACGGCTTTAGAGCATTCTGTTTTTTCCAACACTTGAAAACAGAGGGTAACTATAGACGTCATTTAAGAGGCACCAGAGGCAGCAACTGCTACCCCTGGGTGCCTCTTTGGTACCCCTGGCTCTGTTCCTGCGACCCCCTGAGTCAGGAAGTGTTCACAAGGGCAGTGCCATGGACAGAAAAAAAACAGGGAATCTTAGAGCCGTGTTTACTTTTTGGAAATGAGTGGGGATGCCAGGGCCACAATCTAGCGCCAGCAGTATGGTATGGTAATGTTTATTTGTAAAGCGCCTATACACAAGGCAAGTGTTTCAAAAACAGCAGTCATTCAGAGCCCTTGAATTTCTGAATGATAAACGTCTGCACAGGCAGAGTAAGTGCATATAAAACAGTTAACAGTGTTGATAAGGGCAAAAAGGTCTGACGACCATTCTGCAGTTTTTCCAAGTGCATTGAGGTGACACCATACAGGAGGGGAGACATGTGAGATAGACGATCTTCAAAGCACGGTACGCTCAGATCGGGCAAGTGCACAGACGGTGCAGAGGGCTGGGGGGAGGGGAAGGAGGGCTGGAGGGAGGGGAGGGGAGGGAATCACGTGTGCGTATACGGAATGCGGTTGATGTGTTTTGTACTGTCAAGAAATGTGTTTGCCCAATTAAAAAAAAGACAGTGCTGGCACCTCATACTCCTGCTGCTGAGGAACAAAGTGGTCGGTGCGGAAGATAGCGATGCATATGCTTCCTGTTTGCAACCGTCTGTTTGTTTAAGATATTGCAGCAATACAAGGTGCAAGTACTGAAGGAAGAGTGGGTGGATTCAGCCAAGGACCACAAGATCACATTGATTTATCGCTTTTGAAAGGGTTACTTATAGAATGGGTCCTTTATTTTAGTTCTCGCTCGCATCTACTCAACGGCAGTATATGCTTTCATAATGTATTCAAAACTGAATTTTAAATGATCTTTATATGTCACCGGTATAAGGTTCACAGGCTTTATTTGAAACTTGAATACCTTGCCTTGGGGAGAATATTGCCTGCCTGCACGAGGTGCTAGGATCTGAGTGAGTAAATGTGTGTTTGTTGAATTGGTACATTCTTGATAATGTATGCAGACATGTCCCACCTTATTCCGGAAATACGGTAATTTATAACGCTCCTGTACACAAGTATTTCTAGGCACGAATACATGTAGTCCTGGGTTTATAATGGGAATAGTAAAACCATAAGCCACAGAATGCCATGAATGCTACTGCTAAGAAGCCCCCACGTGGGGGGCACATACACTATGCTAGCTCCATAGTGACTTGCCACACTATCTTGTGTTCACCTTAAAAGGAGTGTGGTGCCATACTGTAAATGTTGCATGTGAAAGGCAGCTTGCAAGTACTTTATTGTAGATTGCAACACGCATATATGTAAGCTCGCTTATTGTATTAGGAGTTTGACAAGTACTTTGAAATGTCACTATTGTTCTCCAGTGCTTGCGGTGGAGGATAGCTCAGGGGCAACACGTTTGTCTTAGAAGCAAGACAACGCATAGAGGTGAAATAAAACCGATTTTTGCACTTTGTTTTTAGTGGAGATACATGGGATCTATGAGGCCCGTTCAGGTAAGAGTGGTGGTAGCGGCAAAGAGTTGAAGATGGCAACACCTGTACCATACATGATTACTGTTGTAGCCTACATACCTGGCATCGGATAACCTTTCTTTGCCAGCCGAGGCTGCACTTAGCATAAAATGGCATCATTTGGACAGATTAGGCTGTAATTTACACATACAATGTGTGCCCAACGTTAACTGGCATTACATTGGCTTACTGGGGGATTTGAAGGATAGCAGCACCTGCACATCTAAGGTAATAGCTTATATATGATGACTACAATTTGTATATGTCTTATGGCAGGGCTGTGAAGTTGAGCTTTTAACTGCCATAACATATCAGCACCTGAACATATGAGGATGTTACTTATGATGACTATACAAAACATAGACAGCTTTATCTGGAATTGGACGACATTGATTTGACATCTGATGTTGCACCTAGCATAGGATGGCAGCACCTGCCCATGTTGGCTGTGCCATACACAAGGCATCTATTACAGGCGTGTGCGTGTGAGGTATTAACCAACATCAAATGC
This sequence comes from Ambystoma mexicanum, assembly GCF_040938575.1. Classification (NCBI taxonomy): domain Eukaryota; kingdom Metazoa; phylum Chordata; class Amphibia; order Caudata; family Ambystomatidae; genus Ambystoma; species Ambystoma mexicanum. Next base: position 170,647,977 of record NC_090929.1, read on the forward strand.
ATTTGAAACTACTCCTGGCATGTGTTGGAATCTCCTAGAGATATGAGATTGCCTTGCATATTATGGCCGCACCTGGCTTGTTTGGCTTCACCTGGCATAATATGTCAGTATCAACATACCAGAGATTACATTCAGCATATTAAGGCACAGTAAGACAACGCTTAAGAATGTGGGGCTCTATTTAGGATGTAATGATTATACCTGGTGTGCAACGCTATAACTGAATTATGACTTCAGTAACAGACTGCATACGAGTCTAAAGACACATGACAGTGGGCCTCATTACGACCCAGGCGGTAAGTTACCGCCTGGGCCGTGACTATACCACCATGGCGTAAACTACGTTTACACCATGGTGGTTGGCGGACTTACCGCCCCATTCCGACCTTGGCGGGGCGGTAAGTCCCCAATCCCCATTTACCCTTCCCCATTCCCATTTTTGCCCCATAGGGCATAATGGGAGTGGGGAAGGCGTTAATTACGCCACCGTAAATTACGGTGGCGTAATTAACTCCATGGTCCCTTAGCGCCATGGATTTTAACACCTGCTAAAAGCAGGTGTTAAATCCCCAATGGCGCTAAGGGACCTCGTACTCAGGCGGTAAGGGTCGGCACTGTTTACGCCGTCGTAAAACCCTTACCGCCTGAGTCGTAATGAGGCCCAGTGTCCGTGGCCTAAGCTGCTTCCGTTGTATGTACCCCAGCCATATTTTGACACTACCCAGGGCATACCAATGCAGTACCATAATTAAACCATTTTTGATACCTAAATTAGACTTTGCCATTCATAAATGTTGATTTAATCAATCTCAAGGTTTTATCTTGCATCAGTGATGTCACTTATTTTGATGACACTAGGGGGCCAACGTCGTGTGATGGCAGATCTGGCAATGCCAATGGGTGCGTGATGTCACTTCTGCTACCACTGTTATTTTGGTGAACTGACGTCCCTGAAGGTTACATCTATGCAGTAAGACATACAATATTACTTATTTATTTGTATACTGCACCGAAAGCCCGCAGGCATCCGTGCACAACAATTACACGTCAGGTACAAACAAAGAAGGAAAGGACAGTCAGATCTGGTGGAGAAATTTCCGGGCAGGGTTTTATTTCATTACTTAAAGAGTTGGGTTTTGAGATTTTTGTGAAAAGACGTAAAGCTTGCCTCAAGTCTAAGAGCAGAAGGTAGTGAGTTCCACAGGTTAGCCGCTTTTACCGGATAGGATCTTCCTAAGCCATTAGCTTGTTTGAAAGCTGGTCAGGACACTTGCATCTGATTGGAAGAGTGTAATGTTCTGGCAGGGCTGTACCCAGGTGTCCATGTGAAAGTTTAAAGAAATATCGAGGCTTAATACCACTTAATAGAAATACGCCAGGCACGAGTACAATGGTACAAGTACACTTTTATTTTGCAGAACAGCTGTCTGGTCTCTCAACACCTTGCAATGTGTGGTAGCGGACACCGTGAGATGAGAGTGTGCTGGACATTACAAAGCATGCATATTTATACATTTCTCTCACAATCCCGGACACATCTTCCAGCCCATCCTTGTGTTATCCATTCACTAGGGTTCGTGGCCAGTTCACATGACTAATAGAGATTCAAACACCTATGCATTGTTCAAAGTTTTCCTCAAACACTAGACATGTTTTTCTGCACATAAAACACAATGGTAACAGTCCTTGTTTAATTTCTCATATTTGTCTACCTCTTGTTCTTGGGTTTGAAGTCATTGTAGTTTCAAGGAGCGAAAACACAGATTTCTGCAAACGCACATATTCAGCTATTCAACATTCTGTTTCACTGCTTGAACGGAGAAGACACTATTGATACAAATGGTCTCTTGATTACTGTTTAAATACAGCTCTTGTTTAGCTCCAAGGTTTCTTAGTGCAGGACAAACAATTCCACCTTAGTGGCTTCAACATGCTTATCTACATTGTCATAGTACAAAGTTAATTTTGCTCTGGTGGAGCCAAAAGCACAATTTCTAGCATGGGGCAGAAAGCAGGAGGTAATCAAAATGGCGGATAACTTTAAGATAGTGGCGTGGATAACTTATTGCAAGTTCATTTAAATGCGATTTACAGTACAATGAGAATGCGCTTAGGCCAATGTTCATTATCAGGCCGTATTATGCAAAATATGCTTTTACACATGCTTTGAGGTATGATGGGGCTGTCCCAAAGATGCATCCGTGAGTCAGAGAGCATACTTTGAAATGTATGCGTTCTTTTACCGCAAGCCAATGAAGGTCCCTCCTGTGCTCTGATATATTAAACCTTCTTGGAATCTTTTTAACAACGTGTACAGCCTCATTTTGGAGAACTTGTCATTTTTTCAGGTTGGATGCAGAGGCTCAGATAAGTAGTGAATTACAATAGTCAAGCCTTGATAATACAGTTGAACTGGATAACCCAGCCCTTTCAAATGAGTAGCCTGGAGATGGATGGGGATTCAGATTTTATTCATACATCAATAATAGATACTACTCAGGTAATTGGCAAAAGGAAGACTGTTTTAATATCAATTTTCTAAAACAGGGAGTACAACGAACATCAATGAACTTGCTTGATACTTTTACTCAAAGCATTAAAGAAAAAAACGAAACTTTATACAGAAAAGTCATCATTAATGACGTCAACCTACGTTGTTTACTAACGTCATCCTACGTGGCAAACTACAAAAACCTATGAGTATGGGTGATTGGCTCTGAGTGAATGTCTAAGTATACAATCCATACTAGTAAGGGATAGTGAGTGAAGGTAATAGGCTACTTAACATCAGGTGGGGAAACTAAGCCCTCCCCCAAAAATGACCACTATGAACGTCACTAAATACACAACATCCCATTGGTTACACAACTATAGGACCCCTAAATACGCAGTCCTCTACAATTGGTTGCCACTCTAACCTCCGTCAGTACTTTTCCACCCATGTCTAGCAGCCTGCAGGCTGGCCATCCAGGTGCTGGTGAGTTTTCCTTAACTATTGCTTCCCACCAATTAGCATATCAATACATCATCACTTCAGTGGCCTACTGTCAATTAGTGCTTTGAAGCTCGGCCTGGAGTTTGTTCTTAACTCTGAGTAATTTAGGGAGTAAAAGCATGGTCTGCCCTTGTGCGTAGGTGTGACCATCTCGTTCGTCCAACTACATGCTTCCATGTGACTAGAGACCATGGAATCAAACCTTTTGGTGCATTTAATACTATTTTTTAATAGACCTTTGATTTCTTCCTAGTTATGTTCATGCCTTCTGAACAGGAGTTTTGTTATTTCACACGATTTGTATCCAATGTCAGTTTACTCCAGTTTGATAAGACCTTGGCTTCTTGGCTCACCTGGCCTTGTCTGCAGAGATTCACTTTGTAATTCAATTTGTTTTTTAGCTGTGACACAGTAGAAATGAGGCCTTCTTGCTAATGTCCAGCACTGCTATTATGCATAGTGGAAACATCCACCCTTTACTTATCCATATATATATATATATATATATATATATATATATATATATATATATATATATATATATATATATATATATATATTGGCGATTGCCTCATCTATTCACTATAAAGCTAGCCTCAAGATTACTTCATCTCCTTGTGAAGAGGAAGTGCCAAGCACGATTCACACTCCTGCCGCCCATTTTGAAGTACCAGGAACATTCACGCCGAAATATGTGACGTATGATGAACAAATAAACCAGCAGAGAGCAGCAGTGGGGCTCCATCCAGTACCTATCAGAATAACAGCACCTATTGAAGTACTGACACCTAATAAAACCTGGACAGTAAGGTACCCATTGAGAAAACCATATGGACAAGTGAGACAGAATGATGAACGTCAGAATGTAATACCCGAAGAAGCTAAGAAGATACTGAAGGAAGACGAATGATGATGTCATAAGAACCCAGACTGTCTCAGATAATAGAAGATATAACGACCTGAGGAAGATGACAAACGAGACAAAACACCATGGACAAGTGACACCCTAAAGCCTAAAGTGAAACAATTGATGTCAAGATGTCAGAAACTTGTACCATAAGCATGATGAAGATATTCAGTTAGTTTAAACTTGTACATATGCAAAGTAACCACAACAAGCACAGAAATCGTGAGGCTTGCTTATGCTTAGTAGTAAGATAGATTGCGGCACGGGCCACCTGTACATATAGCTACCTCAAGAAAGCACTTTATACAAGTATACTTCCACTATGCACAAGAGCAGAATCAACCAAAGGTTACTAAAGGTCTCAAGAAGAGAGTTTCGCAGCAAACAAATCGAGAATTAAAGATGTAGAGAAACTCAGACGCAGGTAACCATGCCAAGAAGCCAAGGTCGTATCGTCTGAAATAGGCCAGCAATGGATACAATTAAAGAGAAGAAGAACAGAGTATCCTGTTCAGAGAAGGTAAAGATAAGCCACAGATGGCAGACGACTGGCAGAATTAAATCAAATGTACGAAATTGCATGAAGGAAAGGCCTATTTCACATTGTCGGAATCATGTGACCAGACAAGCAGGAAGGGATGAAACTTTCACACCTACGCATGATCCATTGCCATGCCCAGACACCTTAACTTTCCCAGACCAAGAAGCAGACTCGAGGCCAACCACAAAGAAATAATTGACACATGACCACTGAGGTGATGATTGATTGTAATAATAATTGGAGGGAAGCCGGCGTGCACACAAACTCCCTGCACCTGGCCGGCTATTCTGCACGCTGCTAAGCGCAAGTGGAAAAGTATGAGTGGGGTTGATGCCAACCCAATTATAGTGGACCATGTAATCTAGGGTCCTATATTTAGTAGAACCAATGAGACGTCATACTTTTGGTGATGTTTACAGTAGCCATTTTGAAGGACGGGCTTAGTTGCCCCACCTGACATTGTCTATCCAATCCCCTCTCCCTGTTACCATATACAGATATAGTACCTATATTAAAGTTACCTTCCTAGAACCAATTAAGTTGCATGCTAAGATTTAAGAGTTACACATCAGTGATGACAAGTTTTTGGTATAAATGTTATGTTTTTTCTGAAATTAATTGCAGTTGAAGCGCGAAGGAAGATCGAGCGATTGCTGATATTCATTGAACTCCCAGTTTTTGTACTTGTCATTAAACAGACTCCCTTTGCCAAACTATTGAGTTGTCATTATTGATTTGGTGCAAATCTGCATCCCCATCCATCTCAAAGGTGCTGCTACTCATCTTAAAGTGCTGTTTGGAAACCCACAGTCCTATGGGCCGGCTGGGGTCCATCTAGTACACTTGCATTTCTTTTGCATCTGTACATGTGTAAAATGACCCAATAACTGCATCTGTTTCTGTGGCATAAGCTTCTTCACCTTGATCCCAAGAGGTCACTTATCCTTGGTACTTTGACGCCTTATACAATATCTTCATTCTCTGGTCCCTGCATCGCTTCTAGGTACGTCATCTCAGCTCTGCGTGACGTCACCATTCGTCTTATCCATTTATTTGCTCTGCTTCTTCAGGGATTTCATTCAAATGGACGTCTATTTTCTTGTATGCAGGTATGGTTTTCTCAATGGGTACCTTGCCTCCCAGATTCTCTTAGGTATTGGTACTTTCACTGGTACTGCACAGAGTCCATACACTGCCCTTTATTGGTTCATCTGTTCTGTGTATGTCACATACTCTGGTTTCCAGCATACAGGAAATATGGGCGAGGTGGTTGAGGTGGGGGTACTTGGCTCCTTCTCTACACTCCTCCCTCTTGGCAATTCATCGACCACTCTCACATCATCCTTCACGTCTAGACATCCTCATCTGAAGAAATGCTTCTAAGGGATCCATATCTTGATGACTCCCTTCAGGGTTCATGCTGATTTGACATGATCATATTTGTTCCATGTCATAAGACAGCATTGTCCACTTGGACTGCAGTAGATCTAACTTCCCACATACTTCTTATGGTTCTTTGGATACAGGAACTTCGTTCCCTCAGGTGCATAGATACTGGCCTTCACAGAGTCTCTGATTTCTTCATCTGTCAGGTCTCTGGCTTTGCATCCTGATTCAACATTGATCATGATCTTCATCCCTATGGCTTTCTTTGCTGTCTTCTTGCATTGTGAGATTATTATCTTGATCACACAGAATCCATGTAACACCAGTACTATCAGGGCTTCAAGAAACTTGAACACCTCCATCCATTGCTGTGATCATGTCCAAGACGTATCTATTCTGAAGAGTCATCAGTTTTATGGCGCTCATCTCTTCTCTAATTGCATTGAATCCCTTTATGGTAGTGTTAATTGTCTGCAGCAATTCCCATCTGATAATTTGAAGCCATTTTGTATTTACTCCAAACTGGATTCTTGGCATGAAGATCAATGTGAACACTGACGAGGCCTGGCTGAACAGCCTGTGCTCATAAGGAATAGAGCCAAAAGCTTCTATTGATTTGGCTGATAAAGAGTTCTCCTTCTTCATTCTCTTCATCATCTCCACAGATCTCTTCTTCCACAGCTGAGCATCTGCTTTTGGAAAACCGTAGAGAAACAGATCACTCTTTGGAATCACCAATGCTGGAACATGGACATTCACCAATGTGCATATTCCTCCCCAATCCTTAGGTAACTTCATGTATGCCTTGGATCCACAAGCCCAATAATGGTCCATGATTACTGCTGTCCCAATGTTCATTCCTGGTGCTTCAAATATTCAAATACGAGCAGTTGAGCTGTAACAGCAGAGGAGGGGCGGGCAACGAGTAACCTGTCGTGTACATCTGCTACACAGACTAATGGTAAGCAGCGTTTAAATTCCATGTTGGTATCCTGAGCACACGATTGCTCAAGTTACGCTGTCCATGAGTCACAGAATACACCAGCATTAATACCGGATGCTGTCTGTGGCCGTTGGTGTGTAGCCCCATTGACGTGTACTGAGCCCTTCCATTATCATTACTCAACAGGTAGAGCACCTGATATAGTTAGGGAATTTCTGCAAGCCGCGGGACGAACAGGTCCAGTGTGAACACACAGAGTCCATACTGTGTACCTTTCCCTTCACTGCTAGATGCCATCCGGAGACATCCCGCTCACAGGTACAAACCCTTTTGTAAATGTTAACCAAGCTGTACTAAAGTGTGTCCAGTTTTGCCCAGACAGGACTAATGGTAATCCCTGTCTACTCAACAGCGGACAGTGACACCAATTTGTTGAAGTCATTGTTATGCAGGACCAAAAGTGATTTCCCCCTTGGAGGACTATTAGAGGCTAATTTTACACACAGAGCAAGGTACCCATTTTTTAAGTACCGACTTTTGGAGACTGTAAGGGGTGTAATTAGACAATGCCTATCAACACCTTTCACCCATGTCTTTCTTATTGATAACAGTAAACGTTTTCTCATTGACAACAGGGAAACGTATTTGGCCCTTTTTCATTCTGCCTGTGTGCCGAACTACTGACTCCGACCAACTAGACAGGGAAGAAATCCTCAGTGATCTACTCCCGTGCTGACGGTTTCGGCAGAAGTCAGAAGTCATAAGTTCTTAGAAGTTTCGTTCTTCTTTGTCCACGTGGTGAAAGTGACCTATTTAGGTAAGTGAACTTGGTGCATAATCGATACTCTGTGGTTAAGCACTAGGCTCTGCTTTAGCTTAACCAGTGTCAACTTAATGTATGTCGTGCCTTTAGGTTACCATTTCGTAGTGCTCCACCCCTTCGTGAGAAGTCGATTAGCATGGCTCTCAGAATGAGTGTGAAGAGTACTGGTGCATAACCACCTGAACCACAGTTACCAGCTCTACTTTACCAACATGAGCCTTGTGTATCAGTTAGCCATTGTGGTGTGAGAATTGTGAGCTCAACAGACTGATTAATTCACGAGTCTGGATATTTAGAAATAGTTTTACAAAGGTAGCGGGCGCCCCTCTCTCGCAAGAACAGACATGATAACCTGTTCAGTGGTTATTAACCACTTGAGAGTTCGCAGCCACTGCTTTTACTCACTGTGCCTTTCACAGATGGGTAATATCCATTTGCATATCAGTCTTTGTCCTGCCCAGGGGCAGTCCAGCACCGAAATACAATGGCAATTCCAATCTGAACGAGAGTACCACCAGCAACCCCATACACGTGTTTCACCCTTGTTGGGGATCATCAGTGAGGTGAAGCTGATGCCTCTCTAAGCACAGTGAGAGGGAGACCACGTCTGGTTGCCCCCAGGAGACCTAGGGTTACCAATCCCAGGTTCCTTAAAAAATAGTTTTACAAAGGTAGCGGGCGCCCCTCTCTCGCAAGAACAGACATGATAACCTGTTCAGTGGTTATTAACCACTTGAGAGTTCGCAGCCACTGCTTTTACTCACTGTGCCTTTCACAGATGGGTAATATCCATTTGCATATCAGTCTTTGTCCTGCCCAGGGGCAGTCCAGCACCGAAATACAATGGCAATTCCAATCTGAACGAGAGTACCACCAGCAACCCCATACACGTGTTTCACCCTTGTTGGGGATCATCAGTGAGGTGAAGCTGATGCCTCTCTAAGCACAGTGAGAGGGAGACCACGTCTGGTTGCCCCCAGGAGACCTAGGGTTACCAATCCCAGGTTCCTTAAAAAATAGTTTTACAAAGGTAGCGGGCGCCCCTCTCTCGCAAGAACAGACATGATAACCTGTTCAGTGGTTATTAACCACTTGAGAGTTCGCAGCCACTGCTTTTACTCACTGTGCCTTTCACAGATGGGTAATATCCATTTGCATATCAGTCTTTGTCCTGCCCAGGGGCAGTCCAGCACCGAAATACAATGGCAATTCCAATCTGAACGAGAAAAAAAAAAGGATATTTAGAAAGACTACTTATCAGGCTTTTTTCCTATTTTGTTTGTTCACAGGTGTGAACCTTCTACCTCTCGCTAGAGTAAAAGCCAAGTCTATTGCCACAGCAGGAAAGAGCTATCTGAAACCACCCAGTGTCAAACCCCCATTCGATAATCTAAGCGTTTGGTTGGGTTTCTCATTTTTTGGAGTGAAATTAATTTTTAAACTAGAAAACTATTTTGTTGTTCATGTAGCCCTTCAAACTGTAAAAAAAAAAATTGTGAATTGTTTTTAGGTAAACGTGCATGCCCCTGATTAATTTCCCTGTACTTGAATGAGTGAGGAATGAAACATGTTGGGTTGAATGGGAATGAAGTAATGTGAGATTGATTGGTTAGTTGACAATTTTATGTTTTGAAATTGATCAACCCTATATTATTTTGGCTTGATCATAGACAGTGATTTACCATTTGTCTCTGTTTATAAACATCCCTTGTCTTGGTTTATGTATACTTTCTATTCCTGTGTGCTTCTTTTTTCCTTTACCTTATATTTTATTGCATTGTTTTCCATTTTGAGGAATTTTAACAATCTTTGAAGGTGCCTTTTTAAATTAGTGATTGTCAATGATTGTGTACTACAATAATAAAATGTATTTGATATAATCCCATTTTTTAGTACGATTTAGTGGTTGGTTCAATTGCCCAACACACTAGGACGCTTAGCAATTAGTATTGAGGGTTGTAGTAACCCCCTCTTTTGGCTAACAACCTTGAGAGGAAGATTTCCCACCTGCGATAAGACACTGCCTACCAAAATGTGGATGTTTGTAATTTATAGGGTTGCCTATGTTAGGAGGCCGTCTTGGTTGAGCAGTATAAATATTTCCCCTTACCTCCTTTGTGTTAGAAGCTTCAAATATTCACCCACAATTCTGGTTCTCACTAACTTTTCTTGTGCCATTGTTTCTGAAGCACAGCTTTGCACTCTCCAAAGGCACTATCTGCAAGGGTCCTCCTCTGTCTTCGACCCGTGTCAGTAACTTAGCAAGTTTCGAACATAGAGGCTTACACAACATCTGTGCATTCACAATAGTTGGTTGGTAGTGACCCATTATTAACCAGTCTCTGCAGATCACTACACCTTCTTCCCATCCATCTGGTGATAGCACAGTTCCCCAAATCTGCATCTGGCCTCTGTTCTTCCATCTATGAATTTCTTCTGCAGATTTTCCTGGAACTTCCAGTTTCTTATTTACTTCCCATCTTATTCCAGCTCCTTTTACTCCAGGCTTTTCGTATCTGATCACATGATTCTTAGTATGGGCTCTGTTTTATGTCTTTGTGTCTTGGATATAGTCATCTTCATCTGGATCTGTCCATTCAGTTGCCCATTTGAGGTAGGCTGTTTGACACATGAACTTGCCTCTTGTACTACAGAATGCTAGATGTAATATGCAGTGTGCAGTCAGGACATCTATTTCAATAACTATGAAGATCTTAGATTTCCCCATACTATATGGCAGGAGTGCACATCCGAAGCATTCCTATTTCTAAGGTCTTCTTCCTACTTCTTTAATATGCTGAAACCGTGTTATTTCCCAAGTGAGCTGTACTGTCCATGTAATCATTTAATTCGAAATCATCCTCTTTGGTGCATCAATTAGGCCTCATTCTTCTCATATGACCTTCTATGATCATATCATGAAGTGTGCCAGCATAAATTCTTCTGACTGGATAAATCATGGGTACATCTAGCAGTGGGCTAGGTACACCCTACATGTGCTGCCTGAGTAGGAGAAAGTTCAGCAAGTTTCATCCGATCAGCATACCATTTAGGCATAAAAATGTCTCGCAAAATGTCCATGTGTGACTGCCTTTGATAAACTACCCTTGGGTTATTTATCACAGGAACAGGTGTGTTTGTTTGCATTACTTGTATGGGCTCACCATCTAACAACCTCCTGTCCTGTCTGTCTTTCAAAGCCTGTCTTTTATGTCCTAATAGAATTGCTAAGACACTTTTTTCATGTGAACGATTATTAGTGACACTTACCTCCGGCTCGGCATCTTTCTTTGGAACAGGAATAACTACATAGGGTCTTGGCTGCCTAGTAGTTGCCACGATTGCACCTCCTTCTGCTCAGGAAGATTCACAGGAGTCGTAGCTCCATGTACATCAAGGTAGCACGATGTCCGCACTGTGAGTGAAAGCAATATGATTATGAACACAATGCAAGCATAAATAACACAGAGCTGTGTCAATTTAGAGCATCTACTTCGTGGACAACGTGGACGTCTCTCTGCATCTGGCATTATTATATTACACTAATACTTCCCATCTTTATTGCCCAAGGAAGGAAAAAGTAACTTTAATATATCAGCATTATGCACTGCTTCGGGAAGCTGCTATCTTGACTCACAACTCTTAATGTATCCCTGGAACCAGTTTTTAACCAGAAAAAATGTGAATGCCTCTCCAGCATGAAGAAAAATGAGTTCACCAAATGTACTCTAGATATTTTTTCCAGAAGGTTTCTAGAGAAGTTCAATAACATACACCGGTTCCCAGTCTATTCCTCGAATCTGCTTTAGACCAGTTGACATGATGAATTTCTTTCAGCATGAAACAAAAGTCTTGTCTAACCAGCAACCTCTTGATCTTTCCCTCGAATGAAAGTTTCACTCTGACCTCAGAGTTCGCCCAGAAAGGGCATTCACTTGGAGTATGATGTGTCGCAGAATTTCGTTTAGTGCTGCACTGTTTCTCGGATCCCTTAGAAACGTGCGCACATCAGTGTATCTCCCAAAAAGATGTGGATATTCTTCAATCAGACGATAGAACACCAAACGGACTAGTCTGTGGGCATTGTCAGGTGTTAAGGACATTTGTCCTTTCCCCACTGTATTCAGGAAGCTGCAAAATTTGCTCAGTGATAAATATAAGCAATCTTCTCACAACTGGGCCATTTTTAGGATCTTGCAAGAAAGCAGGAATGCGAGTAGTTCTCCCCACAATCAAAGGGTATGCGCACAACACAAACTCGAAATAAGCAAGAATGATCCGGAAAATGTCATCATCTGGAATCACCATGGGCAAATCCAAACAGGAAATCAGTGTGAAATGAATCAGGATACTGCTCCCTCTTCCAATTGTCAAAAATAAGCCCTCAACTTGGCATATTTTTCTTCTATTTCTTATCAAGGATTAAGCATGCCTCAGTCCAAAGTTAATCAAACTCCTGTGGCTTTAAGAACAAAAGACCTTGCCTTAACCCTGAAATGACTGCACAGAGTGTTCGAATCAGCTTTCCTCAACTCTTTTATAAGTAGCTAAAAGAGTGTCCCGAACCAATCAACAGTTCAATTAAATCTTTTCTTTTACTCGACATCCTCTGCGTCTTTCTTCCTTGTCATAGACCTTGTCTGCATTTGGTGAGGTTCTTCCCCGATGCTTGTTTCTCTAGGGGGTGGGGTCAGAGGGGTTTCTCCAGCATAAATCTTCACATCACCCAGGAAAGTCCAAGCACGTCTGTCTTGCACTCCGACTGCAGACGGTGTGACATCTTCTACAATGAAGGGGCCGTTAAATCTGGGCTCGTGCCACTTCCTTGTGAAGTTGCGGATTAGGACCTCATCTCCAGGGAATAATTTGGGAAGACAAAGTTCTTGAGGTCCACTTGCTGAAGCATCTCCTTCTGTGTTCTGTGCTGCACCAAATCCTTTTTGCCTTAGCTGACCTGAAATGACAGAGATACTAGAAGTCATACACATAAGATACTCACGTAGCTCCATTCCTAACAATTCTGCTGTAGGCTGAGCATCACTCCTAACTCTGGATGGAGGCATGAGGGGTGTCCTCATCTGTCTCCCTGTCACTATCTCATGGGGGGTGAGATGGTTGTCCAAACCTAGTTGGTTCCTTAATGCATATAATGCCAGTGGTAAGCAATGCTTCAACTTGACTATCCTATCTTTAAGCAAGCCGTTGCGCCGTTCACAGATCCAATTTCCTTGTGGATGATAAGCCAAAGAGAATTTGTGCTTTATACCAAGCAACAAGCTAATCTGTTCAAATGTTTGATTCACAAAATGTGGGCCATTGTCTGACCTCATTACTTCACATGTTCCCCTTCTAGGAAATACTCAGCGCACTAAGAATTTGGCTGCACAGGTAGAGTCTGGGTGTGGACACGGACCAGCCTCAATCCATCTTGAAAAGGGACAAACTACAACAATCATGTATATATCCGTTACATACTTGCAGTATGTCGACATAGTCGATATGCAAATGCTGAAAGGGGCCAGTAGGTCTTGGAATAACTCCCCTAACTGTGCGCAGTGTATGCCCAGTCATGCATTTTTGACACATAATGCAGTTCACTACATAGAAAGCAACATGCTCTAACAAATCTGGTTACAAACCAATCCTCTGCAATAGCTGCAACAAGGTTCTCCCTAGTTGTATGCGCAGGGTAGTGTAGCTGTTCCAGCGCCACCCTTAATAAGGCTACAGGCATCACCTGTTTACCAGTGCTGTCTTGTTGCCACAATGCTTCAGAGGGGTTTAAAGAACACCCTCTTCGCATCCACAAATCCTTTTCATCTTGAGGTGCTTCCCCCTGAACCTCTATCCATTGTGTCTTTGACAAATCACTATATCTTTCAGACACGTTCATCATTACAACCATTTTTTCATTTACATCAGGCATTTCATATGTTATCACAGTTTCTAAAAATGCAGCGAGTTTCGCTTCATCGCCTGCTGCTTGGTTTCCACGTGAGATAAAGTCTGTCATTTTAGTGTGTGCTGCACATTTAACAACTGCAATGCTTACTGGGACTTGTAGTGCCTTAATAAGCATGTCCAATAAGGCGGCGTGCTGCAATGGCGTGCCGTCTGCTCAGAGGTAGCCCCTCCTTTTCCAATGTGTTAATCCTGCATGCACCGTTGACGTCACATAGGCGGAGTCGCTGTACACTGTTAGTTCCAAGTCTGCATGATTCTTGAGCGTGACAATCAGCACCATTAATTCGGCAGCCTGTGCTGAATAATGAGACGGTAGTAGAGCACTTACCATCTTCTGAAACTCCCATTGGTCGTGTGCTTTACCACAGTGCCACCTGTGTATCTCTGCCCATCATTTTCATCGATCCTTGAAGAACCGTCAATAAAAACAATTGCCCCACCTGTCAATGCATTCTCTTTGATCCTAGGGATTTCGTCATAGAACTCTTCAGAGTTTGCACAGTCATGCGCATGCTCATCCTCTTCCAGTGGTTCAGCTACAATCATGGCAGGATTCACTATTCTGCATCAAACTATTTTGAACGCTGGATTGGATATGACTACTTCGTAGGCAGAAGCCCTTTGAGAAGTCAAGGTGCCTTTTAGTTTCTCTAGAATGGCAAATAGTGCATGCACAACAAATAATGTCATGGAGCATCACATCACTATGCTGGCAGCCTTCTCTATGGCGAACGCGGTGGCTGCTAAAGATTGTTCACACGGAAAGTGACCCCTCATTACTGCGTCTAAGATCCCACTGTAATATGCAAGGGGCTTGTACCCCAATGTGGTTCTCTGTGTAAGGACTGCTGTCATAACAGTGCCATCTGAATGCAAAAACAAAAGAATTCCTCAGCATAATTAGGAATCCCTAAAACTGGTGCCGTGCAAATTGCTTTTTTCAATTCTTCAAACCCTTCTTCCATTTCCTCAGTCCACACAATTTTTTCTTGCGTTGCTTGTGCTTTCTTTAAAGCCTGTAATAAAAGCATTATATATGATCTGTAGTCACAGACCCATGCTCTGACATAGTTACATAATCCCAGAAATCTCTGCATGTATTTTATTGTGTGCAGCTGTATGGTTTTCAAAAGTAGCCTCAGTCCTCTCAGGAGTAACTTACTTTTTAGGCACGTTTGTCTGAACGTAAATGACATCAGATCCTGTGAGTCTTTGTGCAATGGGATTGAGAAAAATGCATTTTTCAAGTCAATCACAGTGACATATCGTGCTTCAGCAGGTATATTACATAAGATTGTAGCAGGATTAGGAACTAGAGGGAACTTGGCCTCTACAATCTGGTTTATCGGCCTTAAATCTTGAATTAGTCTCCAAGAGATTTTTTGATACAGTACACTGGGGTATTACACGGTCCGTGACTCTGACGTCACTAAGATACCCTGATCCATCATGGCGGAAATCGTCTTAAAAACACCTTCATCTGCCTCTCGAGACATGGGATACTTTCGTGCTGGAGGTAAAATTGCTCCTAGTTTCAATGTAATATTCTCTTCTCAAACTCCCTTTAACAGGCCTACATCATAGGGGCCTGTGGTCCATAATGAAACTGGCACTTTCACCATATCTACATCAAAATACTCAGGACGGTTTTGTGCTAACATCATTTACTGAGGAACTTCTCGTTTGATTGCTCTCACCCAATATGTAATGCTCATCTCAAATATCACCTCATCATCAGATGGATGATCTCCAAATAGACCGTCATCAGTGACGTCAGTCCATCTGTAACCTTCCCCGATGTGGATTACTGCACACCAGGGTCTTCCATCTTGATCATTCCCATCAAGCAAAGTCATTTCACCTTGCACTACGGCTGCTTGCAATTCTAAAGGAAAGATTCACCCTTCCGCTTCACGCATAGGTATTTTTGGTCTAAATAAAAACTCAACAGGTATTCTCAGAGCTCTGCCTACTAGGCCTGGTAGCCATGTCAACAGAAATCTCTGGTTCTAAAGGTATTGCCCTCATGGCTATCTGTCCTGCAAATGCCATAATGAATTCACTCACGTTTAAATAATGCATTCCTGGCATTGAACACACTATGCCTTCATCGGTAAACGAGATTGCCATATTCAACTTTGTCATTAAATCTCGACCCAATATATTGACAGGTGTCTGCCTCGAATATAGCAAAGGCACCTTCATGTCACATTCTCCAACAGAGACTGGTAAGTCTTCAGTAAAAGGAACTCTACTTGTAGCTCCTGTGAAACCTTGAGTATTCATGGCATTTCTAGACATCGAAAATGTTCCCTCTCGTGTACATGAGCGCGTTTCACCCATGTCTACTAAAACGAAAACGATTTGCCTCCTATATTGACGTCTACCCTCGATTCCTTGTGAGGATTCGGTGTCACACATCAGTGCTCCCTGTGAGTTGTCCTATTTTGGGTACAGCCCCATTCAATTACCCATGGAAGGATTTCCTCCATCAACAGTGACACTACCTATTCTAGGGGTCATTATCTGTCCTGTACT
Organism: Ambystoma mexicanum; assembly: GCF_040938575.1. Classification (NCBI taxonomy): domain Eukaryota; kingdom Metazoa; phylum Chordata; class Amphibia; order Caudata; family Ambystomatidae; genus Ambystoma; species Ambystoma mexicanum. Next base: position 170,664,074 of record NC_090929.1, read on the forward strand.
TCTGCTCTGCTGAATCGGCATAGGTGACTGCTGCAACTGCCCTTGTGGCGGATTGACTGCTACTTGTTGCTTTTGCAAGCCTTGCTGCACTCTCTGCGCTTGCTGCTACTGCGGCTGCATCGTTTGATTCTGAGCAAACCCATCTCCACCCTGCTGTGGATATGAAGGTGGGTTTGAAGTACCCCCTCTTGAAAATTGATCATTCTTCAAGACCCCTGGACTTCTACACGTGCGAGTAAGATGCCCTGTCATCCCACATGTCCAACATATAGGCGGAGGTCTCCTAATCTGCCCATCGTGCATGTTCTGATTATCATTCTGCATATTCTGAAATATGCCTTGATTATTCTGGAAGTTTCCCTGATTATTCTGACAATATCCTTGATTATTCTGAAACACTCATCCTCGAAATCCTTCTCTTCCTTGTGGAGCAAACCCATTATTGCCCTGATCAAACTGTCTTTGGTTATTCACTTGCAGTATGTTTGCCATTTTCTGTGAACTCGATTCGCCTACACTAGTCAACATTGCCCCTTTAATGGCATACTTGGACAGTTTTTTCTATGCCAATTTTGCCTCTTTGCCTTTCCTTGCATCATCTTTTTTGCGATTCTTTTCCTGCAAGACTCTACAATAATGAGCAATGGTCAGCTGAATCTCTGACCATGGTTTTGCTTTCATACCTACTAACTTTTTAAGCTGCTTCTGTACAGGGTCTGGCAGCCTTTGGCACTATATATGATAGAACACAGGTATAGATTTTCCCCAAGATTCGCGCGTCTCCAAGTTCCACTGCTCTTGAAAATTCTGAATGTAACCAAGCGGATCATCTCCGTCCTGCATCTTTATTCATTATAGCTCCCATATTGGACGTGTCTGGATACAGTAGTCTTTGCCTATCCTTCCTTTTAGCCTCTTTGTCTTTCAATCGTTTCTCTTTTTCCTCATCCTTTTGGTCTTGCTCGTCTTGATATTCCATTTGCCTTACATTCTCGATGCCTTTACCATGGAGTTTGAGCAACATCTGACGACCCATCCATTTGCTCTTTAAGAGTGCTAACTCATCAGTTTTATCTCTTTCTCCCTTCCATCTCTTTATTTCTCTTCCTATATCTAGAGATGTGCTTGCTCAATCACTTCTCTCCTTATCGCGTCTTTCCTTGTCCTTTGGGACCTCAGAAATTATGTCACTCTCAGTATTTTTCTCTGTACCTTCGTCACTCCTCACCCCCCTCTTTGCATACATTGAGTATCCAATCTATAGGAGGCGGCTTGTCTCGCTCCTCCTGGTACATTTTACAAAGCTCTAAGATCGCTAGTCGCTTGTCTAGCTTCTTTCCTGTGTATGCGGCATGCATATATTTTGTCATATGCTACAGAAATGCCTTCGATAGTGACCCTCCTTGCGGCCACGGCATGAACATTTTATCAGCGGTTCCTTTAACCCATTCTGCACTGTACTGTCTAAGCTTAGGAGCATGTTTTGGCAGCTGCTTGCAGAGATGCACAAGTGGAGTAATATCCTCCATTCTCGATTTGTCTACTCTTAACCTGTTTGACACTTGCTTTCTTTAATCACGGATTTAAAAAATATGTTTCAGAAAAATAACATAATATGAGCGTGCACCACTCATCACAGGCTCCACTTCAGTTAATCACGACTTTTACTTTAATCTTGCTAAAAAACAAGCACCAACTTTCATTCAAAACAATCAATTAGTTTTTCCAACTTCGCACTTCTACATTTGTCATCAACATTTTTTTTTCTATGACGCCATAATTTTTTCACAATCACATAAAACGAACAAGCAAACATACTCGACCGGTCACATATAATCTTCTCTACAGTCTTCTCTAAGACCTGTCTTTCCCTCTAAGATACTTCATACAGAGTTTAAATTAACCTCTTTAGATTCACCCTAAATCGAATTTGTTTTCTACGTCATCCGCTACGGGTCTCTAGGTTCAAATTTCTTCTAATATGTTCTTTAAACCGCAGGCCAGGGCATTCTCTGTTTATCGTGGCCTCTCTCATGATCCTTTATTGCTTGGCCACACTCAAGTCAATATCTCTTCACTATGTATATAACACTCTTATTCTCTCGTTATGTTTATTCCGCCTCCCTCCGTTACTCACTTTTCCCTCACCTTACTTCTTTTCTCCACTCATCACCCATATGTTTTCCGAACTCTCCGTTTTTACTCACTGCTCTCATTTTCGTCTTCCAACTCTCGGGATCGTACGCCTTTTTTACTGCCTCTTCAAACGTCTGTCTGATCAGCTTCTCGTGGACGTGGGAGGGGATTCTGTCTGAAATCAGGGGGCCCGTCACACCCAGCTTGCAAGCTTTTTTCAAATTACACTAACCACTATCTACAGGGAGCTTCACGTCCTTTCAGCCGAATGGCAAAGGTTGTTCGATATTTCCGGGATTCTAAAGTTTACTCATGTCGATGGCTCTGAACCATCCTCTGCTACCAAGTGAACGAGATAACCCAGCCCTTTAAGATGAGTAGCAATTACCCTGGAGATGGATGGGGATGCAGATTTTATTCATACATCAATAATAGAGACGACTCAGGTAATTGGCAAAAGGAAGACTGTTTTAATATAAATTATCTAAAACAGGGAGTACAACGAACATCAACGAACACGCTTGATCCTCTTACTGAGACTTTATACACAAAAGTTATCATCAATGACGTCAACCTACATTGTTTACTAACGTCATCCTATGTTTCAAACTATAAAAACCTATGATTATGGGTGATTGGCTCTGAGTGAAAGTTTAAGTATACCATCCATACTAGTAAGGGATAGTGAGTGAAGGTAATAGGCTACTTAACATCAGGTGGGGCAACTAAATCCTTCTCCAAAAATTATCACTATGAATGTCACTAAATACATGATGTCCCATTGCTTACACAACTATAGGACCCCTAAATACGCAGTCCTCTACAATTGGCTGGCACTCTAACCTATGTTAGTACTTTTCCACCTACGTCTAGCAGCCTGCAAGCTGGCCATCCAGGTCCTGGTGAGTTCGCCTTAAGTATTGCTTCCCAACAATTAGCATATAAATCCATCATCACCTCAGTGGCCTACTTTCAATTAGTGCTTTGAAGCTCGGCCTTGAGTTTGTTCTTAACTCTGAGAAATGTAGGGAGTGAAAAGCACTGTCTGCCCTTGTGCATAGGTGTGACCATCTCGTTCGTCCAACTTAATGCTTCCATGTGACTAGAGACCATGGAATCAAGCCTTTTGGTGCATTTAATACTAGTTTTTAATAGACCTCTGATGTCTTCCTTGTTATGTTCATGCCTTCTGAACAGGAGTTTTGTTCTTTCACATGATTTGTATCCAATGTCAGTTTACTCCAGTTTGATAAGACCTTGGCTTCTTGGCTCATCCATCCTTGTCTGCTGAGATTCACTTTGTAATTCAATTTGCTTTTTAATTGCGACACACTAGAAATGAGGCCTTCTTGCTAATGTCCAGCACTGCTATAATGCGTAGTGGCAATATCCACCCTTTACTTGCCCACATGAATATATATATATTGGCGCTTGCTGCAATCTATTCACTATAAAGCTAGCCTCAAGATTACTTAATCTACTTGCGTTTCTTTTGCATCTGTACACGTGTAAAATGACTCAATGTCTTCATCTGTTTCTGTGGCATAAGCTTCTTCACCTTGATCCCAAGATGTCACTTATTCTTGGTACTTTCTTGATGCCTTATAGAATATCTTCACTCTCTGATCTCTTCTAGGTACGTCATCTCTGCTCTGCGTGACGTCACCATTCATCTTGTCCATTTTATTTGCTCTGCTTCTTCAGGGATTTCATTCAAATGGCCATCATATTTTCTTGTATGTAGGTATGGTTTTCTCAAATGTTACCTTGCCTCCCAGATTCTCTTAGGTATTGGTACTTTCACTGGTACTGCAGAGAGTCCATACTCTGCCCTTTGATGGTTCAGCTGTTCTGTGTATGTCACATACTCTGGTTTCCAGCATACAGGCAATATGGGCGAGGTTGTTGAGGTGGGGGTACGTTGCTCCTTCGCTACACAGTTGCTTGGGCAATAGTGGCAGAGTTCTTTTCTGTGATGTATGGACAAATATTTTTAAGCAGGCGAAGATGATATTTGCAGTTTTGAGTTATCTGGCTGATACATGCGTCTGCATTAAGTGATGCCTCAAACTGAACGCCTAGGGTTTTTACTTGCTTTTGTACTTGGATGTTGCTATTTCCAATGTTGAAACTATACGTCATGCTCAGTTTGACCAAGGCCTGCCGGGATCCAAACGTAAGCAACTCAGTTTTACTGCCGTTCAGGCAAAGCCAGTTTTTGGACATCCATGAATCAATCTGTTCAAACACATTAGCTAAGACAGCGGAATCAAAGGTGTAATTGCCACTGATTTCCAGAATCAGCTGGGTGTCGTCGGCGTAGTTTGTAAATAACACCTCTGGGTTCTCCAAAATTGAGCGCAGTGACCCGATGTACAGATTACACATAATGGGCAACAGACATGCTACGCTCCCTGTGGTACCCCACATGGAATTAGAGCCGGTTGTGAAGAGGCAGAGCCCCACTGAATTCTCGACTCATGATTTGAAAGAAAGGACTAGAACCACTCAACGGCCTCTTTCGAACAATGTCCAAGATGGGATTAGAAATGTAACAGGTGTTCGTGGTCCACCAAATCGAAGGCCACAGATAGATCTAACAAGACCAGCAATCCGACTTTCCCCTTGACCATGATTTTCAGCATGTCAGACTGTAAATCGGCTAGAGCTGTCTCAGTACTATAAGATGGTCTAAATCCTGATTGTCTGTTATGAAGAATACCATTTAATTCATCATAATTTTGAAACTGGGGGAAGCAAATTTGTCTAAGATTTTTAGAAAGAAGTTACAATTCTTAATCAGTCAAAAAATGGTTAAGTTCTTTTGGATCAAGGTTCGACTTTTTAAGGAGAGGGGTGACAATGACTACCTTGATGGAGTCTGGCACCAAACTGTCTCTAAAAGAAGCGTTCACAAATCTGGTAAAAAATGGGGCAAGCATTAGCTTCATTGGGAGGATGTTTTCTGGGCTTGAGGATAGATGATAGCATTTTTTGCATATCAGTTATGGTAATCAGAGCAAGGGAGTAGTTAGGATGTCTGTGAGACATAACTTCCGAAGTCTCAGGGTCCCTGGTCAGCGTGTTGGAGCTTGAAGAGTTTTTAATTTTGTGCCTTGCATTGTTGATTTTCGCCTCAAAGGGCGTCTGGAGGTTCGTACAGTCTTGGTCAGTGGGCTGAAAGATGGTAAGGAGCCCCTTTTGTTTTTCTAGTGATTTTACAATCTCAAAAAGCTTACCAGTGGAATTGGAAGATTTATCGATCAGTGTATTAAAGAAATTATTTTTGACGTCCACAATTTGTAGTTTGTATAATTTATCGCCATTTTTCCAAACAGTTTTATTTTCCTCTGGCGTTTCAGCCATTTAGATTTGGGTTTGCGCTTCTGTCTCTTTATGTCCTACAGTTCTGGAGTAAACCTTTGTTGGTGTCCGATATTGTCTCTTACAAGTTTTGGTCTGAGAGAGGCAAGCTCATCCAGCCTCTTTATAATTTTGCTGAAGATAAAAGACACCAAGTGATTGGCAGAATCAAAACTTTGGGTGCCTGCCATGATTGACATCAGACGATCTTGGAGATCTTGGGGGTGCACCTTTTTAAAATTACAACTGATGACAGTCTTCGGAAGATTGGGTGGACTAAGAGGTGGGTCGTATATGCAGTGGTGCCAACTATGTGGGGGATGGAGGTTTTCAACCCCCACTGGCAAAATCTGGGGTGTTTTGATCCCCCTCAAAAAGATAGAAACCTCTGGAGCTGAGGCGCACAGACCGGTAAAACCTCTTAAATTCACATTTTCTCTGTTACTACTGACCCATTGGCTGAGAACACACAAATACAAAGTGATCAGCTGTGTGATGCAGTGGCATTGACAGATCAGAGGGAAATTCCCTCCTGCTTTCACAGTGTTACCTCAAGCAGAGCAAATATTCAAGTTATTACCAACCTCCCCGCTTTATGTTTTTGCTTAAAACACGGTATTCCTTCTTCTCTCTAGAAATGGATGTTTCTTAAGGTGTTCTTGCTTGAATTTGATTCCTTTTGCGGAGGGGAATTGTGTTGGGAAGGGGTGGGGACTCTTTCATTGCAAAATGCTTAATTTGGACATTCACAGGATTGCAACTGTTCACAGATGGAAATTTAAGTTTTGTTTGCAAAGCTGTTCCTAGATTAAAATGTAACTTTGATTACAAGTGACTCATATTTGTCAGAGCAAACTCTCTGCTGTGCTTTCATTTTTCATTTTAGGATCGGGGGTCTTTTTTTGGAAACAGGTTTCTGGTGAAATTACAACAGCAAATAACAAGGGGGTCCTGGGAGACTCTCTGCCAGACATGAGTCCTGGTTACAAGATCATATACCCAGAGTCTTTAGCTTACTATCTTTCACAGAGCACAAATATCCCAAACATATCAGTCTTTGTCCTGCCCTGGGGCAGTTCAGCACCGAAATGCTAGGCAATTCTCCTCTGAACAAGAGTACCAACAGCAACCCAGAGACGTGTTTCGGTCTGGTTGAACCTCAAATTACAACAGCGTCAATTATTTGTTTAGTGGGTCAGATACGTGCAGAACACAAATGCATACAATTCCAAATTCTCGAAATCGACTATGTTAAAAAGTGAATGTTCTAAAATTAAAAATCACCAGTTTGTGTAACTTACTTTGTTTAGTTTTTTGTTGGAATGCAATTTCCTTTCACATCATCCATATGAAGATGCATTGCTGTTTTAAATACTGACCATTGGACGATGGCTCTGTCAAACATGCATATTAATGACATCCCCATTTGGCCTATGTGAGATGCTCTATACGTCCTGGCTTTTTGGCTTCAATCTGATAGCATTTTGGTACACGTAGGCCAGAATTTTATAATGGCAAAAAAAAAAAAACAGAATACTGCTCAAGAACACAGAATTATGTGAGGAAAAAAGCCCAAACTTGCCTATCATGCATACTTCACTCAGGGCCACCAGGGGCGTTTCTAGGAGGGTAGGGGGGCAGAGGGGGCTATAGCACGGGGTCTTTTGGTTGCAGCCCCGGATAAAAGCTCATGAACTACAACCAAAAGGCTAGCTAGCCCCGAGTCCTGACATTAGCATAACCCCAGATCTTATCTAGACCTAGCAACACTTATGCCAACCTACAGCTTATTCTGCATTCAACAACATTGGATTTAATCTTCTATAGCAATTGCAATGATTCTTAGTTCGTTCGCTATGCCAATATGCCTCTCTCGAGCCCCTGCAGTGTTCCCTTCTCTTACACTCACTGGTCTCTTATCGCTCCTCCTGGCCTCTCGATTCAGCTTCTCCGCTTCTATCAGCTCCACCTGTTCCTCGCGAGAGCTTATGCAAGCTGCGATCACCGTCCTCGGTTTCAGCTGTGTGTAGCCCCGCTCTTCTCTAGTGGAGGCTACCAGTGAACTGTGGAGGTTGAGAGCGTTTGGTGTCCCACAGCTCCTACTGTGGACACCGGTAAAAGGGGATAGCAGGCTTCTGGATTCTCACCCAGCCCGTACTTGCCCCAGCGTCCTTTCTACATTCCTGCTCGACCCTGCTTTGCTCCAGCCGGCTCCTCTTCCGCCCCACCTGCCTCTGCACGCTGTTTTCTATCCTGGCTGACTCACTCCAGGATGGTTCTCTCCTGGATGGTTCTCTCCACCCATTTTATACACCTGAGACATGTTAAGCGGTTTCAGGTGCAAGTCCTTCATTCTAGTTGCCTGACCATAATTAACCCAATTAACTGGAGATGCCAGGATTTTACAACAGCACTCCTTCACAGCCCTCTTCCTCGTCTCAGTACCAGAGTGGTGTGAATGAATGAAGTGTGCATTACTCCCAGTTGCTTCTTCCTCATCCCAGTCTTAAAGGAAAATAGCTGAGAGACATTATGGGTGGCAGAAAGGGCCAAAGACTGATAATTGCCTATAAAGGCAGTGGAACTATAGGGTTCCTATTTACAAGGTAAAGGTGGATGCCATGTCTCACCAAAAGACATCCTTTCCCCACTCCCAAGGTCCCACCACCCAGGTGATCCTCCCTTGCATCTCCCAGGTGACCCTCCCTCGTGTCTGCACCTCCAGGGTCAGGTTCCACGAGCGAAGGCCTTTCCCTGCCCACCTGAGAGGAAGATCCGGGAGAGTATAAGTGAGAATGCCCTCAGGTTCTTCACATACACTTCCCCTATGCGGGTTGGACCTGGATGCTTCACCTGGAAATCGGGAGAGAAAGTCAACATTGCTTTGCTCTCAGACCTTTCGGTGTTCCGTTGTGAAACAATATGGTTGAAGGTCCAGGTAGCAACACATAACTCTTGGATTGGACTCTTTTCTTTGACTAATCCACACTAAAGGGAAATGGATAAAGATTAGTTGAAATGTGCGGCCTAAGAGGTAGTATTTGAGATGGCGTACAGCCCACTTAATTGCCAGTGCCCCGAGCCTGATATCTGAGTAGTTCTTCTCCCTGAGAAACAGCTTCCTATGGATGTATAATATCGGGTGCTCTAGCTAGTCATGATTTTGAGGGAGAATGCCTCCTAGTCCTGTTAAGGAACCACTGATCTGTAAGATGAACTCCCTGGAGAAATGTGCTACTTTCAAAATGGGGCTCTGGCACAGGGACTGTTAAAGTGGTGAAACAAATCTCATCCTCCTCATCCCACCTGATCTCTTGGGGCTCTGTATTTTTCAGTTTGTCGGTGAGTCAGGAGGTTTGCTTGAAAAGTTGGGGATACATAGGCAGTACTAACTGATTAACCCCAAAAAGGACCTCACATCTTTTTTTGTTTTCGGTGTGGGGGTAGCAAGAACAGCCATAACCGTTTCCTACTGGGGTCGGACAGAACCATTACCTACGAAAAACGCTAGGTAATTGACCACTGATTGAGCCAGTTTGCATTTTCAGAGGTTAGCGGGTAGGCCTGCTTTTCTTAATAATCGCATTACTTTGTACAGGTTGATATAGATGATCTTTGCAAGTTTTACGGTGTATCACAATATCCTCTGTAACAAGGCTCTGCAATAGTTTGAGTAGGGTTGAAGAATGTTATCCATTAATCTTTGAAATGTTACAGGAGCCCCATGTAGACTGGAGTAGGAAAGGCAACGTTTTCTTTGTCGGGCTCATTAGTGGAACCTGACAGCCATCTTCCTCGTCTCAGTACCAGAGTGGTGTGAATGAATGGAAGTGTGCATTGCTCCCAGTTGCTTCTTCCTCATCCCAGTCTTAAAGGAAAATAGCTGTGAGACATTTTGGATGGCAGAAAGGGCCAAAGACTGATAATAGCCTATAAAGGCAGTGGAACTATAGGGTTCCTTTTTACAAGGGAAAGGGGGTGCCATGTCTCACCCAAAGCCATCCTCTCCCCACTCCCCAAGGTCCCTTCACCCAGGTAATCCTCCCTCACGTTAACACCCCCAGGGCCAGGATCCAAAAGTGATGGCCTTTCCCTTGCCCCCTGAGAGGAAGATCCAGAGAGAGTAGACATGAGGATGCCCTCAGGTTCCCCACCAAACCCAACAAACTTTCATATGTAACTGCGTCAACCTGAAGCCAGCTCCCGCCCTCAGTATGAATGACAGAGCTCTGTCATGTCTGGGACTGTTGTTTTCAGTAGGCCACCCCGCCAGCGGGACCCCGTTGAAAAGGCACGAGAATGTGGTTTTCAGGAGCCAGAGAGTCTGGTCTCGCTGTAGATTCAAGGGAGACCTGCCACTTTAACAGGGACCACATAGAGAGGACCATTTACCAGAGAGACTCTTTGAACAGAACAGACAGGAAGACGGGTGAGAATTAGTAACACAAGGGAGTGAGCCGGAGATCTTTCTGCTAAGAGAAGGGTCCCACCATTTTAGTTCTGGGGCACACCTTGTTCTTGTTTTCACCCCTTTACCCCTTTACTGTTGCAAAGCACTCTGGTTATGACCTCAAGCATCCAGGAAATTGTTGGTTGGGAAACCAGGATTGGTTCACTAAGGTTGGATTAGCCTACACCAATCACTGTGGCCCACTTGGTTTTAAAAGAGGGCTGGACCACCTATTTATGCAGATGATCCGAAGACTTCACAGGAAGTAAGAACCCCACTTCGACCCTGGCTGAAGGTACAGTCTGCCTTACATCTTCTGCCAGTGAAGGAAATCCAGGATATCCAAAGAGGGAAGCAAGAACCAGAACTGGTACCCAACTAGCACACATCATGCCCTGCTAGGCTCTGCAGCACGCTTCCTGAATGGGAACTGCCAGAAGGTCTCTGAACCTACAACGAAGGACAAGGCAGCTGCCTGCAACACACTCTTCAGCTTTGGGACATTCACCTTAAACAGTGGTCTAAGTGTAAGAAAAGAAGTAGTGGAACTATGTTCCCTGCTAGCCTGCCCCGCTCCTCACAAACCCCATCGCCCTGCCCCCTCCTAAACACAACACAAACCACCAACCACATTTGCCTGCAGTTTAAGGGAATGTTCAGTGCAGTGCACTGAAAGTGCAAGTTTCAACCTCTTCCTACACTGTTATTTTAAAAAGAAACTGTTCCAGAATGGTTTCTTAAAATTTTTTAAAATAAATGTATAGGAGCTGTAAAACTTAATTTAAAAAAGTAGAGGAGCACCGCTCCCGTCCGCTCCCACTCACTTCGACCACTGACCTTAAAGGACGACACAAGCTCATTGAAGAAGCTGGCAGAAGTGCTGCCATGAGCCTCTGCTGACGTTCACCTAAAAGGACCTTTTTGAACCAGTCGAGTTCCTCGATCCGCAACCGATGGCAATGCTGTCCATTGTCAAGCTGCCATCACTTGATCTGGTCTGACATGTCCCAACCAGTGCTTCAGAACCGCCGATCAGCACAGAGATAATGATTTCTGACTCCAAGCTGCTGTGTAGGTGTCTGGCCCCGAGTCTTGATATGCAGCAGCTGCTGAGCTCCTCAGTCCCCCTAGTATGTGTATTCACTACTGATAACACAGCAGAAGTCTCAACACCTCCAAGGGAAAGGGGGAAGTGGATAAAATAAAAAACGGAACACAGGTCACTCTCTCCAATCAGCTGAGTACCTGCTATGCCTCCCTAGTAGCTGGAAGGCAGGATTTCTGAAGCTTCTGCATGTGCTCTATTCAACAGCTAACTTGAGTGGAAGCTTCTTTCATCAAATAAGAGGTGAGTTCAGTGTCAAACAAGAAGCATGCTTAATTGCTTACTGTCCTCTTGAAATTATAACAGCTTTTCTTGAAAGGGATGCGTTCTTTGGGCATGCTTAAAGAAGTCTTTGTTTTTAGATGAAGAGCTGGAGTGTGTGCGCGCACGACGGGAAAACTGATATTCTTTACTGCCGAGCGCACGCTCAGAGATCAATGTGCTTCATAAAACAAAGTGAAGTAAATTTTCACTACTGCCCCGCTTGGACCGGAGCTCATTGCGTGGATATGATGAGAATGTCTCTCAATCAAAACTTTCTCAGCTGCAAACAGAGTTCCGTTTTACACTTCTCTCTGGCTAGCATTAAAACCAGTGCTTAATTTGTGGGGGTGGTTGCCAGTGCCCAACACCGGCACGCTTTTTTGGGCACCGGAACTCATGCGGGGCCAGCGCACGTGCAATTGCTTTATTTGTTCTTCCACTTCGCTTTGCTTCGATTATAAATCATTGGGATTTGTCATTCTGATCTCGATCTTTCTCATGCTTGCAGGTGGCAGGCCATGGCTAGCTGGGCCTGGGATGGGCCAGCAATAGCAATGAACAACAAACTGTTACAAACAGCCAATGAAAACTACCATTCTGTTGTTACTATGCAGTATTTGATACATTCTGTATAGTAACACATAATGTGCAGTTTTCATTGGCTGTTCTTCTGAGCCAGTGAAATTACATGGTGACGTGTTGTTGTTGCCACAGGAGGCAGCACGGCGCCACCTTCATTTCACAAGTTACTGTGAAGTGAAGGTGTTGAGGCGTGGCGTTGTCGGTCCTGACTTGTGAGAGAGAGAGCCTGCCCTGCTGCACTGCATGGTGCGGCCTAGTTGCTTCCTGGGACCCCCTCTGCCTGCTTTTTCAATTGTGCGGGTGCCAGTGTGCGCACCCGGCCCCCCCACCCTGAGGCCCGACAGGAGACCAAGTCCCAGCTGGCACAGCAGGTAAGTCACTTGTTGTTACGTGCGGTGCAGCCTGAGCCTGTCACAGTCAAGTGATCAGGCAAGGAAGGCCCAGGTCGGGGCCCAGGTGGCGGCACGGTCCCCTGGGGGTATCCTGACTGCCCGCGCCCGGGCTTCTGTCTGTGTGACCTGTGCGCTGCTGACTGCAGTCATTGCCAGGCCCAGGCCAATTTCTGTGACCAGGGGCTGGCGGCTGCCGCAGACTGAGTCGGATGACTCTGCCGTGGACGGCCGGGCACATGGATTGTGCTCAAAAGTATGTTTTTTACTTTTTTCTTTGAAACCTGACTTTCCGTGTGGCTGGTGGTCGGGGCCCCGCCCCATGGAAGGTAGGTTTTAAAAGAAATAACTTATTTCAAGTGGCGGCTGTGGCCCATCACTTCGATAGTGATGGGCCCCAGCCACCCAAATATATGGTTTTTCTTTTAAAATCTTACCTTCCGTTGGGCCGCTGCGCCGCGCACCTATTTTTGTCATCATCAGGCTCAGCATGGCCGTGGCAGTGGTGGCCCCATGAAAGGTAGCCTAAGTGATTGAGGCAAGGCAGGGCAAAGCCCTGGACCGGGCGGGGCACGGGCTCAACGTGGTCCCACTAGTGTCTGTCACAAAAGGAATGAATTGTCGTTTGCAACTTTGGCCACTTTTTCATTGGTGCCTAGCCCGCTTCGAGACAATTGTATGCCCCACTCCGACCCTGGATAGCATTCATCTAAGGGAAACATGAACTGTGAATTTGTGCTTGGGTGTTTCTGTTCTTCCTTTTAATGTTATCGGCCTCATTAGTTCACAAACGAGCTTCAGCGAGGGGGCCCGGAACGGTGCACATATTGGGCTGAAACCGAACCGGCTGCACTTTGCGAGAAAACCCCATGCAAAGACGAACGTCTGAAATGCCATTTCAGTCTTAAAGATACACACATGGAAACTAGATGGGGATAAACATGGTGCACATGCCCACTAATCTGTCATCATAAATAAAAGCACTAGTTGAGTATTCGTGTACACTTCTCAACCGTCTTTTGCTGCCATTTTTTTACATAATTCCAGCACATGTTTTCTATCCTGATGTGTGGTTTATACACCAGATGTGGCCCCTTAACCTGAGTACAATACGCTCCAAGCATGTGCTCTGAATGAGAGCACATGCAATACTCAGATAGGAATCCTCAGATAGGGAGGTGGGTGTCTGTTACACCCTGCAGTTTAGTTAAGTATGTCAAGAACATGTCAGTGGGAAGGAGATATCCGAATATGCATTCTCCTCTGGCTCCTGAATATTGGGTGACAAAACATATTTCGTTTTTTTAATATGTGTTAAGGTGGAAAGAGGCCATAAAGCAGAAGTAGCACAGGCCGTTGATTTCAGAACAATGGGCCTCATTACGAGGCTTGCGCTCCGGTAATGTAGGGTGCCGGTACGGGACCGACACCCTTCATTACGGGATGCAGAATTATGAGGTTCCCTTTGCAGGACCCGGACCAGACGTCTGGTAAAAGCAGACGTCTTTTCCGGGTCCCGCGAGGGGAAAAGGGAGGTAATAACGGGCCGTTCGTAATGTGCCCGTTGTTACCTCCCTCCCCATTCCCATTGAGCCCTATGGGGGCTCAAATGGGAATGGGGAATGGTTCCTTCAAGGAGGAATAACCGGGTCCTCCAATGTTGGAAAGACCCGGTTATTCCTCATTGAAGGAACCCGGTAATGGTGCCCCGTTAGGAGGCAGCCATGGTTCTAACAGCACCATGGCTACCTCCAAACTCGTAATGAGGCCCAATGTCTTGCAGAAATGACCTTTTCCAAGTTATACAACACCATGCTCATGCTTGAAGGAAGGGTGAAGGGGGATGTATTTATGAGATGTGATGACTGATAAGGGCTTGAGAGTAAATTGATTACACAAAACACCTGGATGAGGTGACTGAAGAACGGGGTGAGGGGAGGGTGCTCTTCCTGGAGGTAACCGATTAACAATACTTGGTGTAGTTTAACAGACTGTCAGATGGGGCAGAAGGGGTAGAGACAAATAAAGTGCAACAGTGACTGAAACAGAATGCTTTTCTATTTATTTGCATTTTTAAAGTGCATACACAGCCTGGGGGAATCGAGGCACAGTTATAGGAGGAGCATGTCTTAGTTGCGTATTTACTACTAGCCTGTGCCAGCAGTTGCTGCAGCGCCAAACATGTGACATGGAGCAGCAGCAGTGTGATGGGCTGGTGGTGGGCCGATCTAGGTAGGTCTAGCACTGAACTGGCGCGGCCGGCGCGCCTGTGCTGAGGGTTGTGCCGCTGCAGTGAGGGTGGCGCCGGGCCCGCACTACGGGCCCCGCCGCGCCCGGCATTACGGGGCCAATATTGTTTGGGCACTGGCACTTATTTTTTTACAAATTAAGCACTGATTAAAACAGTTAAAAAACGAAAATTAAAATGTTTCTAAGTACACTGAAGTAACTCCCTGACTAAATACCTAAACTAAATTATGAACATTAATACATTATTTAGCAAATATTGCTTGGCTGTAGGCAAATTCTGAGAACTTCTAAATAGTCACTTAGACTGATGACTCTCCTTATTGAAATCAGAGCGCAGCGCTCCCACCAGTTACTCTGCTTGTCTTGTCCCACGTAGACCTGGACTCAAACCTGCTTCTTCACCAACCTAGACTTATTTCAAGAGATTAAGTGGGCCTAACTCAGGAAATTAATTAAACAGGACCTTCCTGTTAAGGTGAGGACAATTAAAGGCAGTTTAGAATTCTCAAACTGTCTCCAAGCCCACTCAGCCTCCAATCATCTTGCGGAATGTTCCCATTTAATCAAGACCCTGCCTCCTGACCACCATGATGGATTGGAAAACCTTCCTGAGGAACAATAGGAGTTAAGGTACATAAAACAGAGCTGTGTCTGAAAAATGCAAAACGAAATTAAAGATGCCAAAGAATTACCTCCCCACCTAGCCAGCGAAACCTGACAGAAGGCCAGTCTGCACCTGTTCGTCCAACTTTGCTTGCTGAACCGTTGTGCCGCCCGATACCCGCAGCGACTTCCATCTCAAACTCTGTCACAGAAGCCTGCTAAGTGCCCTGAAGCCGACTTGATCCTGGCAAACACCAAGAACATCTACAGCACAAGGTACACTGTGGTTCTGTCCCCTGGGTCCTTCCCAGAAGGCCCCTAGAGACATTGTAAGACCTATTGCTCCCTTTGTGCTAAAGCCAAGAAATCTAAACAAACTGGTGTAGCTTTAACCATACCGACTCCCCTCCTGTCAGTATCCAGAGTCTATCCCCTTTCCTTCTTTGAAACTGTCCTCTGCATTCTTTTACAGGGTGGGTTGTATTTTGTAGTGTTGTTGGACTGTCTGATGTGATTAATAAAGTAGATATTTTTAATAGAAGCTTGACTGGACACTGCTTTTATCATTGTGTAACAATTGTATTTTCGCTGTGCTGCAACTAACCAACGATCCACATCCTTTCGGAGAAAAGCCTGCTGTTTCGCCCATGTTACCAAAATTGGACAAGGAGGTTTATCATTTTCTTGTTATTCCAATCTGTTCGGATCCCTTCTGGTGTATTAGAGATGTGGGGCAGATTGATGGTTTAGAAACTGATATTCACTCCGGAACCACTGCTGCCCCGGCCATTGATTCGTCACACCGTCCCTTCCCAGACAGGGGGGCATGAGCCAACTCAATGTTACTCTTTTTATCAGATTCGGAAGTATTAAATGATATGCTGGCACATCCAGGATTCAAACTTGAGACCCACAGCTTGAACACAGATCGCTGCAGCAGGTGCATCAAACATCTTACACTTACACATTATAGTCACATGTTCTCATCTGTGGATTTACCTTTTGAGGATAGGTGAAGAATAAGGGATGATATATGAGAAGAGTAATTTAGAAGGGAAAGCAGAGTAAAATCGAAAAGCAATGCAATTTCATATATTTGTGTTTTGTACACTGCACTTTCTTTCATTGGGCGGTCTTTTTTCTCTAAAAAGTGATGGATGCAACTCAAGGCTTTGAATTAATAATGACCATTATCATTGCTCTGGGCAGTCTCTTGTGCCATACTTTCTTAACCTGTTTGCACCATTACAGTAGGAGACCGGCTAGTTGCAAACCTTTCTTGGTCCTGCCACCAGTATGTGGCATGCAAGATTTCCCAGAGCTATGCGAGTTGTTATGATTAATTTTAAAACTTGTATCCATCGCTTTTCAGTGATGGTGGAGAGCAGTCTGTCGAGCCAGTGTGTCGTCAGCCACAGGCACCTGGCTGTCATGGCACTTCCTGTGATGTCACTTCCCATGACGTCCCCTGGGTCAAAGAATGCGCCATACGGTTCAGTCCCTCCATCCCCGGTACATTTGAACATTTTCACCGCTGGTATTATGGAATATGTGCTACCAGCACAACCTGATCAGGGTCTATGCTCTGGCGCTGCGCCACCTTTTTGTGAGAATGCGCGACTGACTGATTAGCAGCTCACTGCTGGAACATATCACACGTCCATGTGTTGCAGTGCATGCACATTGCACACTTCTGTGCACATTTCATTTGAACTGAAATGTGTGCACTTTATGTGCATTGCTTCCTTTGCACCAGGGACAGAACCTTCCACAAAACCACCAATGTCCTTCTTACACAATCGTCTCTGTAATCTGTTGTAATGTAGGCTCTGTGATTAACTCACAAAAGAAGAGACAGACAAAGCTACTGTACAGTAAGACATATTTTTTATAGATTACATTTAGAAAAATAAAAATGATATGGTGAAAAGATCGGCGAAAAAAGACCAGTGTTGTTCAAATATTTACAGTTTTTACAATTTAACACATAATATCAGCTTACACGCAGTGGTCAAATGGGCACTTGCTTGTAGCAGGGGGTTTGCACAGTTGGCCAGTGATGGCTTCACACAAGACAAGGTACAGATAGTACAAGAGTTTAAGAAATGGCATACAGTGTTCAGTGGTGGTAGTGTGATGGACAGATGCCAGAGCACTCCAGGGAACAACACCTGGCAAGCCTCGTTTCCATTTCTTCTAAGCTGTTTGGATTGGTCATGTGTGCCCTAAATGGTATCCCTGTTTTCTAAGAATGTATTAATAATGTTATCATAAACTGTTGATTTGGGGTTGTTCCCCAATAGGAAAGGGGAGTTAGGTTGACATTGTTGTTCTAGGTATTAGTGTGACAATGAGCTTGGCAGCAATCTATATCATGACAAAGTAAAGAGCATGTAAGTGTTAACAGCAAAACATTCTATCACAATTATTCTTTTCATTAATATTATAGTAAATACGAGGAAAGTCAGTAGTTACCGCCTTGTAGTCCACCCATTTGCCAGATGTTGTAATGTTGGTGGCATAAGCAGTCTTGTTTATTCCTAATGGAATTCTGTATACATGTAAAATACAACTATGTGCACAATTGTCATCTTTCCAATTTTTCACTTTTGTAAAATGCGTCCCAAATCCTTGATTTGTTCACGTTGTTACTGTGAGGAAGTTGGCAAAGCATAACTAACGCTTCATTAGTAGCCATTTGCTGCTACGCTCGTGTATGGGGAGATGGTAAACTCGCGTATGGGGAGATGGTAAGCTCATGTATGGGGAGATGGTAAGCTCATGTATGGGGGAGATGGTAAGCTCGTGTATGGGGAGATGGTAAGCTCGTGTATGGGGAGATGGTAAGCTCGTGTATGGGGAGATGGTAAGCTCGTGTATGGGGGAGATGGTAAGCTCGTGTATGGGGAGATGGTAAGCTCGTGTATGGGGGAGATGGTAAGCTTATGTATGGGGAGATGGTAAGCTCGTGTATGTGGAGATGGTAAACTCATGTATGGGGAGATGGTAAGCTTATGTATGGGGAGAGATGGTAAGCTCGCGTATGGGGAGATGGTAAGCACATGTATGGGGAGATGGTAAGCTCATGTATGGGGAGAGATGGTAAGCTCATGTATGGGGAGAGATGGTAAGCTCATGTATGGGGAGAGATGGTAAGCTCGTGTATGGGGAGATGGTAAACTCATGTATGGGGAGATGGTAAGCTCATGTATGGGGAGAGATGGTAAGCTCGCGTATGGGGAGATGGTAAGCACATGTATGGGGAGATGGAAAGCACATGTATGGGGGAGATGGTAAGCTCATGTATGGGGAGATGGTAAGCTCATGTATGGGGAGATGGTAAGCTCATGTATGGGGAGAGATGGTAAGCTCATGTATGGGGAGATGGTAAGCTCGCGTATGGGGAGATGGTAAGCACATGTATGGGGAGATGGTAAGCACATGTATGGGGGAGATGGTAAGCTCATGTATGGGGAGATGGTAAGCTCGTGTATGGGGAGAAATGGTATGGGGGAAATGGTAAGCTCATGTATGGGGAGATGGTAAACTCATGTATGGGGAGATGGTAAACTCATGTATGGAGGAGATGGTAAACTCATGTATGGGGAGATGGTAAGCTCGTGTATGGGGAGAAATGGTATGGGGGAAATGGTAAACTCATGTATGGGGAGATGGTAAACTCATGTATGGGGAGATGGTAAACTCATGTATGGAGGAGATGGTAAACTCATGTATGGGGAGATGGTAAGCTCATGTATGGGGGAGATGGTAAGCTCGTGTATGGGGAGATGGTAAACTCATGTATGGGGAGATGGTAAACTCATGTATGGGGGAGATGGTAAGCTCATGTATGGGGAGATGGTAAGCTCGTGTATGGGGAAGATGGTAAGCACATGTATGGGGGAGATGGTAAGCTCATGTATGGGGGAGATGGTAAGCTCATGTATGGGGGAGATGGTAAGCTCATGTCTGGGGAGATGGTAAACTCATGTATGGAGGAGATGGTAAGCTCATGTATGGGGAGATGGTAAACTCATGTATGGAGGAGATGGTAAGCTCATGTATGGAGGAGATGGTAAGCTCATGTATGGGGAGATGGTAAGCTCATGTATGGGGAGATGGTAAGCTCGTGTATGGGGAGATGGTAAGCTCGTGTATGGGGAGATGGTAAGCACATGTATGGGGGAGATGGTAAGCTCATGTATGGGGGAGATGGTAAGCTCATGTATGGGGGAGATGGTAAGCTCATGTGTGGGGAGATGGTAAACTCATGTATGGAGGAGATGGTAAGCTCATGTATGGGGAGATGGTAAACTCATGTATGGAGGAGATGGTAAGCTCATGTATGGGGAGATGGTAAACTCGTGTATGGGGAGATGGTAAGCTCGTGTATGGGGAGATGGTTTTATGGGACACAGCGCTGATTGTTAGTGCCTCGGAAAAGGATGAATTACACTGTTATTGATCTGATGCGAGAGGTGTGGACCCTGCAAGCTGTTCTACACAAACATGCACATTTCTGAATAAGGGTGCCCAGTATGGCCAGAGAGTAATGTGAAACTATCTCTCACACACACAAGATTCCTTCACTAAAATGCTGTTTAGGTCATTCCATGCATCTTAAACGTGACTCTTCTGGCTAAAGGGGGGCAGTGGGTGAAGTGGACCTGCAGATATATTTTCTCTTGTCAATCAGAATTTCACCGGAGCAATTATTTCCTGTGTTAGTCTCACCCCACACCTGCAGCAAACTGGTAGACAGTGTGTTTCAAGTTTCTTCTCCAAGTGGCCACTAGACTGGGGCCTGTAAATCTCACTCCCTGCCTTCAGGTGAAGGTGGATCTCTAAACGGCGACCAGCAAAGTGAAAGCAAGGAGGATGGAAGTGGGAGGTGCACCGGAGCCATGAACGTTGGTAGGGATCCGTAAAGCGGAGTCAGAGAGGGTTATAGGTCAAAGGATCGAATCAAAAGGATCGAAATACAATAGAGTCGAATCAAAAGGACCGAAAACAAAAGGTTCGAATTTTATTTTTTTTAAAAATTGTAATTCTTTTTTTTGGGGGAGGTCCCCTCCCCAACCCCCGTTTTTGTGGCAAAAACCACTTTTTTTACCTATACGGAAAACCAAAAAAAAATATATAATAAAAAAAAAAATTCAAACCTTTTGTTTTCGGTCCTATTGACTCGACCCTATTGCATTTGAACCTTTTGAATTCTAACCTTTGACCGGACACCGTCGGAGAGCAAATGGTAGAACCACTCTGAACCCAAGAGATTTAGCATTTAGCCTAGCTTGCATGGACCCTACTAAAGACGTAAGCTCACTTCACAGGGAGTCAAAACACACGGCTAAAATGATGAGCCGGACTAGAAGCAGATGGATGATGCTCTGTAAGAATAGGGAACAGACATGCTTTCCCAGTCCTCCTGAATCTTTGCTCAGTGGAGTGGGAGCACAGATGAGAAGTGCTTGCTCAGCAACTCTCCAAGCCATAGGGGTCAACCAGTTTCTGAGTTAGATCGAGCGGTCTTCCTGCATTAAACATAACGTGAAGATGATCATATGATGCAATATCCCTGTAAGCTTGCCTGTTGAAAGCCACGTGTGCCACAGGCTGTCCATAGGCAAGACATATGCAGAAGTGTAATCTTCCGGCTAAATCAGTAACTTTGGAATTTGGAGACCCGACAACTGTTTCTGGCTTCCCCACTCATCCACACGGTGTTCTCCTGTGCGAACATCTTTATGTCCCTGTGCTTTAGCTCTTCTAGGTGCCAGGAAGTGGCGGGCTGACCTACAGCGATGCCTGGAGATTTCCTGGTGGGCCTCTGCACCTGGTCCCCTTTTCTTTTTTATATGTCTGTGTGCAGCACACACCATTAAGATGCTTTTTGTTGCTTACAAAGTGTAAAGTAGGGACCCTTTGAAAAGAAAATCCAGTTCCTCGTTGGGTTCCCTAGTCCACTCCTGGTGCCAGGCACTGCATACACATATCTGCATATTTACCTCACGCCTTGCTGAGTAGGTTATAAGCAAAGCCAGGCCCACTGTCTAAGCACAGAAGGCGGGAGGGTAGAATTGTGACTTTGAAAAAGCAATATGTTCCCTAATGATTTTCAGTAATGACATGCTTAGTAACAGAAAGGGAAGCCATCAAAGCACTCCATGCTCGTATATGATGTGCCAGACGCCCATAGTGCAAACAGCAGTGCAGTTGCTGAATTTTTCTTGTTCATGTAATGGAGTACAAACAATAACAGCTGTTCAACAAAGAGCATCCCAGTGTAAACAGCAAGGTTATAAGATTCATAGCTGATATTTCTTAAGTGCTTAAAGTGCAAGTACATGTAAAAGATCATGTTTACATGGTGACATTCTTAGAAGTAACATATATGTTCTTTTGGTTATACGCAAGTATCCATTGTTGTACAAAACAGTGCAGCCACACAGTGACACACACACAGCATAAATAAGACACGCTGCTATAAGTAGAAAGTGAAGAAAGTCACATCATCAGGTGATCTTGGGTACACTCCCTATCAAGGCGTTGGAGCATTGACTATTTAGCGAGCGCGGAGAACAGCCCGAAGAATGACCTCCATTTCAAGTCAGTTTCTTGCGAATGGGACGGATTATTACAGCACCAGCATCTGTACAAGAAGCAGAAGAGGCTAAGTCTTACTTTCCATCCGCAAAGGAAATGGATTAACCAGTATACAAATGTATACGTTAATCGTAAAACTCTGTCCAGCACTAGAAAAAGCAAACTAGATTCCGACATTCAGCGTGCCATGTTGCAATTCTTATTACTTTTAGCAAGAAACAAGGGTGGTCTTTTAGACTCCCAACATCATTTCTTCACATATTGGAAGCCCCAGAAGTGACATCTCCAGATGAGGAGTTCCTGTGTGATTTCAGCCAGCAGGCTTGATAGAGTTGGCATGTATCCAAGGTCACTTGAGTCACACCTAGAATGCATTTTAGGGAGTCTTTCATCGCTGTGTTGTACATTCCACCATTTTCACAAACGTCTGCCCTGCTTGAAAACAACGGCACAGTCAGCTGCCGCCTGCTGCAAAGCCGCACCTAAACTTCCCAAAGGAAGGCCTCAGCGGGCCGCCTGCATTGAAACACACACTTTGGCGTTTTACTCGACAGGCAGGGAGCAGGCAGCAGGCAGCTGCTCTGTGCAAATAGCAGTATAGTTCCGTTTACCTGGGCTCCAGGCCTTTCTCAGGTGGGCTACATAGTGCAGTTTACGAGCAATAATTATGGTGGGCAAATGTGAGGCATTTTTCAAATACTTGATCTCTCAATATTGCCACGATTGTTTTAAAAACACATCAGAATCTGCCTGGACAGCTGAATCGTAATGTTCTTTGTGGTTTCATTTTTCCAAAATAGGTCGTTCAGCAATTCTGGTGATCATTCCAAAATGGGAGAACTCGTAGGGTTTGGCATGAAATGGCGTTCTCCACGCCTGGTGTCCCGTGCAGGTGGGCCTGTTGGGCTCTTCCGCAACATGCCCTGTTTCTTCAAGTCCTGTTGTATTGTCAAACCTTTCTTATTTAATGCATGGAAAAGAGAAGGACTTGAATTGGAACCACGTGGTGCTCTCGTTTACTTAGGTACATGCGTGAGCACGCGAGATTTCATCTTTTAATAATCTGCACTGGATTGCCCATCGCTCAGTGAGGAATTGACCGCTCCTCGTTCTTCGCCTGTTCTTTCTAAATCTCACTCAGACTCTTGCCCAGCCACGAAAGGCATCTTGCACAACTTGAACTCTATACGTGGGCTTTCCTTGTGTGTATTCTCCCAAGGACGTCAATCGTGTCATCGACCAGGGACTCCAAGATGTCGTCTGTGAGTTTCATCTTCACCGTGAGCTCGTCCTCCGTGTAGTCGGTCCACTGCTCTTCTTCTTGGTGAAGTTCCTGAATCTAAAAAGGCGAAACAGAGGCTGTAACATGGCTTATTTTGCAATTATCCCAAGAGAAAGATAATGCTCAATTTCTGTGGGTAGTACCAATAGGGCAAGACACCATTTTTGCAATTGCTGAGCTGCTTGCCGTGGAAGACTCAAAGCACTATTAAAACATTGAAGAAAACATCAGTCTTTGCATTTGCCATTCTATAAAAATATGTACCATTAAATCCCCTGTCCTGTGTTTGCCCTTTTATTACCCCATACATTGCAAATAGGTAATTTCCCACTCTGCAACTAAAGGGGAATGAGATGAGAAATCAGCATCTCCACCTGGCTCTGACGCATCTAATTTACTTGTACCCAAAGTAGGCCAGGTAATGCCAGATGCAAGGCGAACAAGGACATAATATAATATATAGTAATAATGTCCATATATATATATATATATATATATATATATATATACACACACATATGGTCGCCATATATAATGTCACTGGGAAAGGTTTGTGGGGACATTATATAGGTGAACATATATATATAGGGACAGAGGGTGCAGGGTTTGAGGGGGTGTCCCCCGCACCCTTTGAAAAAAAAGGTTTTGGGGGTTGCGGGGTCCCCTGCTGCATGTTCCACGTAATAATGTCTCTGCAAAAAACAGCAATTTTCTGGGAAATGTTTTGCATGGCGACATTTTTGTGGGACAGTATCAGATGGAACCCGTATGCCAATGAAGAGATGCAGATGAACCCGTGGAAGCTCATCGGCGGCCGAACCATGGACCCATGGGTCCCCAAATAATACAGTCTCAATTTCTGGCAGCTTGTGCCATCCGACTACTGTACTAGTGGCGGTGAAGCAGACGTCATACTTTCAATACATACATGAATGTTATGGATAGACAGTGGAGACACTGTGCTTCTTAATTGATAAAATATGTGCATCCTGGGTTCTGAGCAAGCAACAAGCCCACCTATGTTCGGTGTAAAAGAGTGAGAAAAAAGAAGATTTTCATGACTGATAAGGAACTTCTTCATGCTTTGTTTCCTTTTTCTAAAGCAACACTTTGATTTGTTCATTATTTATTGTAGTTCTTGATACATCCTTAATTGCATGAATCGCGCAATAACATATGTTTGCTAACTGCCCCTTGATCATTACAGTTTACGTAGTATCTGTTCACAGTGGCCCCCTTTGCTTAAGTTTCAATTGTGAATTGTGGTCCAGCTGTCATCATTCCACATCTGATGGACATGAGAAGATATCCTGTTAAACTACAGCCACATGTTTTGTGTGTCAATCACACTTGGTTACCAGTCTTGGAATTTTTTATAATTTTAGGTGTTCCGCTGATAGGTTCTAGCGGGTTAGTGTATCTCCACATGCGCTTCTCGCAGCTATGATATAGACATGTACTCCTAGCAGAGAGGAAAAGGTTTCATCACATATGCTTGTGTTTCCTGACCAGGCATGGAGAGGAACAGAGTTCTCGAAATGCACGTTTGGCACTTGCCAAGTGCAGAGGAGAGAATGAGGCTGGGGCTGAAGGTAAGGGTGGGGGCAGGCTTCCCCTTTATCCACTCCTCACAGCCAGGAGCCACAGATGAAGGGAAGCCTGCGCTAGCCCCTGCCTCTTCCTCAGACCTTGCCTCAAAGTCCAGCAGGGGTTGGGTGCTTTCATGCAAAGAGGACCTGAAGTGATGGCTGTAATTGATTGGCAGTTAAAGCAGGGCAGCACTTGCTGCAAGTAAAAGCATAAGGAGTTGCCGAGAGATGTTGTATTTCCCATGCCATAGGCACTAAAATCATACCCATAATGTAGCTAGAAGAGTTCCACAATCACTATGTGGCTAACATACCACACCTATTTTTCCATCCAGTCTCCGAGAGGTTTTAGGGCAGCCAGGGCCATTTTAAGCACTTTGGGGGCACGGACACCTATGGGGCACCCCTCCAACAGACCAAAGGAATTAAGGGATATAGAATATCTAGTGCGCCCCACCCCGCCTCACGATAACAACCCATAGCTTGACATGCTGTCTCGCAGAGATCAAAATAAGCATGGTAAACTCCCATTCAGATACCTTACACTCTTCATTCATGTTGTAATCAGAGTGATAAACAAGTAGCATTTCAAGGGCAACATTAGCAGTCTATGTGAGGGTACTTGTCTTCAAGCATAGGTACAGCAAACACTTAATCAATAGCAGCCACGTGGAAGGTATAGTGGACATAGTATACCTGCAGGGCACAGATTCTATGACAAAGGTACACATAATCCAGAATAGTCTGAGATTAGCTGCCTCAGAGACAGCAAAAGTGCTCAAGCATGGATACAGATGAACAATGGGAAGCAAGGATCAAACTACACATACCATAGCATAGCATAGAGAGTGGATGATGATTTGAAGATACCAAGGTCTCTGTATCCAGACAAACTGAGATTAGTAGTGGGACATGGTTTTCAAGCAGTGTCGCCGTTCGAGAGCAAAGAAACAGGTGGCTCTGGAGTGCAATATATCAATGCTCACTATCATTATAGAGCAAGCAACACTATATATAGTCAGTGAAACCATGAATGAGTCTTTTTTAAAGATCATACCCTCAGAACGAAATCACTCTGAAGGGCTGACAATTTTGAAAGGTTTAGGGACTTGCAATTTTGACAAGTGAGGAGATACAAGATTAAATGAGATACCCAGGATCACACATTGATTAAGAGGTGAAGCTGGGAGTCATACCCACAATTTCTGGTCTTACCAATTTATTTTCTAGTATTTACAGAACTAAATTGGAAAATATGAAAATCACATAACCCAATATAAACATTTAAAAAACAAAACATTATAGAAACATATTATTCAAAATGGGAATGATTCTAGCTTCATTGTCTCCATCATCAAGGAAAGTATATAAATACCAGCATACTAATGGATGTGATCTTAAAAGATTTCAAATATGTTTTTCTTTTGTACTGTAAAGCTTTAAATACACCCCAAACACAGGCTTGTGCACTGGTATTTAAAAATGTGCAGAAAAAATGTTTTGTTGTCACATAAGTAAACCTTAAAATATGCTGGTAAGAAGCCTGCAATATCTGATCTGCTCTCTTCTGTCTAGAACTCCTTCCACTCAAATGGCCTACATGATAGGAATTATCAGGTAATTGGCCAAACAATGCCTCCAGTATGTGAGAAGAAAACCTTTACAGTACTGTCAGTGATATAAGATATGTCCAGGATCACTGTATTGTCTGCTGGCAAAGCCAGGATCCAAGCATCAACGCTTTGGTTCCACAGTCTGGAATTCGGATACTTAAACACCTCTAACACTTTATTGTCATCATTGTAGGTGCCTGCCTAGGTTTTACAACTCCCCATCTAAACAAACCAATTTCTAGACCATCACCATATTGATGGTATGTTAGTTTCTATAGCAACCACTAACTAGTGCACGTACATTGGTGATGATAACACCTGGGGTGCTATAGAACAATGTACATTTACATGCAGGCTTAACAACTTCATACATTGGAAACGCTGAAACAGCTTTACTGGAATTTGGTATTGTAATCTTGCATGTGAACGCATATCTCTGTAATGAGTGCTTAACACACTGAGCTATCCTCTGAACCATCAGGACACTCAACTGTATCAATATGTATTTCAACTTTGGCTATTGCAAATGATCAATATAATACCCAAAGGAAGGTGAGAAGGCTACAGTTGTTGTGCCACACAAACTATGTATACCACAGTGAACATAGCATTACAGGATGAAAAGATCTGAACAAAATGTACTTGTCAACAACAGACCGAAAATAGGTTTAGCCTTAGCAACACACCACAGAAAATCCTGATGTGGGATACTTAATTATGTCGACTTAGGGAAACTGACTTTTTGTTTTTCAATAAGACTCTTTCTTGGGGGCCCCCTCCAAGGTGGGGGCCCGGGGCAAGTGTTGCAGCCACCATGATTCATCGAAGCATATATGGTACATTGCCAAACTATCTATTCAAGGCATTTAAACTCTACCAGCCCATAAGACCTTTACGCTCTAAAA
Organism: Ambystoma mexicanum; assembly: GCF_040938575.1. Lineage (NCBI taxonomy): Eukaryota > Metazoa > Chordata > Amphibia > Caudata > Ambystomatidae > Ambystoma > Ambystoma mexicanum. The sequence continues at coordinate 170,691,211 of NC_090929.1, forward strand.
ATGGATTCTGTTGAATCCAAAATATCTGCTGAAATTCCCTGGTCCCAATTATCGTAGTGCTTTGCTGCATATTGGATCAGATTGATGGGCAACAAAAACGGTAATGGCTTCGAGAGTGAAAAACAATGAAATGTCATGTCAATGTTGATTTTGTAACGAGCCATCGTCCATTGAAAACCTTGAATATCTCTTTGTCGCTTTCCCGGCCTTGTCACAGCTAAGAAAATCTCGTTTTTACAAATTCTTTAAAGAGTTTAGAGCGCTCTCCCAAAAAGAAATGTGGGAAAAAATATGAAATGCTGAGCAAATATCTTTTTGGACAAATTGGCCTTGTGTTAGCTTAATTTTATACATTCTTAAGGAAAATGGTGTAAATAAGATAAGTGAGATTTTAAATGACAAATAGATTTTAAAGTTTGTGTACATTGTGTACCAGGCGTGAAATTATTTTTTTTGTTGTGTTTTTAACAATGTCTGTCTTTTATTCGCTTGTCATTTGATAAGGATGAAATATTTTGTTTTTAACCAAAACAGATAAAGATTCATTTGAACTGAAAAAAAAAGGATTCTTGCTTTTTAAACCAAGGTTTAATCTTTCCTCTTCTGGAGGTAAGAGAATCTCGGTTATGGGTACCAAATTGTGTAATTGTCGACCTGAACATTTATGAACTAAACATGATCGAAATTCTTTCAAGAAAAAACCGTAAAGCCTCTCTGTTTTGTCATTATCTTTGGAATGATTTAGAGATTTCTGTGCATCTCTCCATGTTTCTCAATGTTTCTCTTCTTAAACCTAGTTTTAGCGCATTGATACGCTCGGGGCATTAGTTCAATATAACACGCGCAAATATAAAACAACATATAATAAGCCATTCTGCCATTTGTTGGCAAACCCTTCTCATAACAATAGTGACTGTTCCAGCAGCCATGATAATGGGAAATTGACCACTACTTTCATTCGAGGTCTTCGGCCTCGGCTCGGGACCTTATCTAGGACACTAGTCAATTGTCCACCTCTTTGCTGCATTCAGATTGAGATCTGATGTAATCATTCTCCCCTTGTGCCCCTCCCTCGTGCCCCTTTTTGAATTCTCGAAAAACACACTTGATAGTGCTTCCCTTACCAAGAGGACATCCACCCGGTCTCTTTGGAGGCTTCCAAACTTCATCAACTTTTGAAGTTGCCATTTCGTCTCCAGGTCATTCCCTTCCAGATTCAGGAGCCGGAGCATTTTGGCCTCTATAAATGACTGCAAGAAAAGACAATGATAAAAGCCTGAGGCATGCGCAAAGGTCTAAAACAAAGCATCAGAAAGAAAGACGCAATGGAGATATGCAGAAGAATGGCTCGTTGTGCTTTGCTTTAGGTTTTGCTCTCTTCACTAGGCACATTTCTCTATCTCTGTTGGAGCTGGATACCTAGGGCCAAAGACTCAGTTCATAGTGGGGAAACCTGAGTGACTTTTTAAATAATACACATACAATCATACAGAGCTCTGTACAAAACCCAATTATCACTAGGGGCAATGAGGCAGATTACATTGTTTCTGTTTCACAAATAGTAGTAGCGTTGCAGATCCAGTGGATGGGAAATATTGGCAGCAAAGTTTTTCTGCACATTTTTTCCAATCCACTGGATTTTGTTACATTTTTCAGACAGAGTCGGGGAGCAGGACGCACATACCAGGCCTGCCTGCTTTTCCCACTCTGCCTGTCAAATGTGCTGCATTACCACCAACATTTATTTTCATGATGCTGGCAATGCAATGGATGCCTATGGAATCTGCCTGAAATTTCCACCTGGTGAAAGCAAGTGGGCGGCAGAGGAATCCATTGTGCAGCCGAGTAGCATAGGAATCCATTGTGTAGGTGAGGGGCATATGAATCCATTGTGCTGGTGAGTGGCATAGGAATCCATTGTGCAGACGGGTAGCATAGGAATCCATTGTGCAGGCGAGGGGCATAGGAATCCCTTGTTCTGGTGGGTGGCATAGGAATCCATTGCAAATACCTCAATGCCACAAACATTAGGGAATAGTGAAGTGTCAAAGCAATTTTGCCTGTTTTACTCTTAACCTTTCCAATACCTGATGGAAAAGATCAAAATTTGATCAGAGAAGAACATTTGCACTTAAGTGTAAACTGAAATCATCCCCACATGCAAGTTAGGTTTCAAACTATAGTAATTTTGTTGGGCAGTGTTTTCCATGGGAGGGAGGCATAATCCACAATGCAGGCCTTCACAGTATGAGAAATGCCCCAGGCTATGAGGGTGTCAGCGGATGCTCTGTGGTTCAGGTAAGGTATGCCCATCATGGCATAGGGCAAGTCAGCACTTGGTTAGACTGACCAAGACCATGAGGATGGAGACAGGGTTTGAGGACCGACCAAGAATGAACGATCCAGCCCTACTGGCCGAGTAAAGTTCCTTTCAAGCCGACAGTCCATAGCATGCAGGCTGGTCCCCTCTAATCGTCGCTCGTGTGCTATGCACGACCAGAGATTCTACTTACCACCCAGATTACCTAACACAGCCTAAAAAACTGAAAAACTGAAAGATTCGACAAGAGGAAAAGGACAGATGGAATCCTCCAGGGGAAACAGGAGTAACACCGGAGGTCAGGAAACGGGCAGCACCCAATCTCAACTGAGAGATTCTTAGAGGGGTCAACCAAATCTAAAGCTACCGATGATCCCCGTGCTCTGTGGAAGAAGCTTTAACAGGGTATCCAGTCATTCCATCGAATTCAAAGTATCGACAGACCATACCATTGAAAAAAATGCATCGAAAAAAAAACATTGAATGCATTTTTTTAAACGGCAAAGGGTTTAGTAAAAATTGTTTTTTAAGGTAAAAAAAGGGGTTTTGTGGGGCACCCCCCCATACATTTCTTTGTTTTAAAATGCATTCAATGGGTTTTTTTCAATGCTTTTTTTGTCAATGGTATGGTTGTCGATGGTTTGGCTGTCGATGGAATCACTAGGAACCCTTTAATAGTGATAGGTAGCGACAGTCCAAACCTGCAGGGCATATTCTACTGCAGAAAATTCAGATTTCTTATTAGCCCAGAATGTTCTCTGCATATTTAAGAAACCCCCCTGCAGATTTTGAAATATTTAGACACCCCTATAACTATGGAATGTCCAACACCGCAGGGATAGGAAAAACATTTCTGCGGATGTTCAGGAGGTTTTCTGTAAATCTGGACTGCTTCTGGTGATTGGCAGTGTGCCCACTAGCCGGTGTGTTTGGGGAACGTGTTTCTTTCTTCCCAGGGTTGCTTCAGTGAATCTCCATCACAGAGGTAAGGCCTGCAGCCAGAGCCTCTGATGGAAGCCAAGGGAGTGAAGGCCATTCAGAAACCTGAGACCCAGCCGAAGATTGATCTTTGAAGGGAGATTCCTTAAGAGCGGGAAGTCCTATGATATGGCAATTTAACACGCGCTGAAAAACTTGCAGAGCCGCTTGGAGTATTGTTTTATTTTGTGTATGCCCCCCAAATAGCATTTGATTAACGAATTATGAGGCCCGGGAGACAGGTTTCGTTAGTTTGGCCTGGCTACAACAGAGCCAGCACAACTCCGAATAAAGTTCACATTCTCTGTTTTAGTTCATTGAAATGTTTCAGTTCCAATAGACTGAACAATGTTATGTCGAAATACTGCGAGGCTATGCGGTAAATCGACAGCACAAACTATACACGGGCTCACGTGACAAGGCCAAGACCTTGACTTTGCCCTTCCCAATAGTGGTTGGGATCCCATCTTCCTGGGAGGGCTGGGAGGGGAAGGGGGAATCCACAGCCAGCCATAGCCATGGGGAAGAGCACAGCAAGGGGGACACACATTCCTACCCCCGCCGTTTTGGGCTAGCCTATTATCTCGGGAGGATAGCTCAGAGGCAACGTGCTCGCCTTGGAAGCGAGACAACACGGAGCAACACAGTTTCGATTTCCGTGTCTGCCCTTAGAAACTTCTGGGTATTAAGCGCGTTATAAATAACATATCATATCATATCATATCTGTGCAGAACCGTGTCTCCAGCCTTGCCTCTGCATGCGCATACTCACCAGTGCCCTTTTCCCATTTCAGATGCTGGCGCTGAAGGGAGCGGAGACGAGAAGCAGTACATTCTGCGGATAGCGGCAAGCGGGATACTGTACTTCCATACAATCCAATACAAATCCATTAAACAATGCTGGTTCAAGCTAAAGGCAAGTCCCATCGGGAGGGAAGACCAGAACAGACCAAGGAGGCAAGCGGGGAGTACGAGGAACCAAGAGCGAGCAAGAAGAGATTTGAGCGGGCTGTAGTGGGTCCGTGAAGCAATCCGAGGCAGATGACCAAAGCAGTTACACAGAATCCATGGCACTAGCCCTACATCTAACTCTGCTGGATGACCAGGAGTGGCGCTTGGAGCATTGTAGTGTCAAGTTCCGCAATTGCCCTGTAGTGGCTCACTGAGTTGGGGGGTGCTTTACTCATAAAAGATATTAATTCAGGTCTACTTTCAAGGGTTGGTTGAGAGCCGTTTCAGCTTTCCTTAGCCTGGTCTGATCAGGAGTCAAGGCCAGTCCCAAACCAAGATGGAGAGCGAGCAGCTGAGTGTTGATTGGTTCCGACGTTTAATGGGAAGAGCATGCTTTGCACTGGAAATCTCTGAGGGCCGGATTCTCAAGTGGGTGTTAATTACCGAAAATGTCCTAAAAAGTGTTAACAACATTTTCGGTAATTAACACTTATTCTGAAGGTGGCACAATCTTCCGAAGTCGGACTGAATGGAAAAGCAGTCATATAACCCGACAGATATGGCATGCATTTGCCATTAGAACATTCATTCATATTTAGATTGAGAGGCTGGGGATGACCACTTCTTAATTCAGCAGTTGGGAGGAAATCTATACATGTATTTGGATGGAGGGTCACGTACGAGGGCCGGCTCTCATAAATAAATCATGTGACACACTATGCAAAATATCCACAACAAGCAAAACAAACCTTTGTCAAACGCATTGCGCCAAACTCTATGCTCAGCTCAACACTCCAGCCTCATCCGTCCCTAACAGTCAGGCTACTGCTCTGTGCAAGGTACAGAACTGACCCTGCCCAAAATATGGAACAACCGCTGCGAATGAGCAGACAAAGGCCAGTCATATCTATTGGTACTTCTAGATCACAAAGCACAAAGTCCTCCACAACCATCCAGTTGTGATATCGGCGGTCTCTGACTCACCTTTCACAGGTGAGCATCCTTACTCTTCAGATGTCAACCTCTCAGACTGGACACTTTGCATGTAGCCCACAAGCACCCCCCCCCCTGCCATAAGGACTCTTTCAGATCTAGCTCTGCCTTCACCTTGGCCAGTCCTGGCTACCCTGCTGGTCCTATGCTGGAGCCGCTGAACTCCTCCATGTATTCCAAATAAGTAAAGTTAATCCCATCCTGTGGAATCCTGCCTTACTGCCACTGCCTTTTAGAGGACAAGGTGTTTCCTGAAACTCAATGGAAGCAAACACGATCATACCTCACCACCCACCAACTCAGATCCTACCACGCACCCCGGGTCAGTCAACTACGGGTAATTGGCAAACAAGTCATCCTCGACTTCCGAATGGCCCTGAAGCCAAGATGTATTGCCTGGTACTACACACTACAACCACCTCTGATTTGTTCAGAAGAATTCTCCCATGGGAACGGAGGATAGCACAGGGACAACACACTGGTCTTGGAAGCAAGACCACGCAGAGCAACAGAGGTTTGAATCCCAGATCCACACTTAGAAACCAAACTCTGGTATGCTAATAGGAGAGTTGTAATTTTTTAAAAAAATAAAAATAAATAAATACATTCCTCCAGCATTAAGGGGACATCAAGTATCAGCTGTGAAAAACACCAATGACTGTCCAAACATTAAGGCCCTAATTTACATCGCGTTTTCCAATGGGGTTTTGCCATTATAAAATGCGTCTGTGAATAAGGGCCTTAATCTCTCGTCTCCAGTTGTTCCTGGACACTGCAGCAAGACTGGTATCTGTGAAAACCACGGGGGACTCAATAAAATGGCCATCTGAAATCAGTAATTTTAGAAGCAGCTGGACAACATTTAAGCCCCTGTGCCTCATCCGAAAATACAAAAATGGAAAGCCCCCTAATGAAGTCAACATCAAACTACAATTCCATAGCCATCGAAAACCCTCCGCCATGCTCTTCTAACGTAATGCTGTTAAAAAAGGGATCCAGATAACATAGAGTCTAAAGATTTTTGCTATGGAGCGTGCACCCAGCCGCGAGGCACTAATGAACTAAACGTGATGAAGTCAGGTGTCTGACCGCGCCCCGTGCGCTGAGGAGTCCTCCGGGAACCAGAAAAGCTGGTCTGTCCGGGCTGCCCTCAGGCCAGGCGCAGGAGCTACCTGAAAGCAGACGGGGGTTTGATTGTCAGAGGCCTCCTCCCAGATCGCATTTCCCTCCTAATCAAATGGCCAGAGATACCTCCTTCACTGAACGCAGATTCTGCCTCTTCCCAAGCCTGATCCCCCAGTTGTTCAGGAGGCCAGTGGGTGATATCATTGGTGGAGAACCTGAAACAGAGTTATGGCACTAGTTGGGAAACAGACATATTTGCATGTATTTACGCGGCGTAACCACACAGCATCTGTGCGATTACAGGACAGGAGTGCAGCACTTGCCCCTGAAGCCTGGTTGTCCTTCCCAGTCAGAAGCCACTCTAGGAAGCATCGTGCCCCCGAAAAATAAGAGGCCAGAAAGAACTGAGTGGCCAGAGGGAGCTCAGGATCAGAGAGGCCTAAGGGAGCTGAAAGGCCTAATAGAATTAACAAGAAGCTACAGACCAGAGCATTAACCAAGGCGGGGCAACCCAAACTAAGGGTGAGAATCTGGGGTTGGCTGGGAAAGCCAGTGAAACATTACATCCCTAAAGATATAGCGAGCCGGTTCCTAAACTCTGGGAAGTCAGCTTGGCACCATGCCTTGGAGTTTATAGATAGGGAACTGGGCCTGTAAATCTGAACCTCTGAAGTAGACACGTAGGCGCTATATCCTGGGGTAGATCAAAATTAGGAGACGATACAGTGGCGTTTTAGCAGACTTCCCACTCACAAGAGATGATCTTTCCTTAAAGCTAAGAGTCTGTGCCCCGTTCTATAAAGGAAACTCAAAGAAAAGGTGCTCGTCAGGATGTCTTTACAAAATCAAGAAAGTCCTCCATATGGAGTCCTGTTGTAACCTGGGTCTGTCCCCACCTCTGTAAAAGGAAACATAACTGCAACCCAAAAATACACTAAGGTCCCTTGACCCTGTCAAGTAAATGGTGGCTGGTGTCTGACTCCCACACTTGTGTCTCTTTCTTAAAAAGGGCTCCTGGCCCCTAGTGCACAGTCTAAGTCGGTAGGCTAAAAGTCTCTTTTACACAGTTCTATCAAGTCCATGCAAGGCAGGACTCCTGTTCCCCTTCCTTTTGGGTCATAGGTCTATCACCCCGTTTGGGGCTCTTATGCCTCTCACCCTGCCTTGAGGTCTTCTCACCCAACCTTGGGGTGTTAAATCTCTCACCATGCCTTGAGGTTTCACTTCTCTCACCCTGCTTTGGGGTCTGGTTTCCCACACCCCGCCTTTGGGTTGCGCTTCCCCTACTCCGCCTGTGGTTCGGGTTTCCTTCACCCCTCCATGGGGTTTTATCAGGCCTCGCCTCTCCTCTCCTCTCCTGCTTTGCTGGTCTAACCGCATACCTTTAGTGTTGCTGTAGTGCTCCTCCGGGAGAATCGGGGGAGGTCTGCTGATGCAGCAGTGCTTCTCTGTCTTTCCCCCAGGGCTCCACCTTGAGAGGAGCTTGCCCTTCCTTCCTGCTATCCTCCTGCAGGTCTCTGGTGCTGGGCTGTCGGCACGTCGGTTGTCGGGTGTCTGCAGCTCCTTGGATGCTCCTTTCGGCCGTGCGGTTCCAACTTCGTCTCTGGCAGGTCGGTCGGTGTTCTGCGGTCTAACCCGTGGTCGGGGCCTCCGTGCACCACATACGTTCTGCATGGTCTGCCACACCTCCCAGGAGGAGGGCCTCCTCTGTTTCCAGCACCGCAGCTGTCAGATTGCTATTTTAACCTTCCTGCAGCCAAGGGGTGCGTCGTCCCACTGTGTTCTTGTTCCCAGTGACCAAGGTGCAACCAGAGGGTCTAAAACCCCACCAGTCATTCTTACAGGATGTTTCCAGTCATCAGATTGATAAACTCCCGTGTAGCTAAAAGGGGGATTGTTCGTTCACCTTTCTACGGACCTCCTGTCCTTCAAGGGGGTCTGGGGGGGTTACCCCCAGTGAGATCCTGCATGCCGTGGGTGTTACACCTAGCAGGCTTACTTCTCTAGTCCCAAAGAGGGTGGCTCTCCCTTGGGGAGAGGGGATGCATTTCCTGGATTTGTGACAATCCCCAAGACTGTGTTTGAGGGTACATTTCCAAGCAGTGTACTAGGTGGTACATTGTCAGGGAGCATACAGGGTGCTGTATCCCTGAGACTGGGGTTACAGGTTCAAGAAGCACGCTGGGCGCTATACCCATGAGATTGCGTTTGAGCGCCAAGAAGCAGGCCGAGTGGTAGATCCTCGAGACTTTGTTTGGGGCCACGAAGTTGGCCGGGCTCTATATCTCTGAGATTGGGTGAGTGTGTTAGGATGCGAGCCGGGAATTATAACCCTTTGGCTGTCAGGCAGACCCTAACTAGAGAAGCTGCGGGAGACCAGTAGCCCTGTCAGTAAGGAAACCCTGATGCAGTATAGCTTATCTCTTCCTTACACCTCCTGCTTATATTATTCAAAGCGAAGAACGCCTGTTTCCTTTGCAGGGAAACCCTGGGGCCTATAAGCACTTTGAAAGGATGGGTGATCCAATAAGATATTATGTGTGGTCTGTTCTGTTGGTCCACTGCACAGCCATGTAGCCTTCAGATAAAACGTCAGTCTTATTTTCTGATTCATACACCTTGCAATACACGATGATTTGTTTCTTCACTTCATTCACATCTTATAATCTACTGCTTTAGATCTGCCCCAAATGCCCCTTCTTCTTCCACACTACATCACTACACTATGCGTTCTCATCTCATGCAGTTGGGTCTGCTATGGCCCTACACATCAATTATACTGTAAAGCTTGCATTTTGATGGTTGCGGCTTACCTTTCTCATTTGTACTGAAAGGCTTTTTTCTGGGGCGCGTATGGGCTGGCACATTAAAATTGTACCTTAAATGTTGCATCCTTGTCACCAAACGTCCTGTGTTGCACTGCGGCCATTTACACCACTGTGCTTCTGCCTGTACCCACTCTGCCTGGACTCCTGCACACCGCTTCATACCTGCACACTCCATCAGCCCTACCTCCCTATACCCACCTACTCCTCCTCCCAGAATGCATCCCTCACTCCCCCTTCTGCTACTGCCCCCTCTTCCCTTGCACCCCTGCATCTTCCTCCCCATCCTCCTAACCTCTTTCTCATCCTTCTCTCTCTTGCCCCTGAGTCTCTACCCTTCGCCCCATGCACAAGATTTCTCCTGGATGACCTGGATTCCTAACCTCATCTATCCTCCCCACCTCTCCACCAGCAATTCCTACATCCCCCACCTTCTCCCACCACCATTAAACCTGCACAGTCTGCAATAAAACATCCTTAGTCACTCATCACTTTTATTCTCAGTGAGACTTCGATCAATCCTGTTGAATCTGCTACCTTTTCTAAACCCCCTTGCTCTTTAAAAATAGGTGGTGTGATTAGCTTTAGGGTCAAAAAGGCCCACCCCACCAACCCCTTCCGCCCACTGACTTTCAACCTCTCTCATTTAAATTCACCACCACCCAACTCTTCCCAACCACCCAATCAGCATCCTTCTGCTTTACTGCCACCTCGTCCGAACTCCTTCTCTGATCTGTACCTCCTCCTGGACTCCATTCTCTCTGCAGCCCCTATTGCACTCATGGGATGCCTCAACCTTCCCACAATCTCTCAAATCCACCAACTTGAACTGGACTCTCACTTCTCTGACTACCCCATTACCTCACTCCACAATTTACACATCCGCCCCAAGCTACTGCTCTTTACCTCTTTAGCTTCTCCTCTTCACTCTCCACTTCCAATCTCCTCACTATCGATCCTTCACCTTCTCACCGCTCTACCTTCCACTTCATTATTGCTGTCCCCGTGCCCTCTGGCCTTCCCATCCCTACCATCTCTAAATACACATTCATACCGGACTGTCTGGCCCCTTACCTAGGCGAAGTCAGGCCCTCCCTCCTGTCTCTTACTCTTCCTCGGGCCTCCTCTATTGAGCAGGCCTTTTCCAATCAGAACCTGCTGCTCCACTCCCCCTCTGGCCACTACTATCCCTCTTGCACTTTCCCCCATTCTACCCCTCACCCTCACCCTCAGGTCCAACTACTTAAAGCTGACATGCAACACTGCCTCTGCCTGCATAAGGGACACCCTCTGTCTTTTCCTCGCTTATAAGCATGCCCTCCTCCTTCAACAAGTATCATGACTCAGCCAAATCATCCTACTTCACCAGTTTAATATCAACCCTTTGCTCTCCCTCTGTAAACTCTCCTCTACACTGCAAGCAATTTGGATCCACCTCACACTCAAGCATGTGCTGTCTCTTCTTCTCTATCTGCCAATGAGTTCACTAGCTACATCTCAACCAAAATGGTAACATCCCCAATGGGGAAGCTTTCCTCTTAACTCTGTTGTCGGTTTTTCAGCTCGTATCTCCCCTTTCCTTCAGGGACCTTTGTGAACGGCAGCAGCACTTCCAGGGACTGGAGCTGGTCTTCCACTTGTTTGCTCTGGTCGTCTGCTCTGGCGGCTGTCTGCTCCGAGGGGTTTGTCTCCCTGCCGTATCAATACTAGGGTGGAACTGCACAGTCCCCCTCCTTAAGGTGTTCGTACCGCTGCCTTGCTTGTTTGTTGCTGGACCCGTTGACTTCGGATCCTGGAGAGCTGCCTTCTGCTTCCCGCCAGTGTTCTCTGCTCTCCGGTCTTCGCCGCGCAACTGCTCCCATGCCTGACAGCTTCCACGCCTGCTGTTACTATGGGGCCAGCTTAACAACAATGTAAATCTGTTGTTGACCTTTGTACAATGTTGACAGCCTGGGGTGGGCCCATGGTATGATTCCTTTCTTTCTTTCACTGGATCCATGTTCATAACTCTCTGTGCAAACTCATCTCAGTACCTGGATTACCTGGGTTCCCGTAGCTCTTCCTCGTCTCAGTGTTTTCGACTACAGTCGTGTCTTCTACCTTGCAACAAATCATTGATCTGCTGTCTAGCAAGAGGTTAGTAGAAGAAAGTGGGGCCAGAGATTGGTGGTGTCTGACTTCCTTATAAGGGCTGCACCCTAGATGTTCATCCTTGTCCCCAGAAGGAGAATCCCTCCCCATGAGATCCTCCCGCTGTGTACCACCCCCAAGGGGACTGTCGGGTAGTGGCCTCATCTCCCTGGTCTCATGCAAAAGGGCTCCCCATGGGGAGACGTGACAGCACCAGTAAATCGTCACAGCACCCATCCTTAGGACTGTCAACCCCTCATGCAACCTTGGTGACCTGTTTGACCTGCAGATGGTAAAGGAGCTTGCACCCATCACCTGCTATAATCTCTCATCCCACTTCAACCGCTCCCTTTCACTTGGTTTCCAGCCTGCTTGAAGGTGGTAACTGTCCTATCAATCCTCAAGAAGCCCTTGGATGACCCAAACATCCTTGCCTTAAAATGGCCTCCACCCCACTACTCCAATATCTTTGAACATCCCCTCTCCTCCTTCCTGGGCTCTAAAGACCTGTGCGACTCCCTACCATTCACATTTCGAAGTCAACACACTTATGAGACTGTCTCAAACTCTGTGACATCTGTTCACCAATCCAAACCCCCCTATCCTCATTCTGCTAGACCCCTCAGCTGCCTTTGACACTGTGGACCACTCCTCTCTTCTCCTGATCCTTGCTGACCTTGGTATTCTGGACACCATGCTTGCATAGGTCACCCCTTACCTTTCTCATTGATCATTCCCCGTTTCATGGAATGCGCCCATGTCGGATTCAACCCCTTCCCTTCTGGTATCCCCAAGGCTCTGTGTTTGGCCCCTTACTATTCACCCTTTACATCTCCTCCATCAGTCAGCTGATCTCCTCCTTTGGGTTGCTCTACCACCTCTTTACAGATGACACACACATCTTCACATTCCCAAAGTCTACTCCTGACCGCACTGCCAGCCTATTTGCTTGTCTCTCAGCTATTCCCCACTGGATGGCATTGTGTTGTCTTATGCTCAACTCCTTCAAGACTGACGATATCTACCTTCATGTCTCTAAAGCCTCTCCTGTCCTTCGCTCTTCCATCTTCCTTCCACCTGACTTCCTGTCCTTCTCTCCAAAGGCACACAACCTTGGGATCCTTTTTGCTAGAAATCTTAACCCTTCACCAATCTATTACCTCTACCTTAACTGCTGAAAAGAATAGCTATTCAATATCAGGGAAATCCACCCCCTCCTCACTTACAACTCCACCAAAACCCTCATACTGACCTTAATACTAATTTGCCCTGACTAATGTGCCATCCTCTTACTTGGCCTCTTTTTCTAGTCTTTCTACGCTTGACAAAGTATTCAACATGTCCACTCATACCCTCTACAATCTTGCCCGCTCTGTGCCCACTTCCACACACTGCCTCTATGCCCGTTGCCTTTCCATTAAAATCAGCCCCTTCTTTAAATTTGCACTGCTCATCAACACATCTCTTCGTGGGCTTGCACCTGCCCATCTAGCAAGCTCGGTCTCCCGCTGCTCTCCTCCAAGCATCCTGCATTATAATTTACTCCCAGATCTCTAGATCCATCAACCATCCTGTGCTTCCTCTTGCTTCTGCCCCTGCCCCCTTCTGACCTCCAAATTACGAGAATGCCACCTCCTCAATTAAAAAGAAGCACCCTCTTCCTACTCCTACATCACTCCCCGACCGAACCTTTCACTGTTACGCAGTCTGTAATGTCTGTTCTGTCACCAGTATATGCAACATGTAGTCCCCGACATCCACTGATTAGTTGCTCACTATTCCCCTGCTTATGTACGACACCTGCCTCAATATTGCCACGTTGACTGGTGATTGCTTCATACGTTTTCTGGGTGTAATTCCCATTACTCTCAATAAATACAAATGTACTAATTGTGTATAGAGGGTTGACGACAATAAGGTATTGGTATGTTTGTTAATATGCTCATTAGATAATTATAGTCTTTAGGATTACTCATTTAACTCATTGATAGTTTGTACTTTCTGTACATACTAATGTTAGAACATTTGAGAATTGTTACCTATTGTTGATCCTGTTATATGTTGTATCGGAAAATATAAAGTTTTAAAAAAGTAAATACAACACATCTCTGCTTCTTGTGTTTCTTATTTTAGCATCACTCTTAATTGTCCTTAACATACCTTCATTTCCTTGAGGTCCTGTTTTCTCTGCATGAGATTGGGGACCTGGAAGACCACCTTCTGTCCCTCCCATGGACACGCTCTTGCATTCTTCGGATGTGGCCATTCTGCCTCAAGTAGCTCCCGTGCCACATCATATATGACCTGAGCAAGAAATACAGGTGTTCAATAGCTCTCATCCTACGCCTACAAACTTCCAGTAAGCCTACTGTTCAGGATGCATAATCACCCATGATGCTGCTTGCTGTTTTCACAGTATGGTAAAATGTCTTGCCACACGCATCCGCATAGGCTAAATGGCATCTGTGAATGCACTTCTTTCTATAACAGACCATATATTCACCCTAATCTAACACCCATTAACATCAATGGAATCCAAGACAGGACTTTGAAGTTTGGTTACTGCAAACTTAAGTCTGGAACGTTATTCTGTGTTATTCTTCCTGTTCCAAACCCCTTTAACCTTAAGATCTCATTCAAGTTGTCTTTTCTGCTCCAACACATGACTGGCAGTGCTTTAGGTTGCATAGGGAATTCGGGGAGGGGTGGCTCTAATGTGTCGGGATGCAATATTTGGGGACGGGGCTTAAAAAGGTTCTTGCGCAGCCTCGAATCCCAAGTAGCTAATAAAGCTTTAAAAAAGGAGTGGAATGAATAATTAAAGGAGTGACCTGACATAGTCCATCGAGTTTACATATGTGCAATGAAAGGGAAACAATTCCGGTTTAAAAGATGTAGTTAAATGTGGTTAATGTGTGTAAAAATGTTGACCAAAATAAATACATTCAAATATGAGCCAGAACATCAAATCGAAAGGGATCAGTACATCATGAAATCCCACAGTTGTTCTAAAAGAAATCCAATATGAGTACATACTAATTAAAGGCATTCTAATGATAATACTTTAATACAATGTGTGGTAACAATCAAACATATGTATTCTCTTATAATTTGCCTTTCCTGTTTGAAAAGTATCTCACTTCAAATTTCTAGAACTGATGTTGTGATTCTAAACATTACTGAAGGTGACATCTATTGGCAAAGAGCAGTATCGCCACTGATATTTTAAAAGAAATTTCGTCAGAGAGCCCTGGCTCAGGGGCAACATTTGGAGACTGCCAGGGCTGAGCCCAGGCCCACTTAAAGCTCTTTGGCCAGGTGATGTCTCCCCCAAAGCAAACAACTAACATCACTGTGTGCCTGCATGGGTCGAGCCAGGCAGAGGTAAAGTTGAAGAAGACAGAAGTGCTTGGTCACTAGTTGCAATAAGAGTAGTGGAACATTAGTTTGGCTTACACACCTTTCTAAGTGCAGACCTACCAGCCTTCCCACAAATAAAGCTTGTAATGAAATACCTGATTGTACATGTTCTCGCTTTCGGTGTTCAAGGCGTCTGTTTTCAATGTTTCGCATCCACATACGTTTGTTCTGGGTCGGCTGGAAGGGGCAGCTGGTAGGCCGTGATGCACCCACAGGTCCTCCACTATACCCATAACCAGCTGCTTTACATGGGCAGCATTGTGGGGCACCACTAGAGGGAGCTCTTTCGGTTCCTTCCACTGCGCTGTGCACCAGCGCTCCAATCCATAGAGGTCCACTTTTGGAACCAGGAGCTCTTCAGCGGGCTGGGCAAGAGGCTGGTCCAAATAGTCCGGGTCTCCAAAAACACCAGCGTCGAGAATCTTCCTGAGGAACTAGAATAAAAAGGTGACATGTACGTGGATTCATCACCCGCCACTGCGCGTCTCGAGCAGATGTTTAGCAAGATCGGACTATTTACTGAGTGAATAACGATGCAGAAACACAATGAACAGATTGCAGCACAACGGTGTTCTCTCGCACTCGTGGAAAACACCTAAAAGTGAGATATTTTGACATTTCCTAGAATCAACTAAATTGTTGTGTATGGCTCCCATAGGAGAACATCAGCAACTATTTCCTTTTCAAAATGTCAGACCCTCCCAGCAGAGGATCATGGAATTCAGAAGCGGCTGCTGCGATGCTATAGCAGGGGGATATGGCCATTTGCCTTCTCCCTCACATCTCCTGAGACCCAAGGGAAGCAGAGGAAGCCTGGGCTCCCACCCACCTCTCTATCTGCACCCCCCCATGCCTTTTCTCTTCCCCACCTGCTAACCCGGTCCACGAGCAAAACACAGGGGATGGAAAAGCGACAATGGGGAACGTACGCATCATATACATATAGATGGGGAGCTTCCAACTACTGGGAGCAGTTCCCAGGCGATCATAGGCAACCCGAGCTTCCATCTTGGGCGTCTGAGGTCATTTTGAACTCCTCAGTGGAATATATCCCCGTAGTTGATATCTACCCAACTATAACTCCCTCTATAGTTCTATTTAAGGAGAGCCCACAGCTGCAAACAGCTGCATAGGGTTAGCCAGATGCAATATCAATCGACCACAAATGCATCCTTTGCATCTGCAGCGTCTCTAAACTCACTTAATAGGTCATGTTCATGTGCAAGTCTTCAGGGATTAAATTGCGCTAACCTGAACAGAGGGAATACACAGTCCCTCCCAACCTGGCACATACTAAACCCTTCTAATTACTTCTACTTAATCCAGCATAGCCATCTCTGCTATTTCAATTGCTGGCATTATGCAATGCAATGCTGGACCAAGGTCCCACCATGCCATAGCCCGCTCTGCCTCAGTGCTCAAGGCTGGACCCCCTACAGCGAAGCGATTTGCAAATACCTCATGGCATAAAACAACAATAGAACAGCCCACGAATTCCTTTCAGAATCAAGCCAAAAGGTCATTGCATTTGATCTGTCTTTGAAAAGTTGTTTACTTACTTTCAAATACTTTTACTTTTGTTATTTATAGATGTGAGTAATTGGTCAAAGGTGGGACATTGCAAGGCCCAGTTGGTCCTTCAGTGAAAACTAAAGCATTTTAAAGGAGATGTGACCCGCCTTTTCTGTGTTCTTTACAGTGCTTCCATATAGGACATTTCTCAAATGCTTTGGTTATTTGTCTATTAGTTCTGCTAGAGTTATGAAGCAGAAAGTGGAAAGGGTTCATTATGTGATTTTTTACTTTTTATGCCATTCCTTTAGTAACATTTTATTTCTTATGTTTGGGGATAAGGAGGGGAGTTGAGGACATTATTAATAATCAATGGATGATGGTAAATTGAGGATAAGAAACTGATGGGAAAGTAATGTAATGAAAACGTTTGTAATAAACTAATGTTACAATAAAAAGAAATGTGTCTATTTACAGACATTGACATCAGACCTTTGGTACATCACGCAACACAATGCAAAATCGGAACCATATACATGTTACACACAAAAGGGACCACTATTGGCAGAATTAAGTTGCGCAGTACAAAATCTTGCATGTGAAAAAAAAAATCATTCAAGCAATTAAAAATAAAAGTGAGCCGCCTGTGCAGCAGTGGCAGCGAAAATCTGGCAGATCCAAAGACAAGAAAGTGAAAAGAAGATAAAGGGAAGGGAAATGATAAGTAAACAGCAAGGAGAAATAGGCCTGCATTACAGTCTTGCCGGTATCACGCCGGAAATTCCAGCCAGATACTGGCAAAACTGCCTAACCATTTCCACCACCTGATATCCTGGTATTACTGTCATATTACGGGTGCGGCAGAGATGTCGGTAAATTCCCATTCCCATCATGGATTGGATTTCCGGAATTACCGGCACCGGTAGTACTGGTGCCGTGATCCTGGCATTTATTTGCCAATAGGGCCTGAACTCCAGCAGGTTAGGCCTGCCAGGAAATCACTGCCCCCACTGGCAAACTTGTGTTTACCCGGGTCTGGAAAAAACTCAGGTGCCGGAATTACCAGAACTTTTTCCCAACCAGGGAACTTATAATGAGCCCCTTAGTCTTTAGATTCACTGTGTGGAGTGCAACAGACATGCAAGACATGTACACAGCCCAGGCCAGGTGCAACTTGCACCTTTAAAAGTGAACATTGGATGGGTGGACTATTGACCCTATAGCTTTGATAGTCAACAATCTGCGCACACCAGGATACCAGGATTTACATCCAGTGTTAAGACTCTCTGCCAATGCTGGGTGCTCATCCATGGCTGATGGGCAGAGAAAGATTGAATGCTTTCATTCATGGCTAGCCAGGTCTCTGTTCTTCAGTCTCGGGCACAAATTACCCCCCCACAGTTCACAGTGTTGCAGTAATTCTGGCTCTCCCACTTTAGCAATCCAAACCCACTTCCATCAGCAAGAGGCCACATCGCCTCACCCTTCCTGAATACAATTTTCCTATTGCCCGACCTACGGTTTTGTGGTGGAGAATGTGCGTAGGGCTCATACCTTTTCTGTTGGGGTACATTAGCTGTGACAATAGTCTGGCCTTTATTGGTTTTCGCTCGGTGTATTTCATACTTCACCATTGTCGCGACGCCTTTGGATTTCGGGATTTTCTCTGAATGTATAGTTGGGTCGAAAGTAGTTGCACGCAAGAACGTTTTGATCAGCGTGGTCCATTCTGTGCTATGGTATTTCAGTTTTGGGGTTAGCATGATTGGGGGTCCCAATGGTACTGGCTTGAGATTCTGTGGCTCATGTTGTTTGGCAGGCCTACCAACCAGAGCAGCTGCACACGCTGCAACAGGCACCGCGGGCCCCTAAAGTTGTTTTTTAATTCGGCCTAGACCGAGTCATTGGCTAGGTGTAGCGGTTCACTGTCCTTTTCGGGATAGGAAATCTTTTGTTTAACTATATATTTTTCACATGCAGCCCTCCAGATGTTTTTGACTACAGCTCCCATGACCCTTTACCATTGACTTTGTTGGATAGGACTGACTGGAGATGTATTGCAAAACATCTGGAGAGCCAAAGGTTGGAGACCCCTAATTTAGCCTTTTAATGTTCTCTTTCTGGGCTGCTGCTTGTGCCCTCAGCTCCGCGCAGGGAATGCCAATCCCCCATTGCACCCATGCTACCTTCTTTTGTTGCACCTCTATACGAGTGTCAAGAGAGATGTAGGGTATGTTAGGAATCCGTGCCTAAGCAAGGGACGATTACCCGGCCTCGTAGAGCTTCAAGTCGCCTTGCCCCCACAAACAGTACAATCTAGATTCCAACCAAACCAACACCCATGGGTGACACCTGGCGCAGCTACATTCCAGAGGTGTAGCACCTGTACACTGTTTGAAAGTTGGAGGGATGGAATTCAGACAACACGGCCAGTTGAGGAAAACCAGCGGTAAATCAGCAGTACGTTTGGATCAGCCAGTACAAAAGGAGCATAACAATGCGAAACAGTGTTTGAGCAACCTTGCCATTCCACGGATCACAGAGCTGGTTAGAGATACCAAGTAAGTTATTTTACTATGGGTCTTTTAGGAGGAAACCGTTTTCCTGGTAGTTGGGTGTTGCACATTTTCCTTGTTCCTTCATTTCAATTGTTCATGTGGGAAACTGACATCAGATGTCTCCGGGCTAGAGAAACCGGTGAATCTTGCATGGTGGGTCATCCTTCCTCAAGAGAGTAAGAGCGGGCCAGCCCCACACCAAGAAATATTCGTACCTTTCCTCCTTTTGTCACCCTCCCAGCTTGGAACCATTGCTGCCCTCAACACCACCCAGCTCCAGAGCCATCCTTCTGGAACCCAGACGCAGGCAGGCAGACCGGGGGAGGGTTCGGCCCGGTCTATTCCTTACCAGATTCCCGGGAGGGATCTGTAGAATCCTACTTTGTTATTCTGGCCCGGCACACTTCAAAAACACCAGAAAACTGGACCCAGAGCCAACAGAAACAGGAACTGACAGGCTCCAGCTTCAAAGTAGTAGCGAAGGGGAACATGTCCAAAACAACCCTCCTCCTTCAGTTGACCTGTGGCTTGACACCAATGCTGCATTTCCTCTTACTGGGGTGCTGCCCGCCCAGTCCACCCTCTTAGTGATGGCAGTGGAGTGTGCCCCGTAAGAATGCAGGGCACATCTTCTTGATGTTCTTCTCTCCTTTATCGCCACTCTACTCACATCAAGGAGATGTTGCATCCCTTGCCCGCTCCTCTCGAAAATAGAGGTGATGACGTCTATGACTAGAAACAGCTATCTGCCTTCACTTCCCCCGCCAACACTACTCCCCGCTCTCTCTCCTTCACCCATCTTTACTGCTTCTCCTCTCGTTCCTACAGAATCCAGTGGTGCAGCCCAGCTGCAGCCTGTGACTACATGGTTTCAGGAAGAAACCTGCCCACAGTGGGGGATGTGTTGCAGACACCTTGAGCCTGGGGTTCCACGCCCCCTTGTAGTACACAATGGGTCACCGTGGCACTGTATTGCTCATTGTGGCCACTGTAGCTCGCCCAGGAAAGCATCGCTGAAATGTTCCTCTGTCCTGGAATCCTGGCCCTAGGCCTGTGAGCCCAAGTGCTGAGGTTGTCTTCTGTAGTTCTGGTGAGATGAAAGGAGGTGACCTTTTGATTCCCTCATCATCTTCATTGACAATGGCAGTCTTTCTGAATTAAGGGTTTGACTTTTAGGCCTTTGAGTCCTCTTATCGATTAGCCCTGGTGTTTGGGATTGATATTATTGACATTATTATTGACTCTCCTGTAGGCCCCTTGGCGGTCACCTTGGTGACCGGTTTCGGGGTTTAGGGACCTGAAGGTCATTTTGTCTCTACGTGGTCTTGTTTACAGAAGGGTCGACATGGACTCCACTGATCACTTCGACCACCTTGAGGTATAGAAACATCAGTGAAAAATGATATCAGTGGGCAGTATTAACATTGCAACTCTGCTGAACACTTACTCCAGAAGGCACCCTAGGATGACAAGCTGGTGTAAAACCTGTACTAATCTGTACTATTCTGCGTTATTCATCAGCCCCTCACCTCCACTCAATGGGAGCCTACGTTCAACTAACACATTTAAGTCAGAGAAGTCAGAGCATGCACTGCACTTCACTTGCATTCATAGACCATGATTAATCAGTATCCCCCAGCCCAGGTATGATATGAGATAAGATACAAGGGCTGACAGGCATGCGCTTTCCCTCTGAGCGAGGAGAGAGTAGGTGGGAGTTTCTATAATGCTTCTGAACCAGGCCTCAGTGGACAGATAACAGCAATGAGCCCTTCATTGGGCACAGAGGGCCATCATCAGACTGGAGTGGAGGGGTGGACTGCAGCAGTGGCACTCCCAACCCCCCCCCATGGGTTTCCACCACTACCTTTGTCCAGTTCACCAAGCATCATAGCCATCTCCCGAGTGCCCACAGGACCCACAAAGCTGAGGAGCTGTAACCTGAACAGAACACTTGAGAGAGTAGAGTGCTTCAATCACGTGCATTTATCAGGCGTTGAATGCTGTGTGTCTGGTTGGTACCATGGCCATTCATCGCCAATACGGTCACTCATCTTGCGCATGCACTAATGCTGCTATCGCTTGATAGTGCACAAGACTGCAGTGTGCTGCCTCTCTTCTTTTGGAAATACTCTCTGGTTTGCAGTGGACATCCCATCAACGCCATTTAATAACTGGCGACCTCCCTGTGGCTGACAATGGCTGTTTCTTCACCTGCCAATTGCAGGACTACGTAGAAAAGGAGTCCTTGCTCGACTCCTTTCAATCCGGTTTCCGTCCCAAATTTGGAGCGGAGACAGCACTGCTGGCCATGCAGGATGCTCTTTTAGAGGTCATGGATGAGGGAGAGCTATCACTATTGGTGATGCTGGGCCTTTCTGCAGCCTTTTATATGGTAGACCATCAGATCTTGCTTAATCACCTGAGAGTAGTAGGCAATGGGCCTCATTACGAGCCTGATGGTCTGGAAACAAGGGTGCAGTAGCAACGTACCGGCACCCTTTCCGGATCGCCAGACTCCGATTATGCCTGCAGGGGCCATTGCTACACCCCCTGCAGGCATAGTTTTCACAGAAGCACCGGCACCTTTGGTAACGGTGCCGGTGCTTCTGTGTCCCCATTCCCGTGGAGTCCTATGGAACTCCACGGGAATGGGGACTTACACTTTCCGCCGCCTGATAACCTGGGCTTTCGGGACTTGTAATGTCACAGTGGCACTGGGATATCTGGCGGCGTAACAGTGTTACGAGTTTTGCAGCAACCCGCCGGTAGCACCGGGGGGTTACCGCAGAACTCGGAATGAGGCCCAATGTCTCTGAACATGCAAACAAATGGTTTGGATCTTTCTTGGCTTATCGCCAACAACAGGTTAAATTTGGGGGACACATCTAAGACCCTATATTAATGGGCTGTGGAGCACCACAAGGGTCCTCACTGTCGCCTTTACTCTTTCATTTGTACTTGCAGCCGTTGATGGATATTCTGAGTAGTCACGGGGTAAACCATCACTCACAGGCTGATGACACTCAGATTTTCATAAAAATCGGGAATATTGAGGAAACCTTTCTCATGGTCAGACAGTGTTTTGATGATGTCAGTAGGTGGATGTCGGAAAATCAGCTGCACCTCAATCCAATAAAAACCAAACTGGTGCTGTTTGGACCCAAAAACTGTCTCCTGGCAGCAAAAGGCTACTTTTGGAACTGAGCTCAGGTTTGCCTCCAGGATTACACATTTGGGCTGTATCTGGCAGGACAACCTAGGAAGCGAGGGCCAGGTAAGCGCCACGGTGCAGGCAATTTCTCATTCCCTCCGACTACTGCGTCAAGTCCTGCCTTTCATTCCAGGCGACGACCATGTTATGGTGGTGGGGGCCATGGTGGTGGGGGCCATGGTGAATGCACAATTAGACTATTGCAACAGCCTTTTGGCAGGCAACCCCGCCAAACAGCTGCAAAGGCTTCAAAAAAGCTAAAAATGCGACTGTTAGAATGGTCTGTCGGCTGGGCAAATTCGCTCATGTATCGCCCTCTCGCCATTCAATCCGCTGGCTGACCGCAGAGGACAGAATACAACTTAAGGTGGCAAGCTTGATTTCTAAATGTTTGGATGGACTTGCTCCTGCTTATCTGAGTGACGCAATTAATTGTTATCAGCCGACCAGGCTGCTAAGATCAGAAGATCAGTTGCTGCAGACCATTTCCCCGTCGACATTTGTCTCAAGGGGAGATAGAAGGTTTGCTGTTTTTGGCCCGAGGCTGTGGAATAGCATCGCCTGAGACATAAGAGTCCTCAAGTCATTATATCAATTTCGTAGAGCCCTCAAGACCTTCCTTTTCAAATGGGCGGGGGGGGGCTCACACTGTTCTGTTGGGAGATATTCCTGCTTTTACTGTTCTTGGTGACTTGTTTATGTACCAGCTGCGCCTTTATATGGTTTAGTCTGTTCGGAGCGTGTTATAAATAATCAAATCAAATCGAATCTTTCCTCTGCTTGGGTCATAAAACTCTAACCTGCTATGTTGTATCGTCCATGCAGTCAGCCTCTGGGACATACCTATGAAGCCTTGTGACCAGATTCTCCCCACTAGCATGCGTCTGATTTGCCAGTCGAGTTGGACCTTTCTCTATGCGTTACACTGGTCTTTGCTTGTTGATCAGTGCTGGTAGTGGACAAAATGTACTCTGTTAACTCCGCCCACCCTTCGTGCAGGGAGGCAAGGAGGTCAGGGAGTGGTCAGAGTGATGTGGGTGGGGCTGAAGGGCAGAGCTCCAGCCCACGGTGAGCAGGGCTTGATCTCCTCAAGGAACCAAATCAACTGCAGCTGGGCAGCACTTGCAGGGGATACTGAGTCTTGGCGATTTGCGTAAAAGCAAAGAACATTTTTAGAACATGCTGAGAATGACCACCAAATTTTATATTCAGAATATGTCGGTGACAGTGATTCAGCATAAAACCGTTCTGAGCAAGTACTGCAAACTGGGTTCTGCGCTCATTTCATTTATCAAAATACTCACCCTAACACTAAAATGTCAGTAAACCAAAAGCCATATATGCTCATTTGGACAGTGCTTGTAGTGGCTTGAGCTGTTCCGCTTGAGCGCAGGGTGTCTCATTTCTCCAAATGCTTTACAGAACTTGACAATTAATCACTCACTCCCCCCGTTTATCAAGAATACCCTTAAGCGGGACAGAAGAAGTCTCTTGGGTTGCTTAGGGTGGCAAATTTCGGAGATGATATCCTTGGGGGGTGGGGGAAGGGTTGGAGCAGAACAGTGCTTGTGCAAGACAAATTCTTTCGGAGCACAGTTCCGTCTTGTTCCAGCCCAATTCCTCCCCTAGTTTTGGTCGTGTGCTGTATGCTTTTATCAAGCATACTTGTAACCAAATCACTATCTGGTACTATCTTCATAGTGCCAAAGGGGCTGAAAGGTGAGCATGCACTATGCAAATAATAAAATCAATCAATCACTCAATCAATGTGAAATGTCCTAAACATCAGGGAAAGCAAATACAAGAGTATTTACTTTCCCTGATGTAGGGATAACACTGTAAAAATGCATACTTGTACTTTTTACATAATGGATTCAGGCAGCCCAGCACAATGACAGAAGTTGGCCATCATTGACAAAAGTTGTATAAGTAATTATTTAAAACTTTTCTTAAGGTGTAAGTGTCACCTGTTGGATAAAGGTTTGACTCATTCCAGTACAAGTGCATGTTACGTACCATTCACATAAGGGCTCATGCCTTAAACACACATCCATGTGCAGCTTTTCTGTGGTGCACTTGGTGCAAATAGCACATTCTGAATACGTTTTCAGTCAATGCAGTCAATCGTTTGGAATGGGTGTGTTTAGGGTGTTTACGCAAATGTGTGGGTCTGACAAGGGGCGTGTCACTTGAAAAGAACTACATACCCACAAAGTTGATACCATGGTCTGCAAAATGCTCTCTCCAGCTACTTAACTTACAGCTAGACGTTCTTGGTGTAAAGGTGGTGAAAGGAGTGTGAATGTGAAAAGGTTGCCTTAGAATGTGCCTAGAAAGTGAAAATAAGTAATGGAATAATATTGTTTAATTGCTGAATAAAAAGATTTGTTTTTCCTAAAACTGCACGAGCTGCAATTTAGACTACCACAACAACAGGTGTAACCGGCATTCACTTGTGGATTGGGCAAACCTCACACTTTTTGCAAACTGGCGTATTCCATCCTGGCTCAGTTCGCTTCTGACACACGTGTGAATACTGTTTTCAGGCTAAGGTTATGAACAGGCATTGGTGTAACTAACACCCAAAATGTATTTCTTTGTGGACCGACTGGTTCCTATGCATCCCATTCCAACCAGCTTACAAACAAGTTTTGCCAAATTGACTAAGGTCTTGTCAGTGCCCCAACCCAGGATCTAAAACAACTCTCACAATACACATCTACTGAGACCCCAAAATATCCATTCCTTTTCTCTGATAAAGAGAACCTCGAATTTAGGCCCAAATGATACTGCATGCTTCTCTAGCAATAATGATTACACCCTGTACATGGCAATGAGCACCACTATTCTGTACACTGCACACATATCTGGGGCCCAGCCTAAGTGTCTCCACTTTCATTGTTGTTCCACCCACTTAAACAAACATAGCACTCAACAGAATATTTACTTCTGGTTAAACACACATCCAGTGGTATCCAGTGGTATCCAATTTGGAGAAGTAAGAAGGGAGTAAAAGAGGGATCCGAAGCAGGAACAACAGGCAGGAGCTGTTGAAGAGAAGAGAGGCACATTGGTTGGAAAAAAAGACATGCACCCAAGTCTGGAAAATTAGGGAAACGGGATCATGGGAGGAATTCAAAGTCCTTTTAAAAAATGGTTAATGAAAAAAGTTAGTTATTGAAATTTGTAGAGCACCTCTATCCTCCAAGTATGCCCTCCAGGTGCTGTATAGTTAAGGATTGGTAGTGAATGATAGCACTCTCCTCTAGTATGGTGCAGGCTGGTGGGACGATGGGGAGAACGTTGTATGTGGCAAGCCAGGATCTGTCCTCAGCCTTTGATAATGAAGATAGATCACGATTATGGGAGAAGTTGGTCGGGTGGGGGATGGATCCAGGCTTGTTACACATCTTGCAGTTATTGTATACTAATAATGACGTTAGAGTTAGATTAAATGTGGACAGGGAACTGTCGCGCACAATAAAAGTAGGGAAAGGAGTGCATCAGGGTTGCGTTATTGCACCGACACTTTTTAATTTACATACAGCTGATGTATGTGATAGAGGTTTCAGTTGGGCAGGATTCCCTATAAAACCAAGTGGACTGAGAGCAAATTGTATAGCATATACAGATGATTTTCTTATGTTGACTTCACGCCTGCAGGATTACAACGCTCACTTTAAGGGGGTGAAAAGGTTATTAATCCAGCGGAATCCCAGATAATGACAATAAGTAGCAGGCGGCAGGAAAAACAGTACTTTTGGTCTATAAACAACATAAGAATAATGGAGATAGAATCATTGTTTTATCTTGGATACATTTTCTCAAAGAAAAATGCTCTTAAGAGAAAGAAAGAAAAAAATGCAGGCTAAAGTAACACCCCGACTTTCCTTGCTGCAATCGATAAAGAATAGGCTATGAGCCTTTTTGTTGCTCCCCCTTATTCAATGTTATCGAGTGAAAGTTTCAATCATGGTACTATAGAGACATGAATTAGTTCCTTTTAATAATAGAAAATACTTTGACACTTTCTCCACACTTATAAAGGACACCAGCCTCGCAGGATCTCCAAGCGACCCTTGCCCCCGGACATCTACAAAGAAATCCTTAAGCACAAGACCCCCGGGTCACACTTCCAGCACCTAATGTATCTATCCCTAATCACAGGAATAGTACCAAACTCCTTCAAATCGGCATACATTCAACCACTGATAAAAAAGGAAATGGAAAGTGTGGAAGAGCCCTGCAAATACAGACTTATATTCAATGTGCAAAGATACTGGAAAACGATGTATACACAATCCTACTTAACTAGGTTGAAACAAATGGAATACTCGACCACTCTCAAGTTGGCTTCAGGCCAATGAGAGGAATGGAATCGGCACTCCTATCCATATGGAACGACCTGAAAATAAATGCAGACAACTGCGCCTTATACTACTGCTCACCAAAGAACACTGCAGAAAGGATACTCCTGAGATTTACCAGAAGAGCCCACATCACACCAGCTCTGAGATGCCTATAGTGGCTGCCGGTTTAAAAAAAAAAAAAAAAATCGCATTAAATTCAAGGCCCTCTGAATTGCCCACAAATCCTTACACAGACAAGGAACTGAATTTCTCCAGGCCAAGATCAGCCGCTATCAACCAAGAAAAGACCTAAGATCAAGCAAACACCTCCAAATAGAGACGAAACAATACGATTAAAGGAAAAGTAGAGGAACTGCGTTCTCACGCCTAATTGCTAACCTATGGAACACAATGCCTAAGGAAATTAGAACCACAGAAGACCACCTCAACTTCAGGAAATTACTAAAAACATGGCTACCCAACTGCCAATTACCAGCATCAAAGGGACAACAGCAGCAAAAGCAAAGAGGGCCGAAAGAAATGCACAAAGGGACAATTGCAAAGAAAAGGGACAACAGCAGCAAAATCAAGCAGGACCAAAAAAATTACACACCACCATCCAACCCGCCCCCCCATTCAGGCACCCCACCTAGAGAGAGTGGCAGACAGTAGCCTTACTACACATTAGGCAGGTCTGTGAAAGACACCCCACACACAGCATCTAGACAATCTGGAAAGACCAGCCATGCACCCCATAAAATTGAACTATGTAGACTAAGCATGCATCAACCCCAGATAGTTAGGGTAGACCAGTCACACATCAATACCAGAAGGTTTGTGAAGACCAGCCATGCGTCACTTTATCTGCCAAACTTACAATGTGCTGAAGCACAATTATACCATATCATTCTTGCTGAACAACTAGAGACCAATTGGGAGCAGCCAACCTGTTGCACTCGGAGAAACCAATGGGGGAAGGTTGCCCTCTGAACTTGGAGAGAT
Source organism: Ambystoma mexicanum (assembly GCF_040938575.1). Taxonomy (NCBI): domain Eukaryota; kingdom Metazoa; phylum Chordata; class Amphibia; order Caudata; family Ambystomatidae; genus Ambystoma; species Ambystoma mexicanum. Next base: position 170,718,588 of record NC_090929.1, read on the forward strand.
GGCGGGACAGCCAGTGGACTTCAGCCGCAACTGGATGAGCACTGAGGACATACTTGGAGGTACAGTTGAGCGTAACCAAGGTATTAACTAATCCACCCTACTCCTGCTTCTCCAACATAATTTCACAACCACTATACACGACTATGGGCTAACCATAATACACATACACGCACCAAGCATTAACTAACATTTGCACTCAACACTTCACAGACACTGGACCTACCCTCAGACAGAACATACCTATGCACACAATGAGATGATATGATATGGCATTTATAACACGCCTATACACAAGTGTTTCAAGGTGCGTGCTTCAATCCATAAAACCCCAGGCAACCCACACACAAACACACTGAAATACACACCAACACAACTTTCTCATGCATACGACAAAGAACCATGACACTGGACTCCTTATGGATATAACAAACCAGTTCCCCAGATTATACTTCCACCCTAACCACACATGACTCACACACCCAACATAAACACTAGTAAAGAACCAAGACAGTGAGTCTTAGCCTTACTGGTACAACAAGCAGGGCAGCACAACCAACTTGCACGCAAAACAATGCACACAGATGCCTGCTTCTCCTGGTTCTGAACCTATCCTATCATCCTATCCTCACTAACATAAACGCGAGTTATAAATAACCTATCATATCGTATCACTTGCCATGTTGGCTTCGAAAGGGTCTCCTCTACTTTTTAATGTGTGGGTTCTGTAATGTCATCATTTTTTCTGTGACCCTTTGAAAACTATTTAAAGATACTCATTGATAGATTTGCGTAGGATCTTTTTGGGGTTCTGTCTACTCACACATCCTGCTATAGAGCACCCGTTGAGATAATTATTGTAAAAGATGACTATACTGTGCCAGAAGGCAGTGTAAACACAGTGATGTGCTATACAAATCCACATAGGATAACACACCATGCATGTAAATAAACATAGAGAAAAGTAGTGTAGCAAACGTGAAATCACTCTTTTTGCTCTGGTGCCTGCTACCGACACTTGGCCGTACTGTCGCGCTTTAGTGACGAGTGTTGAAAATACCAAATCAATACTGCTCATTTTATCATCCTGGAAGGTAGAAAAGCTAGGCCCGCCGTGCCATTTTTTGAATCATTGACCTGCGCGCGGTATTTACTTAGCTCAAGGAACTATTTGAACAGCTGTAAATCGAGTATGTCAGGGAAAGTAACTTGGCTACCAGGTCTCCTCCTCCTCCTCAGAGCCCTCCTGCCTGAACTCATTGGCCTGATCACTGCAAAGGCTCTGTGATTCAGAGAACTCTGTTATGTTCCAAACTCCCGACCGAGGTGTCGGCGGGAGAATGGAGAGGTGGGCCTTGGGCAGCAAGGCCCCGCTGCACAGCTCCAACGGGAGCAATAAACACACAGACACACGTGTGTTGGTGTCATGACCAGAAGTGCTCGCCTGGAGCGGGGGCAGGGCTTTTATTCAGAACGCCTTGCGTCACCGCGTAGCGGGACGCAAGGCGGATGTAACATTCCTCTTTTATTTTAAACAAAACATTAACCAACAACATTTTAACCAACAAACATTACTTTGGCAAACTGTTCTAACCAGGGAGTTAGGTAGTCTCTCAATCGGGTCTTCTACCACACATAGTCTCTGAGTCTGGCCGGGGCGCAGTTCTTAAACTATATCGTCCACCCCTGGGTGCACACCCCTGGCTCCCATCGTGTTGCTCACCTTCATCATTCGGCTCACCCAGTTCTGGTTCACTCGGTGGCTCCTCCATGGTCGCTTCATCTTCCGGGTGGTCATGTCCCTCCCCCATGGGCGGGTCTTCTTCTTCCTCCAGTTGCGGCTCTCCATCTATCCATAGATCCTTTGGTACTGCCTTAAACCAGGACGCATTTCTCGTTACTTGTCTTTGTCCCCTCTTGGCTGTTATCATGGTGCTGTGCCTCTGGCTTACAGTCCATGGGACGGCGTCGTATTGGGTGTCTAATTTCGATTTCGATGGGTTCCTCACCATGACCACTTGATCACCAACTCAGTGGTGGGACCTCTTGGCATTCCTTTTGTTACTCATGTGTGCATTCGCCACAGTCCTCCTTAGTTCGGTGCGTTCGTGGTCATACGTGTCTGTGCTCATGCTCGGATGGTGCGGGATGGATAAGTTGATGATCGTTCCATACATCATGACTGCCGGCGGTATTCCAAAAGTGCTGTGGGGTGTTACCCTGTAGTTCCTTAGGAATCGGTATAAGTCCACTCTCCAGGGACTTGCGTTAACGCGCGACAGGTGCAAATCTTTGTTCATTGTCCGCATGAAACGCTCAACGTCGCCGTTTGCCTGCACCCATCTCGGCATTATGTGGTGGTAGCGGATGTTGAGTTCCGTGAGATATTTCTTGAATTCCTCTACTTGGAACGGTGGGCCGTTGTCACTCCTAATCCTCCTCGGAAGTCTGTGCATTGCGAACATTTTCTCGATTGCGGGTATGACCGCCTCCGCTGCCGTGGAGTTGACGATTTCGACCTCGGAGTACCTGGATGATCGTCGATCGCCACCAGTAGGTATGTGCCTTCCTGTAGTTTGCAGAAGTCTATGCTGATGGCGTCCCATCTAACGGACCCTCGCTCCACTGATAGGATGGGTTCGGGACTGGGCGGCGCCCCTGTTATTTGGCATGGGAGGCAGGTGTTGACTAGCTGCTCGACTTTTCCATCTATGTGGGGGAACCAGACGCGGTGCCTTATCCGGGCCTTGGTCCTCACCATCCCCTGGTGGCCTTCGTGCGCCAACGCCACTACTCTGTCCTGTAGGCTTGCAGGAATGACGATCCGGGTCCCTCGTAGGATGAGCCCCTCTTCTGTTATGGATAGGTCCTGTCTGACCGTGAAGATCCCCGTGAGGAATTCTTTGGCTTCCGCTGTTCTGTTGTGGATGTTTCGTAGGAAAGACTTCCATTCCCCCGAGATGATCGTGTCTTTCACCAGATCACAACATGGGTCAATTTGCGTGGCCTCTAAGATGTCTTCTATTCCGATGGCTCTTGGCTTCATAGTGTGTACCACCTGGCAAATGTGTTCCTCCGTCTCCTCCGCCACGTGTATTTCCCCCCGGTGTGACCGCTCTTGGGTGTCTCGACAGGAAATTCGCCGGGTTACCACTGCCTGGCTGACATGCTAGCTCAAAGTCATATTGTTGTAGATGTAGCAGCCACTTTGCAATTCTGGCAGGGGGGTGTGATAAAGTGCCTGTGAAGATCGGGAGTAGTGGTTTGTGGTCGGTATAGAACTTTCGGCCATATAGATATAGATGAAAATGGCGGCAGCCCCACAGTACTGCGATCGCTTCTTTTTCGATGTGGGAGTACCGTTGCTCCGTCGGTGTCAGTGCGCGGGATGCATAGGCAATCGGCATCGACTCTCCTGTGTTAGCCACCTGGGATGGCTCCCAGACCCACGGGGTAGCGTCAACATACAGTTCTGTTGCCAGTCCAGGATCGTAATATGCCATGGTTGTGTCTGCCGAGAGTGATGCCTTGATGTGTTCGAATGCTTCTTGGCAGGCGGGCCCCCAATCCCACTTCGTGCTGGCCTTCGTGAGTTCTCGAAGGGGTTCTGATAGCGTGGCCAGGTTTGGGATGAACCTCCCGCAGTAGGTGGCCATTCCTAGGAAACTGCGAACCTCCGTTGGCGTGGTGGGGGGTGAGGCAGCCTGGATGTCCGCTACTTTTTGGGGGTCCGCCGAAATGCCAGCGCTGTTGAAGATGTACCCAAAAAAAGAGATCTCTTCCTTTAGGAACTCGCATTTTTCTTTGTGAATTGTCAAACCAGCACTCTCTTACCTAACGAGTAGCATGTGAAACCTCCTTACGTGTTCTTCCTTATTTTCTGCATGAATGAGAATGTCATCACTGATGTTTAGGACCCCCGGAATGTCGCGTATTGCCTCCTGGATGGTTTGCTGAAAAACTTCGGCCGCCGAGGAGATTCCGAAGCTGAGCCGCTTGTATCTGCATAGGCCGATGTGAGTTGAGAATGTTGTGATGTCCCGGGAATCACAATGTAGTTTCAGTTGGTGATATCCGGCGTTCAGGTCAACCTTTGAGAATATCTTGGATCCTGTGAGGTCTGCTACAATTTCATCGAGGTTCGGGGTGATGTGATGCTCCCGTTTTATCACGGCGTTGGGGAGGCGCATGTCAATGCATATTCTCACTTTCCCGGGTTGTTTGGGCTTCTTGGTGACAACCATGGGTGACACCCACGGCGTAGGCCCAGTCACCTCCTCGATGATGCCCGCTTTCTCAAGTGCTCGAAGCTCCTTTTCCACCTGGTTCCGTATGTGGAACGGCGTTCTTCGGTGTCGCACTGCTCGCGGTTGGACAGACTCAGCTTGATTGACTTCCCTTTCAGGCATCCAATCCCTTTGAGGAGGTTCGGGTATTTCTTGAGAATGTTGTTGACGTCTTGTGAGTCGGTCACTTCGCATATGAAGCTTATCTGCCCCAGGTCCTCTGCTGCGTCTCCGCTCAGAAGACATTCAATGCCTGCGTTTACTACGTAGATTTTTGAATGCAGTGATTTTCCACCCTTGCTAAGTGTGGTTCGGAATCTGCCTACTATGGGCAGTGGAGTCTTGCACCCATATGCAAACAGTAGCGTGTCCATCGATTTCAGGGCAGGTTAGGGCCGTAATTTTCTGAATACGGTCAGTGGCATGACATTGACGGACACCCCCGTGTCCATAGTCATTTGCGTGTCTTGCCCTTTGATCGCTACTTGGCATTTTCGCCTTCGCAGTTTCCTTTTGGGTGTTGTGCTTCCATAGTTTAGTGCAGAAACTAGGTATACTTTCTTTCCTTTCTTCCATTGGTCGTTTGCATCTTCTTGCTGAGTGTGTGCCACATCGTCCGTCCCCTTCCTCCGCTGTCGACGAGTTCGCAGTTTCGACGCAGCGGGTGCTGGCCTGTTTCTTTTTCTTTCCTGCATTTTTGTCCTGGGGTGCCTGTGGTTGCTTTTGTGGCACCCCCGACGATCTGCACACTTTTGCGTAGTGGTCTTTTCTGCCGCATGCCCCGCATGTGTTACCTTGGGCCGGGCAGTTTCGTCCTCCGTGGCGAGGCCCTCCGCACCACCCGCATTCTGTGGGTCCTGGGATTCTGTGTTGCCATCTGGGATGCGTGCTGTTTCCACTGGCCTCATCCCTCATGTATTGGCGATTCGTGATTTGGGCCACGGTTGCCATTGTGAGAGCCGGCTGTAGTTTCTGTAGGGTCGCGCCCATGTGTGCCACCCTGGCATGTGCCAGCTCCCTCTGGTGGCCAAATTCCAGGATTCTGGTCAGGGAAATTCCTTTTTCGCATCATCCTCCTTAGCTTCTCTGAGTGTATCCCATTTATGAGTTGGCGTCGGATCTCCTTTTCAATGTCCGCAAATTCACATGAGATCGCGAGTTTACGGAGCCTGGTGTGATATGCATCCAGTGTCTCGTCCTCTATCTGGATGGTGGTGCAGAATATAAATGTCTCATAGTCTGGATTGAGCTGGGGCATAAAGTGGCCGTTAGGGCGTCCTTCGTTTGCTGGTAAAAGTTGAGGCCGTCCGTGATGGCAAGCGAGTTGAAGATGCGTAGGACCTCGTCTCCAACATTAAGTAGGAGGTGCAATCTCATTTTCCTTAATGTGGTAATGTCTTTGCACAACCACAATTTTTGTATCCACAACTGCCATTGTGGGCCAACTGATGATGGGTCGGTGTACGGATCAAAAGGGTTGAGTGCAATGGTTGTTCCTCCTTGTGGGCGTGCTTGCGGCATGGACGGTGACAGGTTCGCAGCAATTCTGGAGGGCGTGCCGGGCCTGGGAGTGGACGTGCCTGTCGCCATATTTCGTGGATCTGGCGTCTAACAGTGCGCACTTGTGGCAATGCTCCCTCACCTTGGAAATCTGTGGGCAATTCCTCTTGGCTTCCCCGTCGTGTGTCCACGTGTTGGGCACGAGGCTGCTTTCTCTACCAGCTGTTGAGCCTCAGACTGCCTGCCCTATGGTGTTCGGGCCTTCCCGTGATGTATTTCATGGCCGTGGGTGTGGGCAAATCAGCTGCCATCCACTTGTGTGCTGTGTGGGCTTTTTCGGATTCTTGAGGAAAAGGAAAAAAAAAATATATATATATATATATATATATATATTTTTTTTTTCTTTCTGGTGGGGGTTTGGGTGCCCCCACCGTGATTCCAAAAATTTCGCCCTCTCCGAGTGCTGTGTCTGCAGGGCGGCGGCGTCACGTGTGCTGTTTTGTATCGCTTCCTCGTCACCAGTGTCATGTTCCAAACTCCCGACCGAGGCGTCGGCGGGAGAATGGAGAGGTGGGCCTTGGGCAGCAAGGCCCCGCTGCGCAGCTCCAACGGGAGCAATAAACACACAGACACACGTGCGTTGGTGTCATGACCAGAAGTGCTCGCCTGGAGCGGGGGCAGGGCTTTTATTCAGAACGCCTTGCGTCACCGCGTAGCGGGACGCAAGGCGGATGTAACATTCCTCTTTTATTTTAAACAAAACATTAACCAACAACATTTTAACCAACAAACATTACTTTGGCAAACTGTTCTAACCAGGGAGTTAGGTAGTCTCTCAATCGGGTCTTCTACCACACATAGTCTCTGAGTCTGGCCGGGGCGCAGTTCTTAAACTATATCGTCCACCCCTGGGTGCACACCCCTGGCTCCCATCGTGTTGCTCACCTTCATCATTCGGCTCACCCAGTTCTGGTTCACTCGGTGGCTCCTCCATGGTCGCTTCATCTTCCGGGTGGTCATGTCCCTCCCCCATGGGCGGGTCTTCTTCTTCCTCCAGTTGCGGCTCTCCATCTATCCATAGATCCTTTGGTACTGCCTTAAACCAGGACGCATTTCTCGTTACTTGTCTTTGTCCCCTCTTGGCTGTTATCATGGTGCTGTGCCTCTGGCTTACAGTCCATGGGACGGCGTCGTATTGGGTGTCTAATTTCGATTTCGATGGGTTCCTCACCATGACCACTTGATCACCAACTCAGTGGTGGGACCTCTTGGCATTCCTTTTGTTACTCATGTGTGCATTCGCCACAGTCCTCCTTAGTTCGGTGCGTTCGTGGTCATACGTGTCTGTGCTCATGCTCGGATGGTGCGGGATGGATAAGTTGATGATCGTTCCATACATCATGACTGCCGGCGGTATTCCAAAAGTGCTGTGGGGTGTTACCCTGTAGTTCCTTAGGAATCGGTATAAGTCCACTCTCCAGGGACTTGCGTTAACGCGCGACAGGTGCAAATCTTTGTTCATTGTCCGCATGAAACGCTCAACGTCGCCGTTTGCCTGCACCCATCTCGGCATTATGTGGTGGTAGCGGATGTTGAGTTCCGTGAGATATTTCTTGAATTCCTCTACTTGGAACGGTGGGCCGTTGTCACTCCTAATCCTCCTCGGAAGTCTGTGCATTGCGAACATTTTCTCGATTGCGGGTATGACCGCCTCCGCTGCCGTGGAGTTGACGATTTCGACCTCGGAGTACCTGGATGATCGTCGATCGCCACCAGTAGGTATGTGCCTTCCTGTAGTTTGCAGAAGTCTATGCTGATGGCGTCCCATCTAACGGACCCTCGCTCCACTGATAGGATGGGTTCGGGACTGGGCGGCGCCCCTGTTATTTGGCATGGGAGGCAGGTGTTGACTAGCTGCTCGACTTTTCCATCTATGTGGGGGAACCAGACGCGGTGCCTTATCCGGGCCTTGGTCCTCACCATCCCCTGGTGGCCTTCGTGCGCCAACGCCACTACTCTGTCCTGTAGGCTTGCAGGAATGACGATCCGGGTCCCTCGTAGGATGAGCCCCTCTTCTGTTATGGATAGGTCCTGTCTGACCGTGAAGATCCCCGTGAGGAATTCTTTGGCTTCCGCTGTTCTGTTGTGGATGTTTCGTAGGAAAGACTTCCATTCCCCCGAGATGATCGTGTCTTTCACCAGATCACAACATGGGTCAATTTGCGTGGCCTCTAAGATGTCTTCTATTCCGATGGCTCTTGGCTTCATAGTGTGTACCACCTGGCAAATGTGTTCCTCCGTCTCCTCCGCCACGTGTATTTCCCCCCGGTGTGACCGCTCTTGGGTGTCTCGACAGGAAATTCGCCGGGTTACCACTGCCTGGCTGACATGCTAGCTCAAAGTCATATTGTTGTAGATGTAGCAGCCACTTTGCAATTCTGGCAGGGGGGTGTGATAAAGTGCCTGTGAAGATCGGGAGTAGTGGTTTGTGGTCGGTATAGAACTTTCGGCCATATAGATATAGATGAAAATGGCGGCAGCCCCACAGTACTGCGATCGCTTCTTTTTCGATGTGGGAGTACCGTTGCTCCGTCGGTGTCAGTGCGCGGGATGCATAGGCAATCGGCATCGACTCTCCTGTGTTAGCCACCTGGGATGGCTCCCAGACCCACGGGGTAGCGTCAACATACAGTTCTGTTGCCAGTCCAGGATCGTAATATGCCATGGTTGTGTCTGCCGAGAGTGATGCCTTGATGTGTTCGAATGCTTCTTGGCAGGCGGGCCCCCAATCCCACTTCGTGCTGGCCTTCGTGAGTTCTCGAAGGGGTTCTGATAGCGTGGCCAGGTTTGGGATGAACCTCCCGCAGTAGGTGGCCATTCCTAGGAAACTGCGAACCTCCGTTGGCGTGGTGGGGGGTGAGGCAGCCTGGATGTCCGCTACTTTTTGGGGGTCCGCCGAAATGCCAGCGCTGTTGAAGATGTACCCAAAAAAAGAGATCTCTTCCTTTAGGAACTCGCATTTTTCTTTGTGAATTGTCAAACCAGCACTCTCTTACCTAACGAGTAGCATGTGAAACCTCCTTACGTGTTCTTCCTTATTTTCTGCATGAATGAGAATGTCATCACTGATGTTTAGGACCCCCGGAATGTCGCGTATTGCCTCCTGGATGGTTTGCTGAAAAACTTCGGCCGCCGAGGAGATTCCGAAGCTGAGCCGCTTGTATCTGCATAGGCCGATGTGAGTTGAGAATGTTGTGATGTCCCGGGAATCACAATGTAGTTTCAGTTGGTGATATCCGGCGTTCAGGTCAACCTTTGAGAATATCTTGGATCCTGTGAGGTCTGCTACAATTTCATCGAGGTTCGGGGTGATGTGATGCTCCCGTTTTATCACGGCGTTGGGGAGGCGCATGTCAATGCATATTCTCACTTTCCCGGGTTGTTTGGGCTTCTTGGTGACAACCATGGGTGACACCCACGGCGTAGGCCCAGTCACCTCCTCGATGATGCCCGCTTTCTCAAGTGCTCGAAGCTCCTTTTCCACCTGGTTCCGTATGTGGAACGGCGTTCTTCGGTGTCGCACTGCTCGCGGTTGGACAGACTCAGCTTGATTGACTTCCCTTTCAGGCATCCAATCCCTTTGAGGAGGTTCGGGTATTTCTTGAGAATGTTGTTGACGTCTTGTGAGTCGGTCACTTCGCATATGAAGCTTATCTGCCCCAGGTCCTCTGCTGCGTCTCCGCTCAGAAGACATTCAATGCCTGCGTTTACTACGTAGATTTTTGAATGCAGTGATTTTCCACCCTTGCTAAGTGTGGTTCGGAATCTGCCTACTATGGGCAGTGGAGTCTTGCACCCATATGCAAACAGTAGCGTGTCCATCGATTTCAGGGCAGGTTAGGGCCGTAATTTTCTGAATACGGTCAGTGGCATGACATTGACGGACACCCCCGTGTCCATAGTCATTTGCGTGTCTTGCCCTTTGATCGCTACTTGGCATTTTCGCCTTCGCAGTTTCCTTTTGGGTGTTGTGCTTCCATAGTTTAGTGCAGAAACTAGGTATACTTTCTTTCCTTTCTTCCATTGGTCGTTTGCATCTTCTTGCTGAGTGTGTGCCACATCGTCCGTCCCCTTCCTCCGCTGTCGACGAGTTCGCAGTTTCGACGCAGCGGGTGCTGGCCTGTTTCTTTTTCTTTCCTGCATTTTTGTCCTGGGGTGCCTGTGGTTGCTTTTGTGGCACCCCCGACGATCTGCACACTTTTGCGTAGTGGTCTTTTCTGCCGCATGCCCCGCATGTGTTACCTTGGGCCGGGCAGTTTCGTCCTCCGTGGCGAGGCCCTCCGCACCACCCGCATTCTGTGGGTCCTGGGATTCTGTGTTGCCATCTGGGATGCGTGCTGTTTCCACTGGCCTCATCCCTCATGTATTGGCGATTCGTGATTTGGGCCACGGTTGCCATTGTGAGAGCCGGCTGTAGTTTCTGTAGGGTCGCGCCCATGTGTGCCACCCTGGCATGTGCCAGCTCCCTCTGGTGGCCAAATTCCAGGATTCTGGTCAGGGAAATTCCTTTTTCGCATCATCCTCCTTAGCTTCTCTGAGTGTATCCCATTTATGAGTTGGCGTCGGATCTCCTTTTCAATGTCCGCAAATTCACATGAGATCGCGAGTTTACGGAGCCTGGTGTGATATGCATCCAGTGTCTCGTCCTCTATCTGGATGGTGGTGCAGAATATAAATGTCTCATAGTCTGGATTGAGCTGGGGCATAAAGTGGCCGTTAGGGCGTCCTTCGTTTGCTGGTAAAAGTTGAGGCCGTCCGTGATGGCAAGCGAGTTGAAGATGCGTAGGACCTCGTCTCCAACATTAAGTAGGAGGTGCAATCTCATTTTCCTTAATGTGGTAATGTCTTTGCACAACCACAATTTTTGTATCCACAACTGCCATTGTGGGCCAACTGATGATGGGTCGGTGTACGGATCAAAAGGGTTGAGTGCAATGGTTGTTCCTCCTTGTGGGCGTGCTTGCGGCATGGACGGTGACAGGTTCGCAGCAATTCTGGAGGGCGTGCCGGGCCTGGGAGTGGACGTGCCTGTCGCCATATTTCGTGGATCTGGCGTCTAACAGTGCGCACTTGTGGCAATGCTCCCTCACCTTGGAAATCTGTGGGCAATTCCTCTTGGCTTCCCCGTCGTGTGTCCACGTGTTGGGCACGAGGCTGCTTTCTCTACCAGCTGTTGAGCCTCAGACTGCCTGCCCTATGGTGTTCGGGCCTTCCCGTGATGTATTTCATGGCCGTGGGTGTGGGCAAATCAGCTGCCATCCACTTGTGTGCTGTGTGGGCTTTTTCGGATTCTTGAGGAAAAGGAAAAAAAATATATATATATATATATATATATATATTTTTTTTTTTTCTTTCTGGTGGGGGTTTGGGTGCCCCCACCGTGATTCCAAAAATTTCGCCCTCTCCGAGTGCTGTGTCTGCAGGGCGGCGGCGTCACGTGTGCTGTTTTGTATCGCTTCCTCGTCACCAGTGTCATGTTCCAAACTCCCGACCGAGGCGTCGGCGGGAGAATGGAGAGGTGGGCCTTGGGCAGCAAGGCCCCGCTGCGCAGCTCCAACGGGAGCAATAAACACACAGACACACGTGCGTTGGTGTCTTGCCCGGAACTGCTCGCTTGGAGCGGGGGCAGGGCTTTTATTCAGAACGCCTTGCGTCACCGCGTAGCGGGACGCAAGGCGGATGTAACAAACTCCAACCCACTAAAACTCTGACGTGATTCGTGATTTACACAAATGTATCCAGCTCAGCCTCAACACGCTGAATTATTTTCACTCGAGAATAAATCACTCTTAGACGGCCATGGGTAAGCAGGTTGAGTTGTGTTTAGTTTGAAGGAGCAAGCTTTGGTGCAATAGGTGCAATTTTCTTTTTGGTTTAGTCACATACGGTGGTGTTTTAGCACCACATTGTGACCGAAACAATGCTATATAAAATAGACAGAAGGGAAGGGATATTGAAAAGCAGAACATTGTGTTTGCATGGACAGCAGCAATACTTGTAGTATGCATTAGCCGTTTGACAGATTGTTATTTTTTGTGTTTCCACCAGATCAACCAATGAGGAATTGTTTTATTAAATGAGTGGCAATCTGGAGCTGGGATTACAAGAATGCACTATACAATCCTTTCACTCACCATACTTTGTTTTACCAGTATGATTTAGCACAGGTATGAGTAAGCAAAAGAGTCTGAGTCACAGTGACAGTCTATCATCCTAGTCCTAGTCTCTCCCCCTATTCTTAGTTTTTTGGCCATGTCCCTCATTCTGGCAAACTGCCCTAATCCCTCGTCCAATTTTAGTCGCTCGTTTTAGTGCCTCATCCTAATGTCTCATCCCAGTCTCTAGCCCTCATCCTACTACTAATCTCTCTTTCTATTCGTTAATTCTAGTCCCTCATAAAGTCCTAGTACCCTCATTTGAGACTCTCACCATAGTCCTAGTTGCTCATCATAGGCATAGACTCTAATCCGAGTCTCTTATCCTAATCCGACCACCTCATCCTAAACCCTTGTCCATGCCTCTCATTCTAGTCTCTCATGCTGGTCCTCATCCTAATCTCTCATGCTAGTCTCCCATATTAGCCTATCAAGTCCTAGCCCTTTCACCTAGTCCTAGTCCCTCGCCTCAATCGCTCAACCAGTCCTAGTCTTAGTCTCCCATCTAGTCTTTGTTCCTCATCCTTCATTCATTCATTGTCACCCGTTCTTTTCCTCCCTAATCCCTTATGCAAATCACTTGTCTTAGTCTCTCATCCAAGTCCTACTCTCTCATCCTAATTCTAGTATTTCATTGTAGTCTCTGATCCTAGTCCTAGTCCCTCATCCTAGTCCCGTGTTCTCACCTGTTACTTGTGATGGTTCTTCTGTCAAGTACTCCCTTTGGGTCTTTCTAATGCTCTTGTGTTTGGTGTTCAGGTGTTCACTGAAGAGGTAAAGTCTGTCCCTTCCAGCCACCACAATGCCTGCCTACTGAGACAGGTCAGAACAATACAGTCATCTGAGGGGGCGAACTTCAAAGGGGAAAAGCCAAGGCAGGCACAAAATACCCCAAAGGATTTCAAAAATAGAGTCCGCAGTTGTGGTAAATCCAAAGTCTTGAAAACATCCTACAGGAACCAGAAGAATCAACTGAGAAGATAAGAAGCAGAGCTCAAAGGACCAACGGGAAACAGAGAAGCAAGTTAAGATACTGGGACAAACAGAAGATATGGAGAATAGCAGGGATAACAGATCAGTGGAACGAGGAAAACAAAGGAATCAGGAGGATAAGCAGGGAGGAACGTGGGGGAGAACACACCAAGGAGCATATTACCCAGAAAGGGGAAAGCAGAGGCTTGCAACGCAGGGTGCCGCTTGTTCTGGGAAACTAAACATGGTGCAAGCTCCGCTGTGGGCACCATTTTGAAAAGACTAGAACGGTAATAGAAATGCCAGTCTAGCATAGCAGCGTCCATGCCGCCATTGATAACGTAGCAACCGACACATTGCTATGACACTTGTCCTAGTCCCTCATCCTCTTCTTTCATCCTAGTCTCTCATGCTAGTCCTCGTCAAAGTCCTAATCTCTTATCCTAGTCTCCCATACTAACCTCTCATCATTGTTACTTTTGCAGTCTCAGTTTTATGTCTTAGTCCTAGCCCCTTGTCCTAGTTGTGGTTCCTTGCCTGAGTCTCTCATGCAGTCCTAGTCCCTTGTCTTTACTTCTTTGTCTCTTTTCTTTTTCCTTCATCTTAGTTCCCTGACCTTTTCAATTGTCATTTTCCCTCACCTTTGTCTTTGTCCAACCCCATTACTTTGTCCTATTCTCTCATAGTAGGCTCTCATCCTAGTTTCTCATTCCAGTATCTTGTTGTCAGGTCTACCCTTTTCTTGGGGTCAGGAGTCGAGGTAACTTTTAGAGGCAGCATACATTGGGCTGTCACGGTGAGGAGATTGATTGTTGTGAGTGTGAATTAATTGCATGCTTTCCTTAACCAGATTTTTCCCCTAGGAGTCTACGCCTCTCCCCCTCCAAGATGGTGAAGGAGGTTTTGGGTGCTCTTTGGTTCAGTGGCCCTGGGCAGTTGAATTGGAACCTTCTCTGGAATTCTAAACAACCTTTCTTTGCTGGAAATCTTAGAGGACAGGCCAATTTGGCTGAAGCTCCTGCACATACTATTTAGAAAGATGTTTTTGTTAAAAGACTGAATACGCTGAGAAAGAAACAGAGATGACTTTGTGGGACAAGTTCTAGTGTTGTTGGTGGGAGTGCGACACAACTAAACAATGATCTAGTGTTTGAAAATGTAATAGCTTTTACACGCTGGAACAATTTGAATTGTGGTGTGAGTCTCTGAAAAGAAATGATGGGCTCTTAGCTTGCTGGAGAGTTTCGGTTTACTGCACAACTCGCCGCTTGAGTAAACATGGGCCTTGGCCAGATACATGAGCAGAGAGCAAATACTATCCTTCAGTGAAAACAAGCTGCATATTCTGACCTGCAAAGTGTGCACAGTCACTTCAGCAATGCTTTAGAATTAGCAAATAAAGTGTACTACAATTGCTTGAAGTAACAACTGTTTGTTAAGAGGAGTAGTGTCTCCTTGTCAGTCTAAGGTACGTACAATGCTACTAAATAACTCATTATTAAGGAAAAGACAATGTGAGGGAGAAAATTCACTTTTTAACTTTTGAGAGTACATATTTAGAATTCTTAAAGTTAGTTAGGTTAGTTAGGGTTTAGGACTCACCCGAAAATTAAATTAAAATTAAAGGACTGATAAGAATTAAGGAGGGAGAACAGCTTTATGATCAAATACCAATTGAGAAAAGAGGAGTCCTGGTCATATGGGAATTTGTGAACCTATGGACTCTCACTACTGCAACACTACTGCAGGATTAATTTCCTTACACAAACCAAAGAACTGAAAATAAATCAATCATTAAGCCTGTTGGCAGGTTGCAGAGGCTAGCCAGACATAGTCAGGGGTGAATGCTCAAAAAAGGGAATAAGAATGTTTCTAGTTGCAGCTGTTCATGTTAATGAAATTGTCTTTCTTTTGTCCTTCTTCTTTTCACTTCTTCAGATATCTCACAAGCAGAGGACTGTGTTTTTATTTTGTCCCAATCCCTTTCCCCGCACTGGGATGAGTAGGCTGAGCCCCAGTGTGTTTTTCACTCTTGACTTCAGACTCCTCCCTGGGACAAGCAGGGTGATTGTACTCTTTATCTCTGTGTTCCCTCCGGGGTCTACTGCCACTCTTCATTCTTCTTTTCACAGTAGTTTTAATATCTTGTTCTTCAAGTGGAATCTTTTGTCTTGTGTCACAATAACAAACAGTAGCTTGGTTTGACGGATTTCTATAAATCCATGTGGTTACTGCTGTTCCAAAAGAAAGGACTGTAGGGAGTTCCTCTGCAGAACCTTGTCCCACGGGGTGGAGTCTCTCCCTGTGAGGTCTGCTTGCCGCCACCCTTAGGAGGATTCTTGTGTAGTGGGCTCATCTCCCTAGCCTCACAGGGGAAGGCTCCCCCCGGGTTGAAGTGACTAAATCCTGTGATTCGTCACAAAAGAGTTATTGTTTCACACTGGACGCTCATAGGGGTCTGTGGGGCCAACTTCAGCTCCTATGGAAAATGTATTTAAGCCTGTTCCTGACACTCACTCAGTCATAGCCCCTCATCCTAGTCCTTTATTGCGGTCCCCGTTCTTCATACAGCCTCATTCTAGTCTCTTGTCCCAGTCATCCTTTGTCTCTCGTACTAGTCTCTTGTTCTAATCTCTCATCCAATCCTAGTCCACATTCCTAGTCATTCATCCTAGTCTCTCATTCAAGTCCCTCAACCTAGTCTTGCATCACATCCTAGACCCTTGTCATAGTCCCTAGTTCTAGGCCTACTCTCTAGTCCTAGTCCATTTTCCTCATCCTAGTCTCTTGTCCTAGTCTCTCATTCCCTCAGTTTGTCACTTATCCAAATCTGCACTCTGTCCCTCAGCCTAGTCTCTCATTCTTCTTCCTAATCTGCACCCTTATCCTAGTCCTAGTCCCTTGTACTACTTTCTAGTTCTTCGTCCATGTCGCTCAACCTAGTCCCTATCCCAGCCCGTAGTCTCCCCTCTTAGTCTCTCATTCTAATCTGTAATGCTTGGATTAACCCTCTGGGATTGAGGAGTTTTAGTGGCTCGGGTTAATCCTCCTTGTTTTGGTTGTGGATCGGAAAGTGTTATTTAGTTTAAACAGGCAGTATTTTGTAATGCCAACTATTTCTATCTCACCCCGAATATGTGCCTGGTGGAATTACTGCCTTTGGTATTCTATACGAATATCCCATTCAAAATTACTGTTGTGTTAGGAAGGGAAGGTAAAGATTTAAGCAACATTCCTTCCTGTATTGCAGGCGCTTCTCTTCAATGTACCAAATATTTATTTTGTATGGGGTCAAACAAAGGGACTTCATGGATGACACAACACCATATAGGTTCCAAACACAATCGTTATTCAGTCCAAAACACAGGGGCTGGAGCAAGGATATATATAAAAGAAGAACAAGAATGCATCTCCTTATAACAGTGTGATGTTCAAAGAGAACAAAACAGGTGAACAGAATATCGAAACCCCAAATTACAGTAGGACAGTGGTCCTACGTCCAAGAGCCCAAGTCCACAGTAGTTTGTATTCAGGCTTATATCATACCAAATGTATCATACAAAGCCGCTCACAGTTCCTTTAGGATCACGGTGTCCGAGACCGTCCCATGGTGAGGAATATTAGGAATATTGGCTCTCCTGAGATTAGGTCGCTCGTAATTTTGTCCCCATCTTCCCTGAATGGATTTTCAGGCTGCAGTCATTGCTATGAAGTCCCCCCAGAAAAACACAGTGTGATGAGTTCAAAGCCAGCTGCCAGTTTATGCTGTTCAAACCTCCACCACCAGGGCAGTTTCTAGGTTTCTAGACAATATGGCGCCCATGGCGAAACACCAGAATATACACACGCTGCCCACACCCAAGTTGCTCCTCTACTGCTACCGCACAATGCGCTCCCTCTCCAAAATCATTAAATCATTGCAATTTCAATACTGTTGTATTGTCTTGTACTTAAAATGAATAAGTAGACAATGGGCCTCATTACGAATCTGGTCGTAGCCGTGCCGGAAAAACCGGCAGGCTGCTGCCGTACCCGTAATACCATTCCGCCTCTGTGATTGCCGGAATCACTGGGGCATTACAACCCCGGTGACCCGGTAATTCCGGAGGCAGAATTCTGTAAATCCCCATTCCCATGGAGTCCCATAGGACTCCGCCTGCAGGCGGGTGGTGTTAATCCCGCCAGGTCAGACCTGGCGGGAGTGACATCTCCTGCCTGCAGGACTCTGAATCAGCCGGTCCGGAAAGGTCGTAATGAGGCCCAATGTATACAACAATATTTTAAACATGAAATCATTTTTTATCTCATCTTTTGGTGTGTTGTCTACATAAGGGCACATTACTACATGATGATGCTTCTGTAAAAGCATCAATTTCTGCCCGGTCTATTTTCTGCAATTATGTCTCAAATGAAAGTGTAGCAAGAGCAAATAGTTATCTTCAATTGATCAACATAGAGCTCAGAGGTCATTCCAAATGTTCTGGTGGAAGATTGGAAGATGGATGTGAGAAATATGGAAAGAGCTAGGTGGTGGTGAGAAAGGAGGCAGTTCCCAGCTACATTAAGTAAGGTTAAGTTACAAAGGGTTCCTTGAAGCTACCTCAAAGCACTATAGGGAAGACCAGAGAAGTAGGTAGGCTATGAGATGATTTCTTCAGAACTATCACCTTTTCAACCAATTTCCAGCTTTATTGGTATATTTTTGGGAAAAGTACAACAATTTGTTTGTGTTTTTTTCCTTTTTTCTTTTTTTTTGCTTCATAAATCAATTATTGCAAACAATTATTTACTTCACAATATTTCAGATGATTAAAGCATCTATCTTATCTTAATTCATTCTTCGAATATAGTGTTACAAACATTCTATACTACTACACAGTACTTTTTACATATATAACAAAAAGTTTCTTCTGTACACTTTTCATCAAAAAGAAATGTGAATACATGCTTTAAGGGAAGTATGGTATCAAAAGCAAGACAGACACAAAAGATACTATTCTTGCCCTACGTCTAGTATGGGAGAACGCTCGACCATCAAATAATAAATAACACAGCCCTAGTGGAGTCTGTCAAAACAAGATGGCCTATGCTAACAAAACCTAAAATGTGTGTGGGAAAAAATGTGTATGCAAAAGGAATAATGTGCAAAACTATAAAGAATCAATGTGTCTGAGTCAGCTCTCCTCCCCACATCGGACAGAATGGGGAAAGGCGCCCCCCGTAGACAGTATGAAACACTCTGGCTCAGGTTCTTAAAAATGAAAGGCACTTCATAACATGGATTGACGCCCGCCTGGCCTTCCACGCTAAAGTCTCTCTTTCCAGCTTCAATATATAGTTCCACAAAAGGTTCATACCGTTTTCCCTCAGTCCGGCTCGGACCGTTTCCAAAACACAAAGTTCAGGTAGGTTTCCCTGAGTCGGGCTCGAACCTTTCAAAGTACAAAGTTCACGTGGATCCCCCTCTGTCGGGCTCAGACCCCTTACGGATGTCTAAGACTTTCGAATGTGCGTGCCTCCTTTACAGACCACCGCAGGATGACTTCGACTAGGAACTCAATGTTCAGCTTTTCCTCTCCTCTTCTCTCAGGGTTAACTTTGTTCACTTTCACTTTTATAGTTCATTCACTTTAATTGCCTCAAACAATGCACCTTTCACAGAGACTTTCGAGTGGGCTACTCCTTTTGGCTGGATCACTCCGTTACTCAGTATCGCCGATTCCACAGCTGTCTTTATCTTTAAAGTTCATTCACAGGTCTGCCTTTCCTCATGTCTCATCCACACGTGTGCAGCCTTCACTGTCGATATATTGTTGCAAACATCAATCTTTCTTAGCACACACCAGTCTCTCGGGTCGTTTGCCAACTCACCGGCTGTGTGAGTCTTCCTTCTTGTTTCTGCAGTTTTCTTCGAGTCAAGGTTAACACCACAGGGTTGGGCTCACCTCTCCAACTCTGCCGTTCACCCGCGAGGGTCATTGGCATCCTTGAAGCACAATTCAGTTCCCTTATTTTCTCCAGGGGTCTCCTTCAATCGGGCTCAGACCCCTTCAAAAGGTCACAGATGGGTCTCCCTCGTCCGGGCTCAGAACCCTCTTAAAGTTCACAAAATAAATGTCCTTGGACTTCCAGTCCCAGAATCCTTCTTTCTGATTTTGCTCCCACTTCGCTAGTTCCCCCCTTTGGCATGCTGGCGGTTTTGGGAGCAGCAGGAGTTTATTGGGATTATTATTTATTTATTAATTTTTCCATTTGTATAGCGCACACAAGCCCTGAGGCATCTGGGCACTGGAGAGAACCAGTTACATGAAGCCCGGGGGCCAAAGAACAAAAGAACAAAAATCAGCATACAAAGAGGTTACAAGGGAGTACACAGGGGGTTCTTGTTGAGGTCAGGGTCTCGCCACCTGCCCTTCAAAGGCCTGTGCTTGCCTGTTTTGCCCAGGGGAGAAGCTCTGGCGTGGGCACCGCAAGTTAACCCCAGCTGCCCCTGGTTTGGCTCCTGGAGGTGCAGTTCCCGTTCCACACTTCAGCTTCTGTACTCAGAGGTCCAGCAATCAGGTAGTCCTCCTTCCTTCGGGCCTTCCAGGGTCTCTCCAGCTTGAGTTTTCTGCCTCTGGCATCCGTGCACCATCCAGCAATTCCAGCTCGCTCAGAGTGTGCCAGTTTGCTCTGCCCTTTATGGTGAGGGGGAGGCTTAATAGGTCTCAGTTGAGACTGATCATCAAGGGAGGCCTGACCTTGCCTGTCCTTGTTAAGGGGACAGTCTATTGTTAAATGGGAAGAGTCTAGTTCAGTGTCTGAGTGTGTTTCTTCTCAGTGATCTTCATTCTCTCAATCCCTTTCTTCTTCATCTCAGTGTTTGTATTGAAAATGGGGGGGAGTTGGGAAGTCATAGTGTTTTCTGGTAATTATGTGAAAATTGGGTTTAACATATCCCATGTAGACTGAGGGGGTGTCAGGTAGGGGTGTGTCGGAAAGGGGGAATACTGCGTCTCTCCAGAGGGCATTCCTCCCACAGTCCCCAAGGACCCCCTGTTCAGGTGATCCTCCCGCACTGGTCCATCACCAGGGTCTGGTTCCAAAGGCGATGACCGTGCCCTGGCCATCTTAACAAAAGATCCTGGGGGTCTATGATATGATATGATAGGTTATTTATATATATATATATATCTATAACACGCTTAATACCCAGAGGTTTATAAGTGCGAACCCAGGGATCGAACCTGTGTTGCTCCGTGTCGTCTTGCTTCCAAGGCAAGCATGTTGCTCTTGAGCTATCCTTCCAAGACTTGGGTATCTCACAATGCACACATGGGTGTTAAGTGGGAATCACATCACATGGTGTGCAGAAGAAACGGTTTGTTTTGTATGTAAAAATACTGGGTTGTGGTATAGGATGTTTGTAACACTATGCTCGAAGGATGAATTAAGATAAGAAAGATGCTTTAATTATCGGAAATACTGTAAAGTAAAGAATTGTTTGCAATAATTGATTTATGAAGCAACAAAATAGATAAAAGGAAAAAACGAATAAATTGTTGTACTTTTCCAAAAAATATACCAATAAAGTTGGAAATTGGTTAAAAAGTTCTGAAGAAATATGCATTAAGTGCTTTAAAGAATAAATTGAAATAGTTATTATAACAACATTGTTGGGCACACCATTGTGAGAAATGTTATATTGAACCCTATGTTCCCAACAGGAAGGGTTTTTATTTATTTATTTATTGGACAGTTGTATGGCGCCTATACACAAGGGTTTCCAGGAGCCACAAGGGAAAGAAAGTATAACAACAAAAAACTGTTATATTGGGTCTGTGACAATCCTCCCGGTCAAGTGCAAGAACAAGATGGTAAGTGCGGGGGAGGGGGGGCAGGTGTTGGAGCGGCCAATGAGGCAAGTGTCAGAGAAAAAGGGAAAGGGAGGGTGAGTGTGGTGGACAGGGTGGGTCAGGTTAGGGCCATTCCGGGGAAGGGAGGCCTAGGGCAAGTGCTGGCAAAGGGCGCTGGGGGGAGACGTAGGAGGGTGGTCTGGCCCCCGTATGACTCTGAAGGGACCAGGCCCCAGTCGCAGTGGCAGAGGGAATGTTAGAATGGGAGGCGGTGAGGGAATGAAGAGGAGAAAAGGAAAGTCTTGAGGAGTTTGCAGAACTTAAGGAGATCCGGCTCAAGTTTGAGGGGGGCAGCCAGCCGTTCCAGAGAGAGGAACCAGCTGAGGAAAGGGATCTACCTTCCACTCTCTGCTTGGAGAAACGTTTGACCTGCAGAGAGTTGGAGCCAGAAGACCGGGTTTTCAGGCTAGGAAGTGAAGCTGTATTCAGGCTATGAGGTGAAGCAGTAATATTACAATATGATCTGTTTCTAGACAAAGTATAACAATACCTGCCAAATGGTGTGAGAGCAGGAGCATCTAATGGAAAAACCTGGTATATGGTGAGAGTACATGGTTAAAGGATTGCAAAATCTAGAAAATATCAAGCATATTCTGGCTTTTCAAGAGCCCACCACATACTGCAACCCCTCATGGAGTCTCTCTCTCTCTTTTTCTCTGCTCTCTCCACTTCTCTCTTCCAACCTCCTCCTGATTCAACACTCGTTCTCCTTTCTCCTCCTATCATAAATAGGGGAGCTGCCATCTTGGATACACTGCTGACTCTGGTTTCCGATCTCCATGCGGCTCTCCACTGGGCCATGCTGCAGAGATTACCCATTGAGATTGCAACCTTGTCTGGTATATGACAAGAGGATAAGGCTTGTATCTACTCTCTCCCTCCATGGTCGCGGACTGCACCTTTCTGTTATTTCTTTATTATGAGTCTCTTATAGCGACTTTGTCTTGGTGGATGTAGGTGGACTGGCTGAAGAGGTTGGAGACTGGTGAGAGGCCCATGGATCTCACATATACCACTTATGTGGTCACCATTGGAAAGTGGATGATTTTCCCAAACCGGCACTTTTTCCAGCATCTGACCTGTGACTTTGTCATAGGGGTTACAGTGTAGATCTATTATGTCCATCATCATTGCCATAGAAGGAACAAAAAGAATAGCCATTGGGCCTCATTATGAGTTTGCCAGTACAGTAACAACAGTACCGGTAAGCTTGCCGGTACCGTTGTTACCGGACCAGCAAACTACGAGGTCTGCTTGCGGGTGCCTCTATGCCCGACAGGTCTGACCTGGCGGGCGGACCGGCACCCACGAGCAGATCATGTCGGATGCACCGGCACCATTCACGAATGGTGCCGGTGCATCCGGCCTCCCCATTCCCATTGAGTCCAATGGGACTCAATGGGAATGGGGAGTAATTTTTTCTGGCGCCTGGGAACGGGCAATTACCGGGTCCGGCCGGGCCGTAATGACCTGGTAATTGCCCATTCCCGGGCACCGGAAAAAAAATGATACCGGTGGCAGCCGTGCCGGTTTTACTGCCACGGCTACTACCGGTCTCATAATGAGGCCCATTAAAAGTGGTATGATCTGCTACTGTTTACAATCGATTTTCATCCTCAAAATGAGGGTGAGAAAGGATTTTACAAATCCACATGAGTTACTGCCAATGTAGCGGATATTTCATAGCAAAGAACATTTCCATAAAGACCACTTACAGTCACGTTAATAACTCCATGCAGCATTTATATTTGGATATAGACTCCGCTTATAGTGATGGTCTCAAGGTAAAGACGCCTTGCTTTAATCTGTCGGCAAAACGTGATTAGATCTGGTAGATGAGGGGAGCCTGGTAAACTTGAGAGAGCACTACAGTGTTGATTTACAAAGCTTTTTCCAGGAGTAGGTCTGACTTACTCATGAATAGAGGCTGTTCCTATGGAGTATTAGGGAGTTTTGTGGGAGTCATGGAGGTGTCTGAATGGGGAAGAGGTGAAGGCGAAAATTGAAAAAGGTTTGCAAAGGTAGGGACAAAGACTGATATGCAAATGGATATTTCCCATCTGTGAAAGGCACAGTGAGAAAAAGCAGTGGCTGCGAACTCTCAAGTGGTTAATAACCACTGAACAGGTTATCAAGCCTTGTTTTATCGAGAGAGGGGCGCCCGCTACCTTTGCAAAACGAAAATTGAAAAAGCTCTCACAGCCTATTTGAGTGTCCCAGAGTGGTGGAGGCGGGGCCAGGAAAGAGGATTGAAGAAGAGCCAGGGGGCACAAGCAAAGCAAAGCCAAGCCCTCTTAAGACAGAGAGGTGTGTGCCAAGCAGGAGGGGAATCCGATACCCTGGGTTTTTATGCACTGCAGAGTTGCCGATTCTGTCAGAAAGATGTAGGGGTGCCAGGTTGGGGTATCTGGAAAGTGCATTCAGGTGGACAAACCTGATGCTGTGATGTCTTCAGCAATGACCAAGAAAGACAAAGGGAAAGTCAAGAAAGAGGTGGGGGGACACTATACCTCTGAAGAATGTGTGTGAACGCAGCCAAGTACTCTGTCCTCAACAGAGGGCAGACACGGAAGCACTGAGGACCTTGGTTCCAAAGAAAGACAGGTGGACAGTTATGATAACCCTCACCTATCCTGCGGCCGTAGTCCAACCTAGACGCATTTTTTGTCTGTGAAGAATAAAAGTACTTGTGCACTGGAATATGAGTTTGGAGTCGTCTGTTGATGCCTGCGCTGTGTCAGCTTCTATCGGAGACCTTTGGCTCAGATGAGGGCCAGTATAAAGAGATCCTTTGATAGACAAATTGTGCATCAAATGGGAGTCATTTTGGGGATTAAATAGGAGCTATTTTGGGGGTGAAATGTGAGAGACATTGTGGGGTTGAAATGAGCAGCATTCGGGGAATCAGCTGAAAGGCATTCAATGTGTCAAATTCACAAGATCAAATGATTTGACTTTCATGAATCAAACTGGACACTGCACTGGTCAAATTAGGAAGACTGGAGAAATCGCCTGGTGCACATTCCCAGTGCTGCAGGCTAATGCATTGGGTCTCAATAGACCCTACGAGGCAAAGACAGAACACGTTAAATAAATAATACACATAAAATGGAGACGGTTAGGCATGTACCACGCAGACAGTACAGAGCTATACAACAGTAGGCACCATGGCTAAACTGATGTTTCCTTATTTGCACTTAAAGCCATATTCTAATTCCTTGTACTTACTGGCATGCCACACTGCGAAGATCTGAATACACCATCCTCCTTCCATCCTTGCTTTCGTTTAATTTTCTTGTACTCTTTCATGGCATCGTCTATAAATTTGGCAACAATATTTTCTCCTATCCGGAGAGCTGCCTCGGATCCTGGAACTGTGCAACTTTTATCAGGATTTTTGTAGTTGCCAACATCCCACAGCACGCAAGGGAGCGCGTCTGGTGGTGTCTGTGCAGTGTGGTCATTTGTTTCCTGAAGGAGTACATCTTTGCCTCTGGAATTCGACTTGAGCTCCAAACAATCCTCTACAAAGGCAAACTTATGTTGTGGTCGAGATGTTGCAGAAAAGGCATTTAAAGTGTCACATAAAAGCTCTCTGAGAATGTGGCTGCAAAGTTCGTCTGTCAACTTCTCCTTCTTCTCTGGAGAAAACCTTAAGAAATCTTGTTTGTTTGTCATTTTCTCCCAGCATTTTTCCTCATTCGTCAATGGAACAGCATCTTTTGGACACTCTTCGGCTGTGCTCGCACACTGCTGATTGGTTAGGTCATGGTCAAGAACCAAACCCTCAGAGAATGTTTCTGGTAAAGCATAATTTCCGATGCATGCAGTGTTTGTGCGCAGTGACGCGATGTCCTCCCTTCCGCCGAGCACAGACCTATGTGAGATGTTCTGGTTTTCTCTGAGTACTGAGGTTTTTCCCTTCTCTTGGCTGCATTGTTTTGCCGTTTGTTGACTGAAATTAGTGGCCTGATGCTCCGCGCCATAATCGTTCTTTGGGGCTGGACCATCAGAAAAGGAGTCTTCATCGCCAGTGTCTTCGATGCTATTATTTTTGTCCTCCAAAAGGTGAGAGATTTCATGCGGTTTGGCAAAAACCCCACAGTGGTTAGCACACTCAAAATATTTGACCCCCTCATATGTTCCATCATGACCACCTTCTGGTTTGTCAAGTGCCACACCTGCCCAGTACCCGTCATCAAAAAGGGTCTCCCCTTTAAACCGTAAGGTGCCTGGTTGAGTGTGCTTCACAAGCACCCGGTCTCCGATTTCAAATGATATTAGTTTATCGCCACTGTCCTCGTCTGTAGACAGTGTAAGAAATGGCTTCCTCTTCTTGCGTAACTTGTTGGGATTGGTGTTTGTTTGACCTTGAAAACTTGACGCTGGTGAATTGATGGGTTGAGAGGATTGTAAATACGAGGGGCTGCTTTCCTTCACATCATCTATGTTTGTTTTCTCTCCCTCTACCTGTACCTGATTTGAAGGCCAACTGTCTAAATCCCCCTGTTGTAAAACAGGCACAGGAACGAGCACTTGAAGTGGACTATTGTCAATTGGCTTTTTGACAGATAAAAGTGGCAACCTATTCAGTTCATCTTTGTCAGAAGAAGGACACTCACTGTCAAGTAATCTTAGTTCTTCTGGTGGTGAGGGAAAGTCCTCATGGTTCAGGTCCAAATCATCACTTTGTATCGATGCCTCATCCGGAAAAGAAGGAAGGTCATCACTTTGGCACGACCGATCCTTCTTTGTAGAAGGAAACTCCGAACTTCCATAGGAAAGCACTTCATCAAGAGGGGACAGTATTTCTGATAAAGTGTCTTCGTCAATCGAGAGTAGTACTTCATCATTAATAAAAATGAGGTCATCTTTACTCTGAGATGGCATGTTGTTTATGTGAGGGAACAAATCTTTGGAGCGCGTCAAAGGTAATGACTTGCTCTCGCTTTTCATCAAGTTTTGGCATAACATGGAAGGTTTCTTTGGGGTATTCTGGGTCATCACTTGAAAATCATCACACTCTGATGAAGCCCTGGCCTCTGTAAAGGTCAACAACTCTCCAAGGCTCGTGGACTTTAAATTCTGTCCAGTAATCGATTTGCAGGAATCTGGCTGATCATTTAAATATTTTGGTTGATCAGTTTTGTCATCTGACAGGGATATGTCTTCAGATTCTGAAGCCAGTGGTGCCATTCTAGTGCCTGGTATTTCGTGCGCAAGTCTCACAGTTTTTCCTAATTGCTTCTTCTCAGGTTCTACAATGCTGCTAATGCCTTCTGTCGAAACACCTCTATTTGCAACCTTAGGTTGACTATCAGAGGAAAGAGACTTAGTTTCAAGATTCTTCTCACTTTTATCAATTCCAGGTGTATATTCAGGTGGGTTCAAATCTTTGCAATTTTCATAGTTCTCCCTGGTACCGGGAATGGAATTCCTAAGTGCACCGGATGAGGCTTCCACATTTTCTTGAGGATTTGATATGTGGTGGGACAAGTGTTCCTTTCCTATGTCGTGCTCCAAGAAATCACCAGAAGCCTTTGGATCTGAGTCCTTGACTCTTTCGAGCCATTCTTCTTTCAATGACATATCATGCATTTGATTGACATTGTGTGAAGCATCCATATGCATTTTGGGAAAAGGGACGATTTCCGATAAAGGGTCCTGAAGTTCAGATCTTTCTTTTAAAATTCCAAAATGTAAATCACAGGATGGTGGATCGTTGGATCTGTTAATGGGTAATAATTCCATGTCGGCATTATTCTGTGTTTCTTTTGTATTTTCAGCTGGTTGTTGATCACTGCCAAACACCTCGGAGTCACTAACATCTGTGTCCTGTGCATTATCCAATCCAGAAAGAGAAGCAGAGCTTCCAGAAATTTCGATGAGCACGGCAGAGACCTTTTGAAAGTCAGAGAGGGATGGATATAAAATGATGCTATCAGATCTGTGGGACGAATCATTTGACAAGCTGTCAGATGAGGAAGGATGCTCCGTAGCAACTCTTGAAGCAGGCTCTGCCAATGGGCTCTTCTCATATTCACACAGATGGGTACTTGTGTGTAGGTCATCGGCAAACGTTTCATCACCAACTATAAAGGTTTCTGTGTCGACAACTCTGGAATCTAAAAAAAGAGAATGGATTTTAAATGAGTAGCACTTTCATTTAGACTATGTTTTGTAGCACATTCTATGAGATAAACAAATTAGACCAGTGGTAAAAATTAATGGAAAAGCAACACATCCCTTTTCACCTGTAAGGAAGCTAAAATGACAGCTCTGCAGAAAGTGATCAATTTCACAAACAATTTGTCATACAACGTATGTTGTGTACTCTTCGGGATATTGCCTGCTGTCATCTTGACTGCTGAAGTGGTCTACTTCAAGATCTACTTTCATCCTCCTTAGCACTCCACAAAGTCATCAACTCGCACTCGATTCAATTGACCCCGCTCCTACTGACACCAGTCTGGGTGGGTCTCTGTCCACCACTGATCCTTGAACAAGCGCCTGTGCCTAGTCATTTAATCCATTGCCTGAACTACCTTCCCCTGTAGCCAGCTCAGGTAATCATCTGCAACCCAACCAAATGCCCCAATCGATCACAAACCTCCACCAATTCACCACCCCTTTGCTACTTCCGGAGTCAGCTCTTTCTCTCTTAATACCTTACATTAAATTGCATCTTCTCCAAATGGCAGGCGTTGGGTCTCCCACTGACTTCAATGGAGTCAAGCAGTGCAGCATTTAAAGGGACTATACAGAACAGGGAGCAAAGAACATTTTTCAAATAGTGCACGTTTTGAATTGATTTTCCTCTAAGCGCTGCAGGCTGGTCAATAAATGGGAGAAATAAACATTCTGCTGGTCATTTTATTTTAAATCCTAAATTGCACTGAGGTGTCCACTTTGTTTGCAATTAAGTGCAAAAGGACCCCTTTGTGCAGTTTTCACCTTTTCCAGCGTGTAATGGAAAAGTAAAGTGCCATACACAGACAAACAGCATCTGTTTTCATGATGCTCCTTTTAGACTCTCCTACCAGTCCCCTGGGGTTTTCCACTGTCGATGGTCTGCGGGTGAGCAGGGTCTGAACCCTTCAGGGGCAATTGGTCTACATTCGTTTTTGGATGGAGTTTCGTGCCATTGTGCGATTCTGGCTCTGCCCTGTCTGCTCGCGCAGACCAAGGCTTTTTCTGCAGGGGGTCCACATCTTACATTACTAGAATCCGTGTACACCCCGAAGAAAGCTTTCCATCATTTGTAAACCCAGTGCACAGTCCTCTGATCTCTCAAGAATCCGCATTGGGAGTGTGGATATGGGCAAAACGGTCCAGTTCGCAGATTCCCCTGTTTATGAACAAGTTGACTTGGGTGCAGAGTTCACGAGTTGGAATGGGGAAATTTTGGCTCTGGGAGTCTCTTCTGTCTGGGAATAATTGGATTTCCCATGAATGTTCCTCACATTTGTCTCTATGCCTCTGTTTCTTGCCTTGACCTCCTTAAAGGGGTTGTGTTGTTTGGGATAGTGTTGTGTGACAAGTCTCTGCCAATCACACAGGTGGGACGGTGTTGCCCAGGGGATCTGCCCTCTCCTGCCCCTCTGCTCTGCATCACGAAGAAGGTGCTGGCACAGGCCCACTGGATCCTCCTCACCCCCAACACCTAAAGCAAGGCATGGCACCTCTGCCTAATTGACTCTCTTGACTGCACCAATAGTACTTTACAAAACATTATAAGGCCATAGGAATACTAGTTATTGAATGAATTAACCCATGTTAAGTAAAATTGTACATGTCAGAAAATCTATGGAGTAATATCTGAATAATTTCTGATATAGTCACCCCATTGAGTAATAGTAACACATGTTATTACAGTGCTTAGAAGCAGGAGGACCTATGCTGTATAATAACACAAAATATTACTATTATTATATTATTATTATTATTATTATCAGCCTTGAAAGGCGAACACCAGTAAAAGTTTACAATTGGTTCTGTGTTTCTGAAATAGGAAGCTCAATAAGATCACTGACTGCGGCAGAGAGGTATCTGTGACGTGCAGGGGAGAAGTAGGTCAAACCAGCCTTTTATCCTCCTGGGGTTAGTAAAATGAGTGCATTCATGTGGGTAATATTAAACCCTATTCTTCTCACAGCGTAGGTACTTCACATAAAACTCATTCACAGTGCTTTATTTGACCACCAATTACTTCTAATAGCATCCGTGCTGTGGAGGTGCAAGGTCAAGTCACGGGCTGACAAATGTGGATCACTAAGTCCATCTACTGGCTGACCATCGGTGGCCATCGCTTAGTGGTATGCACAGGCCGTGCCCCTGTCTGGGTGCTCTCAGGTTCCTTCTGCCAAGGCTTCATTCTTTTTCGTCGTGGCCCTCAAGCCATCACTGCCAATGCCAAGTCTGCACGCTGTGCTTATTCAATGGCTCTGATGAGGAATCCATAACTAGTCTAGATTCTATGTAGATTTGTAGGAGGATATTATAGGCAGCATGTTACTGTGGGGTTTAATCACAGCCCAAACAAATATAACCGAAAGACCCACTGTAAAAAATGACCCGCCAGCTTTAAAAACTTCCACACTGAAAATGGGCCTAGTAATGCAGACTCTGGGCCTCATTACGACCCTGGCGGAAAACCATGGTGCTATTAGCACCATGGTCCATGCTGGTAACTTACTGACTCCGCCATGGAGAAAGGGGGAATTACCACCCCATTACAAGGTTGGCGGGGCGGTAATTCCCCCTTCCTCCATGGCCCTTCCCCATTCCCATTTTTGCCCCATAGGGCTCAATGGGAATGGGGAAGGCGGTAAGTACGGTGCCGCAAATTGCGGCACCGTACTTAGCACCAAGGTCCCTTTGCGGGTCCCTACTTTAACGGCTGGTAAAACCAGCCGTTAAGGTCGGGTCCCGCAAAGGGACCTCGTAATTAAGCGCTAATAGGGTAACGGCGCTGCAGCCTTTTACGGCGCCGTTAACCCATTAGCGCCAGGGTCGTAATGAGGCCCTGTGTGTGTTTCTGCAAGTAACACAAGGAAGAGTTGTGATAAAATGGAAATGCTACGTGAAAGGCAAAAGACTGAAAATCAAAAGGCCTATCTTTCATTACAAGGGGAAAGGTCCAACTGAAAAAGCAGCCTTTATTTCGCATTTGCAAGGAAAAAACAAAGGCCCCTTCTACATGAAAAGCAGGGTTTTCAAATACTGAAACTAAAATGGCGTTGCATATGCGTTTTGCAGTTTTAAATCAAGACATGAAAAGAAACATTTGCCTGCTAAAATAAATATATCAGGGGAAAGACTTGGTGTATGTTGGCGAGATGCAATGTATTAAAATGTATAATATGCTTCACATGCAAAATACCGGCAACATTTAAAAAGGCTATTTTGTTTTCATTGGTCACATGCAAATCTCATTTAGGCCCGAGACAACCATGTTTCTTGTTGGGAAGATTTTCAAGGCCTGCCTGTCTGCTTATCTGGAAGGGAAATCTCTGTGAAGCTGATGTGCACCAAAGTATTTACGACAGGGCCAAATTAACACAGACCCAGCCCTGGATGGTGGAACTGCTTGGAAATGTACAGTTTTAAATCAAAATTGTGGTCAATTTGAGATTACAGGACCAAATGCCCAATGTCAGCCTTGCCTAGTGACATCAGAGGGCATAGGTGTCTGCTGCATGATAAGGGTCTTCTCAGCCCATCAACTCTCAAAGAATAAAAGGCTAATGGCTTTTACCCCGGCCTTAAACCAACATTCAGCCAAAGAGGCTGCAGCATTTCAATAGATATGAAACCTATATGGGGAAATGGGAGTTAAGATTTGCATAAATGCTGAAGTTTTCCATTAGTTTAAATGGACTCATAACTAGTGACTTTCTCAGCAATGATAAGTAGCAATGCGTCCATTCATATGTAATTTTATAGATAATTTCAAGGCAATTTTGTTGAAATAAAATGTGCCCAAATGCAATTTATGGAATTGCAACAGTAGTTAAAAAAAAAATGGTTATTATTATTGTGACATAGTCAAAATGTGACTTTTACACAAACAACACACACATAATACAATACAATAAACAAAATAATACAACAATGAATCAAAATCCTCAATTGTATCCATAAGTCAAGAATTACTTTTCTCATTCTATCAACATCTTCAAAACTTAAACATTATTTCATTAAACCTTTACAATATCTTTTGCAAACATGCTGGTCATTTCTCAAAATCAAGATCACTACCAAACACTAGCCCAGTGAGCATTCAGATTTTATTCAGAGATTCAATCTCTTTTATAAATCTCAAAACTTCCAGTGACAGAAATGTCTGTGCCGCCATCTCGCAAATGCGGCCAACTTCTCCCCTAAAGCATGTGCCTGGATCACATCCTTTCTCCAAGAGAGGGCCATGAAAGTTTTCTCCGACTCAGCATGTTCCACCCCGAGCCTCATCAAATGTGGAGTGCCACAAGGCTCCTGCATCGTGCCCATGCTCTACAACTTCTTCACTAGGCCTCTGTTCAGCATCCTTGATTCCCTGTGCATCTCGTATACCATTTATGCAGATGACACCCAGGTGCTTATCCCACTCACTGGCAACTATGAGGCAGATATGAACACTCTCACCACCATTTACTCCACGATCCAATCCTGGATTGCGGACAATTAGTTATGCCTCAATAGTGAGAAAACTGAAATTCTGCTTATCGGTTCGCCCATTACCCTGGGCAACCTTGATCAGCAGTACATGTCCTTCATCATTGAAAATATTCCCATCAAGGTATTCAATAACGTCAAGACACTTGGAGTTTACCTAGACTCGGATCTGACCATGGACAGACAGTTTAATGCAATTGCTTCCTCGTCGGCCTATTATTCCAAAGTTCTTAACGCAGCCAGGCCCTTCCTATCCCAGGGCAATAATTGGATCAAGGCTTGACTATTGTAGTGCCCTCTTCTTAGGGACCTCTTGCAAAAACCTGGCTAACTGGTTCAGAACAATGCCCTTAGGGCAGCCACAGGAACTTCAAGGAAAGAACACATTTCCGAAATGAGAAGGTAGGCTCACTGGCTTCCTGTCAAAGAGAGAATCTTTTTTAAAACCTCTCCCTTAGACATAAATGCCTCCATGATCTTGCACCCCCGTACCTTGTCCAAAGAATTGCTAAACACACCACCACAAGACCTCTGAGGAAGGGTTACTCGAACATGATTCTCACACCTAAAACACACGCTGGGGGCTCGAGCTTTCCCACAATGGCCTCATCACACTGGAATGCCCTTCCCACTTACCTAAGATTGATCGAGTCCCACCAAGCATTCCGCTAAGCAATCAAAACTAAGCGTTTTGTCTGAATGTTTACTGTCAATGATCATTGATGTAATAATGACTGCACTGTAAAACTTATTGGTATGCAACCCTGACCTCACCTGCTTGACTAATGAACTGACCTCACCTGTTATATATGTAATCATTGTACGACCAATGTACTTGCAACCAAGAGACCTCCCTGGTCGCCTGTGAACCACTTCATCAAATTCCCTTACAAAAATACATGTAACAGCGCCTCAATGCCTCTGGGCTGTAAGTGCGCTATACAGATACAAATAAATAAATTCCCTTCCCAAAGCAGTGATCAGAATTCCTCAGATGACAACCAATGGGAATTGTGGACATTTTGCGAGAAGTACTTAATTCTCTGATTGAGGGTCCCTGAACAGTCGATCAACAGGTGTCTAGCATTTTGCTTTAGACCCTGATCACACCTTTCACAGAAACCAGCGCTTTCCGGAGCCTT
Source organism: Ambystoma mexicanum (assembly GCF_040938575.1). Lineage (NCBI taxonomy): Eukaryota > Metazoa > Chordata > Amphibia > Caudata > Ambystomatidae > Ambystoma > Ambystoma mexicanum. The sequence continues at coordinate 170,751,269 of NC_090929.1, forward strand.
ATTTCTTATCCTAAGGGTCTCCCTGGTTACCATCATGTTCATTCTGAATCTCAGAAAATTTGACCGCCTGTGGTTATTTTGAAACCTTACCAAATATGATGGTAGATGACCCAATGGTCTATAAAGAGGTAACCTGTCATCAAATATTTTCTTGTCAAACAAAGATCTTGTAACCACCCAATGTTTCTCAGCCAGTATTTTCTTAACTTTTACGGGATTATCAATGGGTTCTCTTTCTGATAAATTACAGCTTGTGAGTTGTGTCAAGACCTCCTGTTTTAGATAATTTAGGATAGGATTGGTATTTGAATCCAAAAGGCTTTTTATGTCCTCATATAGAGATTTTCTGGTTGGGACCATGATAAACCTATATAGAGTGATTATTTTCCATTTCGCTTGAGAGGCTAAGGATTGGAAGCCTAACTTGTAACGTAACCGTGGCATCGGCAAGGAGGGTGGCAGGTTAAGAACCTTTTCCCACAATCCACCCTCCAGTCGAGTCCAGTTGATTTCACCCGTCACAGTTTCCAATTCAATCCCATACATTAGGACTGGGACTGCCTTACCTTGATAGAATTTTATCAGCGGGGCGAGTGTGAATTTGCAGTACTTATACAATGTTGATTTCATCTGACTTGTCAACTGTCTGATTTTACCACTAAGATAGGTCTCAATTGCTCTGATGAATGAATTTCCTCTAATTTGGAAACCCAAATATTTTGTTTCTTTCGCTATCGGCAGTTTGATTAAATCAAGGTTCCACCTGAATTTTCTCAAACCACCTCCCTTAGCAGGTTTTAAAGCCATCACAACTGTTTTAGTGGGATTTATCAGAAGATAATTTTCTTTAGCATAGTTGGCAAACGTGATAATTAATCTCTGCAGGCCAATCGCCAAACAGTCTAACAGTACAACATCATCAGCGTAGCCCAATCCACAGATCTTTTGGTTACCCATCAATGGAGATACCAATGCTATACCAATAAGGTAGTTGCACAGGTCCACCATAAACATGTTAAACAGACATGGGGCAACTATGCAGCTCTGTTTTACACCCTTCTTTGTCAAGATTCTTGAGGATAAATCTCCACCCAGATTCAACCGAACTTGAATGGAGGTGGATTCTTGTAGATGGATAATTATGGCTAGCAGACTCTGTGATATGCCCCAATTCCTCAATTTGCACCATAACTTACCTCTATTGATGGTGTCAAATGCGCAGGAGAGATCCATCCACGCCACATACAGACCTTCCTGTTTTAGTGTGTTGCTAGAAAGAATCTTCAAATTAGGACATTTAAGGATGTGGAAAGACCCTTGCGGAAGCCTGTTTTATATCTTGATATTATGTTGTCTTGGTCCGCCCAATCTTCTAGGTCTTTTAAGACTAATCTGGTAAATATTTTACTTTCCACATCCATCAGCGCTATAGGTCTGTAGTTTGCAGGCCTGGATCTCTCACCCTTTTTAAAAATTGGGATGATTAATGCATTATTCCATGATGGGGGGATTTTCCCAGTACTCAAAATGTTATTGAAAAGAGCAAATAGAATTAAGGACCATAGATCACAGCTGATTTTCGTAGGATCTCATTTGTCAAACCGTTTGGTCCTGATGCTCTTGATCTAGAAGAGCTACAAATGAGATTCTCTATCTGTTTTTCGTCCATGGTTAATTTTCACCTGTGACTTTTTTCCAATTTACAGGTGATTGGGGGTTGAGTTCTTCAAATGTATTTACAAAATGTTTAATCCAAACCTGCCCATTAATACAGTTAGACTTGGAGTTGGGTTCTATTTGTGTAGACCCATTAATTAAGTTCAAAATGTTTATAGAATTGGATTCGATAACCACCCCTAGCATGAATTTACCATCTGCATCTCATCTCTCAGCCCTTTGAAGTCGAGGCCAATTTCGGTGTTTATTTCAGAGATATTTTATTTCCCTAACATCACCTCATAGTCACCACCTTCTCGTTGCAACTTACGTATCTTTCGATTTAAATTTCTTTTAGGACAAGCAGTTTCTTGGTCGTATCTATGTAGATGTTTGGGGGGTTCCCATCACTGTTTATTCATAGGTTTATCAATTTCCCAGAGGGATTCCACAAATGAGCCTCAAGAAGTTCGTGATTGGGTCAGATTGTTCTCAAAGCTCTTCATTTGGATATCTAGTATGTTATTTGGAGGGGCACCTTGATGCCTAAACCTGAGAACCCGATTAAACTTTGATTTACTAATAGTGAACTATATGTGTCCCTTACTCGTGGTATTTTCTGAAATTCAAATGATAGTGAGAGGCGGATATGAACTATAGGTCCTCTCTCCTTTACTTTGCACTTTTTCCAATTAGCAAATAGCTGATCTGACATTACAAAGTAATGAATAGTGGATGACTTCCTACCTCTACTCCTGGTTTTGGCAGCCGGGATATCTCCCTCGATAGACCCATTTGCTATACAAAGATTCCAGTCATCAAAGGAATGTGACCACCGACAACCATTTCTAATAGAAATGCCCTTCTGGTTTTCACATGGCCTAATCTTCAAGCAATCAGAATTTAAATATCCCACCAACAGAATATTATCTTCAGGATAGTTTATAGAAACATATGATAAGAGCTCCGATAGGTCCTCTAAAAAATCAGACAAGTTGGAATGGGCAGGGCTCCAATATAGACTTACTATAATCCATGGGGTCTTAAAGAAAGAGTTCAAATCAGAAAGAAAAGTCACCCTTATTGCAAGAATCCATTGCCTACTTGTAATAGTAGTCTAAAATGTGTTTCTGGCTGTCCTGCAAATGTCCTGAATGTACGAATTAGGGAGCTGATGGGTTATACAATTAGGTATCTGGGTATAAAAAAATTCATATTCATAACTATTATACTTTTTGTGAAAAGGGCAAAAAATCCTAGAGTGCATGTACAACAAGGTGCCAAAATGAAAGTAAGCTTCAACGATCCATCACGAGGAGGGGAATATGAATAACTATATATCATGGCATTTATTGAAAAATTACAACATTTTGCCATGTAGGGACTTTGTGGGTAAAATTGGACATGGCAATGGAAGAAAAATGTGAATTTCAAATGGGAGTTTCAATATTTCTGTTTGAAACTCCTGAACCAATCCTCAGAAAGGGGCTGGACTTGGGGGTGGAGGGAAATGTAAGTGTCCAAATCTGGTTGTGAAATCAGAAGTGAGCACTGCCTAATGTTCATTTTCATTGGGGGGGGCTTAGAGAGTAAAACGGTCTTGCACTAATGAAGGGTGAACAGCTGCCTAAACAAAGGACCAAATGAGATCTGCTGAAACATCATCTCGGTGTAAATATTGGAAGAGGGCTGCCAAGCCCAGAGATTTCCAAAAGTAAGTAGATTGTCCAACAAAATTTCAGCTTGGGGATCTATTTAATTACTTATTTCCTTTCATTAGTGGGTTCCCTCCCATTAGTGGGTTGGGGGAAAATTGTGTAGACCCTTAGCATATTTCACTGTATATTAATTTACTTAACTCCCAAATAGATTAATACAGGTGGGAGCTTGAAAGAATTCAAAACTTTCACCCTCTCTCTCAGCAGGAATATTGTTATAGCCACCCGAAGTGATTGGGGCATCTTTGCCATAAAAAAATTTGTAACTGTCACCATACCCAAATCTTGCCTTTAAAACAAAAAGGTGTTGTTCCATTCCCAAACCTTGCCTTTCAAACCAAAAGATATTTTCCCCTAAAATGAAATTCCCAACTGAAACTGTGAGGAATTCGACCCGTGGGTGTGCATGGTGAGGGCGCTTGCCTGCACTTTTTTGAAATTTTCCATGAAATTGAATCACAGTGGATCAACCTCTGGGAAATGTGTGGGGCAAATCTGCACACATTTTCCCCATGCTCTCTGCATGACATACAAATAGACCTGTGTAATCTGGGTGGACACGGCCTACAGGCAAAGCCCCCACTGTCATATTTAGTTGAGATATGACAGCCAGGGGTGCATCATGTCATCTCAGAAGGGAAAGGGCAAAACCTTCCTCCTGCCATGGCCAGCCTAATTAACTAACAAAGGTTCCAAGGATCCGCCCTGTCCTTTTGTTTAGCCCTGTAGATGGTGGCCACAATTAACATAATGAACATACTATTAGAGTTTACTTCAAACAGGCCTACTTGGGGCCTGGCTGCAGAGGCTAACAAAGGAGGCAGGAAACCCCAACAACCTTTCATATGTGTCAGCCTGAAGCCATCTCCCATTCAGATAATGAATATTCTTTGGCAGTAGTTCACTGTAAGATAAGCACGTCTGGGATGGTATATTTAGAAATGTTGGCAGGGAAAGCAGACATGATTGATAGTGAATCAGATAAAGGCAAGGAAAGTTACCAATTAGTACAGATCAGCTGCTTACTTGGCAACAAATGAAATGAGCTCATGAGGGTTTCCACGTTATGAGCTGCCAATTAAACTTGGCAGGACCTTGAGAAGCAGAGGATGTGTAATTGTGTCCGGCTAGGCCTAAAATAAGCTTATCAGTCTAGGGGCCTCATTACGAGGTATGCCGGTAAGGCAAAAACGATGCCAGTGTGGTAATACTGGCATCGTTTACCGTCCTGTTGCATTCCGACCTGCAAACCCGGTATTAGCGGCACACTAAACAACGGTGCCGCTAATAGCGGCATAGGTGCGTACACGCGCACCTTCAGGGAGCAAATACTGGCATGCCGGTAATAGGGGGTAATTCCAACCCACGCATACATGCAAATACTGGCATCGCGAAGCCGGTAATCCCGGCCTGCACGATGCTGGCCATACAGGCATCTCAGACCACCCGCAAACAGCAAGCAGGATACAAGGCAGCTGCCACAGGTGCACACAATCCCCACAGGTAGAGTCAATGGAGGCTGTGCCAATATAAACTGAGCACACCCACACACCACAACCCCCCCACAGGTGTAGGCAATGTAGAGTGGCCCAGTACAAAAGGAGCACACCTACACACCACACCCCTTCCTACACCAAAATGCTAACACTAGCAGTTGCAATCATGGCACTGGAGGGCATGCCTATACTGCTACAACTACAGCAATAACAGCAACAACAACAGCAACAACAACTACAGCAGCAACAACAACAACTACAGAAACAACAACAGGCAGCACAGAGGAGACGGAGGAGGAGAAGGAGGGTGAGACAGGGCCAGCAATTACCACCAGCGCAGCCACCAGTGCCTCGTAGGCAGCCACCAATCCCTCGCACCAGACCCAACCCATTCAACCTAACCCCTGAGCAGATCCACACCCTGTACCGGTTGGACCGTGACACCATCACCACCATAGTGGACATGATACAGAACGACATTGCCAGCCACATAGGAATATGCACTGCCATCCCCCCACTACTAAAGGTGGTGTCTGTGCTACACTTCCTGGCCACAGGCACCTACCAACACACAGTGGGCCAGCTGCATGGCATTCCACAACCACTATTTTCACGCATGCTGAACCAAGTGCTGGATGCCCTCCTGAAGCACTCAAGCACCCACCAATCCCTACCACGGACTGCCCAGGAGATAGCCGAAACCAAAGTAGGCTTCCATGCACTGGCAGGCATGCCCAATTGTGTCAGTGCCATTGACTGCACCCATGTGGAATTAGTAGTCCCCCATGCCATAGAAGCGGTGTACCACAATTGCAAGCAATACCACTCCATCAATGTGCAAATGGTATGTGACTCCAGGAAGATCATCACCCATTGCTGCGCCCGATTTCCTGGATCAACACATGATGCCATGTTACTGGGTAATTCCACGCTACCCCATCACATGGAGCGACATGCCGGACCACGTGCCTGGCTGCTTGGTGAGCTGCACAACCGTCCCATGGCAGTGCTTTGGGGTACTGATGTGTGGGGATGCATAAGGGGGGGATACTGCACCTGGGTGGGAATAGCCGGTGATTGGAGAATGCATGCAGAGCCAAAGACTCCTGACCTGAACCAGTCAAATGGTACATGACACTTCACTGGGCCACATATCACAAATAATGCATATCAATGAGAACAAGTAAAAGGCACAACCAGGCCACCATGGTGATGGCAAGCAATGCATGAATGAACAGGATGGCAAGTGTGGCAATGTGGGCAGTGTGACCATGCATAGTAAATAATGAAGAGCTTGAATTGGAGTCAAAACATTGTTGCACTACCACAGCATATCTGCCTCAGCATGCATGATTACACCCTGCATCATCTATTGAATGCCAACCAGACTACCACACCTCATGACAGTACAGATTGCACCTAGATAACATTTTTTCATGCTTACAAGGACATGTGCATGGCCACACCAAATAGCTGGCGGCATGACTGTGCTCCCTGAATTACGGGAGTTCAGAGTGACACACACCTATTTGAATCTGCTTGTAGGTGATGGAGGATATCCCTTCAGGCCGTGGCTACTCACCCCTGTGCGTAACCCGCAGAACAGCCATGAGGAGGAGTACAATCGTGTGCACACCCATACCCGTGTTGTGATCGAGCAGACCTTTGGCCTGTTGAAGGGGCGGTTCTGCTGCATCAGCAGGTCTGGTGGGGCACTCCTATATAAGCCTGAGAAGATGGCAAAGATCACCATGGCCCGTGTCATGCTGCACAACATGTGCGTCCGGAGAAATGTACCACTTTCACCTGACATTGACATGCATGGGCTGGGTGAGGATGATAAGGATGGAGACGGAGGTGAAGTAGCCCCCCTGCCAGTACGTGATGCACAGGATGGCCATGCTGTACGCCAAGCACTAATTCACAAATACTTCTGAAACACAGGGACTATGAAAGACTTGTGTCAGTCAGACACGGGGCCAATGTGGACATGCACACAGGGAATGTTGGGAGTTGGGCACTGAACACCGTACCATATTAAATGGATGCACACAAAAATAACAATGTCCAGCCATGGATTTTTCTTATCACAACGTGTGTATTATTTACAACAGGAAAAATGTGCCCACTCCCCCCTCCCAGACTCCCCCAACAAACTCCCTGACCCCCTCCAACAAACTCCCTGACCCCCTCCCAACAAACACCCACACCCCCAATAGACTCCACAAGATGCACCCCTTCACCCCCAACCTTGTGTCCCGCTACCATTGTCCCCCCACACTACTTCCGGGACTTCTTCCTGTCAAGAGGCGGCATTTCAGTGTGCCTTGCACTCCTACGTGTGTGGCGCACTGGGCTGGTGGGGACAGATGAAGCTGGTGTGGAGGTAGTAGGTGATTCGCTGGCAGGTTCCACACCTCCAGCAAGCCGTGGCCGCTGCATATGAGGCAGCATTGAGGTCAGCACCTGTGTCACTGCCCCCAGGCAGTCCCTCATTAGCCGAGCCGATGCACTGACAGCGGCTGTGTTTGCTTCGATGGCCACTGTGGTTCCTGCAATTGCTGTGGCAATACCCCGCCTGGTTTCCTCCCCGTCTGCTATGTACTGGCGGAGTAGGTCTAACATGGCCTCCTGTTGGGCCTCCACCATCGACAATCGTGTCTCCAGGGTTCTGGAGGGGGCTGGAGTGGTGGGTTGTGCAGTCACGTGGATGGCATTTTCGGGACTGGACTCCTGAGAGGTGGGTAGGTCACAGTCACGGAGGCAAGGATCAACTTCACTGCAGGTGGGTGACTGCAGGTGTTGGTGCGAGGGGGTGGGCACGGGGCTCGGGGTGGCCGGGCATGTCACCTCGGTGTCTCCCTCAGGCTCCACACTGGCTTCAAGTTCTTCCCCAGTGGAGGTGGGTGCTTCCAGGGACTCCCCTTGGACAGGTGTGGGTGTGGCCTGCTTGTCTCCAGCGAAGGTGATGGTGGTGGTTGCCCTCTTCTTACGGTGTGAGGTGGATGCCCTCGCAGTTGTCTCCTGGGTTGCTTCTTCCTAATCAGTGCCTGGGGGGCTAGAAGAGATGCAGGGCATCAGTGATGGTGTGACATGGCAGTGCCGGTGCTGTTCATTATTCATTTGATCATGCTTTCATGTCTTACAGGTGTGTCACGCAGGGTATTCAGAGAGGGCATGTAAGCATTCACTGCATGGCAGGTGGCATGCCGTTGATTTTGGGTTTGTGTGAAGTATCACATGGGCAAGCTCCAGGTGTGCTGGCTGTGTGTTGGTTAAGGGATGGGCACTCAGCATGCATTTCAGTGTGGCACCGTTTGGCCCGCCATCTGTATTTGGGTATGGTCATGTGGGTGTTGGGACATGCATTGCCTTGCCTAGACTCTCTACCACTTCACTTGTTCTACTTCATGGTCTCCCCTACAGGGATCTGCAGGGTCACTCACCTCCTTCCGCGGTTGATGCCGCACCCGTCTCCATCTCGCATAATCCCTCGATGGACTCAGAACTGATGAATCTGCTGGCCGTCTCCTCCCAGGGCATCAATTTGGCAGGGGGGTGCGCATCCCCACCTGTGGCCATGGCCTCCCTCCGATTGGTGGCCATGATATTGCGTACCCTCAACCAGAGGTCATCCCACTGCTTCCTGCAGTCCCTCACACTGCGAAGGGGTGGGACCTACGGCTGATACACTGCAGGCTACCTCCTGCCAGATTTTCCTCTTTTGTTGCTGCACCTCCCGCTTCTTGTCGTGGGATTGTATTGTGTCTGCATGTGCAGCTAGAGTGTCCGCTAATATGGTGAGCTCTGCATCTGAGTAACGCTGTTTACGCAGCCAGGGGGGTGGTCTTCCTTGTAGACTTTGACATCCTCTATGGATTTCCACTGTGCTCTCCGAGTATTGGCTGGTGGTTATGGAGGATGGCAATGGATTGTGTTTTTAAAGATGGCCGCCGACCCATTTTCCGTTCCTGCGCGGACGTAATTTCCGGGTCCGTTTTTTGACGAACACGGTATTACCATGCCGGTATTACCATGCCGGTATTTAGGGGTTGGTATGAGGTGGTACTGCTATGGGCAGGCCCCGCGATGCCGGTATAGGGGAGTTGGAGGCCCTTTAGCGGCATGGCGGTATTGCCACTACCGGCATGGGGGGACGCACGTGCTCGCGCACTCGTAATCACCCGCTATTAGCGGGTTCATACGAGCACGGACCCGCTCATTCCGGCATGCCGGTAATGAACCCGGTTTTACCAGGCAAATCGTAATGAGGCCCTATGTGTCAGTCAGCCAGGGCTTGCCAAAATGAGCTATTGTGGGCTCTGTGAATGACAGATAAGACAACCAATCAAAGATAGGGAGGGCTTTTATTCTGCCTAAGAGAACCAATCTGGGATGTATTCTGAAATTGCATGAAGGTATTGCATCATTGAAAAAGGCCTATAAAAGCAAGCTGATTGCAGGAGCTCTGTGTGCTTCCAGTATGTCTTTTTGAACCTGTATTAAAGATGACTGTGAACCTAAACCCGGGTGTCCGTTCCTTTGTTCTTGTCCAAGTGCCAGAGTCTACAGGTGCCAAAAGCTGATGAGGTGCAGAGGGTCCCCCTTTTTACATGGGAACCGTATGAAGGGACCCTAAAGATCTTTCAGGGACAAGAATCCTGATTTATGCTGACAGAGATGGGGAGATACCCTGGCAAAGTGACAGGGTAAGTAAATGAGTCTGCAGTGTGCCTTCATTTTGCCAGAGGAGGTCTCCCCACGGCTGTCAGCATGATGATGGTGCACTTTGACAACTGTGGATTATGGTATGTATTGTAAGGGGACAGAGGCAAAGGAAAAAGTAACATGTTATGTATATATTAATGGGATTGTGGTAGTTTAGAGAAGCAACAGGGTAGTTAGAAAAGTAACGGGGTTGATTATAAAAGTGTAAATGAAGAGCATTTTAAGAGATAAAAGCCTGGGATTCCTAACTGAAGGAGTTTTAGATGAACTCATCTCACACCCCGAGCGGGTTAAAAATAGGCAGCGCATGAACAGGTTTATGTTAGGAGACAAGTTAAACTCCAGTCGGAGTATTTTTAGGGGCAACGATAAAGCGAAGAGCGCGGAGGATTAATGTGAAGAGTTGACTAGTCTGTATGTCTGTTTATGTGTCTGTTTTAAATTAAGGTGTCGAAGAGCGCCAATGAGTTGTAGAAAGTTGAAATAAAGTCAAGAAATTACATTATTTATTTAGGGCAGGTGATTTGCACCAACCCAGAGCAAGCCATTGATGAGTGTGCTCCCATTCTTTTGTCTGAGATGTTATGGAGAAGAAACCAGAGGAAAAAAGAAAAGTCAAAATGTGACTACTTTGCACACTTGAGGCGGGCGGGTGACGGTAGCTAGAGGGTTAATTTGTATATACCTACATAGATGACAACCTTAGGAAGCCAAAAAGCTTTGAATGATAGAAAACCGCCAAGCGCATAATACCAAGGAAGGAAAGATAAGGCATGACAAATAAGAGAAATTAGTTTTGCTTCAAAGAAGGAAATACGCAATTAGAAAAAAGGGACACAAAGGGGTTTTAAATTAAGTTGACACAAAAACCGACACTAGATTTCCTTCCTACTTGAGAAAGTGAAGGGAACAACACAGACATATAAGCAATTTTGTATGTGATGTGCGCAGTTGATGAAAAGCCAGCACTAACATACACAAGTGAAATATGTTCAAATCCACGCTGCTGAGAGCAGCCAGAATTTCTTTTCAAAGCTAGAGAAAACAGTGACACAACCAAAAGAATGATTAATAAGTTGTGGGAAAAAACAAAGTTGTTTTATAGTTAGAAACAGGGATAGTCCTGTGGCATTAACACAGTTGAATCAGTCAGCACAGAGAAGTAGCAATATGATGTTGACACATTTTATTTTTATAATTCACTAACGCAGCTATGGCCAGAAATTAGGAAAGCATGTATGTGTATTTATATTGTAACAAGAGAATATATAAAGAATCATGGAAATATGATTGAAACAAGTACCAATTAGTAGGATTGAAGCTAATATATGTATAAGTATGCAAAGAAGATGTTTAGTGATTAATTTGTGCAGTTTTGAAAAAAAATGTTTTTTTTGGTACTGAGCTGGAACTGAGCCATGGCTGACCCTGACTCTTATGGAAATGTAAAGTTGAACCAGAACTCATTAAATTAGGTTGTTCTTTTTGCGATTTTTATGTATTCTGGAGAAAGGATGCTCAATTAGGGATTGACATGATTGACACCCACTGAGTATATGACAAATTAGTACGTTTTGAAAAAACAGCCTTTTTTCATGGCATAGTGTGTGGTTATTAAAACCAGAAGCTAAGAGAAGCATTGGATTGGATTAATATGTTGTGGGGTAATTAAACCCCTAGTTGTTTAGTCAAGCAAGGGTGTATATTTTTAAGAATTGTTGATTGCATCAGAGGAACTATATATGGTTGAACGTTGTTTTGAATATATTGTTGTGAATGGGAGGCTCCTCCCAGTTATTGTGTATGTATGAGCTGGGGAGGCCTCATTGAGTCACTGTTTAGGGTCAGACAGGTCACTTCCCATTGTAAAGGGGGTTGGTTGGTCATTTTTTGGGGTTGCTGTTGGATGTTTCTCTGTTGGGCCCACACTGGATCACCCCTGATTTGCTGATTTTACGTTTAGCAAGTAGCTGTTTTTTGTTGGTGATTGATGAAACATTTTTGAAAGAGTATAGATCATAAGGCATGTATGGTCCAATTGCGCAGATGAGAAAAAGAGGGGGAAGGTGTTTTCACTAAGAGTTTTCAGTGTGTTATAAAAAGAAAGATAGATTGTAAATGCAAGCACATGAGAGTGCTGTGGGTGACCAGATTGGTGAGAATATTGGTAAATTCAGAGAGAAGGCATGTAGATTTAAACATGTGAACCAGGGCTAGAGCCGATTGGACAGGCTTCAAGAGGGGGGACAGCGTTTCCCCCACTATACAATATAAATTACATAATATAGGGGCATTTACAAAAGAAAAGGAAACAATGTGTCTATAATCACACAATTGTGAAAGGGTGTTGCTGAGAACAGAAATGTAATTATGAGTGCACATTACAGTAAAAAGTACATTAATGCAGTAATGAATTACATTAAACTAAGCACAGTGAATATTTATGGGGAATAGCAAGAACAAATGAAACAAAAACACCTTTTTGGGAAAACATATTGGAAAAGCATGTATTGATGCAAACATTTCTATTTAAAAAAGGAAGCAGTGGGTAATGAGGGGAAGTGCTCGCAAAGCACATTGGGACTAAGGGCACACACAATATGGACAAGGGGCCTGATATATTTGAACAGTTGTATTGAGAAACATGAGGTCAAAAAAAATATTATTTATAGAAGCACACAAACTGGTTGGCCTCACTTCTAAGAATAAGGAGTCCACTATTAAGGGTTTTTTGCAGGGTTTGTTAAATGAAAATGTATTTATGGATGTGTACAAGCAGGCTGAGCACTGACAACGAAGAATGAGGGAGGCTTGGCACAATTATTGAAGCACTACATTTATTATTATTATATGTGATCAATTGATTTATTGGAGAAATATAAATAGCGATGATTAAGGTTAGAATCTCTGTCATGATATGCTTATAAGAAGAGGGGGGTGACACACACACATATGCATACACACACATGCATACACAAACGTGCATGCATACACCCCCATGCACACACACCCATGCATACACACATGCATTCACATGCATACACACATGCACCGGCATACACACATGCATGCACATGCATACACACACGCATGCATATACACACACATGCACATGCATACACACACACACACACACACGCACACACACATTGTATTGTATTTGGTTATTTATATAGCACGTTTTCCCCATTTGTATGGCCTCAATGCACTTTTCCCAGGTTGGAACGCCCTTTGTGACCATAGTCAATGTGTCAGAGATAGTTCTAGAGGTTTCATTTTAGGAGATGCGTGTGTGCATTTTTGCTGGTCTAGGGCTTAGGTGGCTGGCTAGGCTCGACTAAGCAGCCCAATGGCCCAGGCACATGTGAGGGTGCTGTTGGAGGTTGTAGAGGTGGTCCCAAATAAAACCTGCACACCAGTTGCCCATTTTGAAGTACCAGGAATGTTCACACCGAGATTTGTGACGTATGACGAGCAAATAAACCAGCAGAGAGCCGCAGTAGGACTCTGCCCAGTGCCTATCAGAAGAACAGCACCTATTAAAGTACTGATACCCAGAAAACCATGGACAGTAAGGTATCCATTAAGAAAACCCTACCAACAAATGAAACGAAATGAAGATCGGCTAAGTACAGTCCCGGAAGAAACCAAAAAGGTCTTAATGGAAGATGAATGTTGACGTCACGAGGGCCGGACTCACAGATAGAAGAAATGACGACCCGAGAATGACACAAAGAGACAACATGCCATGAATAAGGATATCGTGAACTTAAAGTAAAAGAACAATGTCAAAATGGAAGAAGTTTAAAGATGTAAGCAAGATGAAGATATTCAACCAGTTTATACCTGTAAATATGCTTGGAACCGCAAGGAAGCTAAGGAAACAGTGCAGCTTGGTATGCTTAGTAGAAGAGTAGTGCGGCAAGCGCCATTATAGATAATCTACCTCAAACGAAGCACATTATTATAAGTATATTTCTACTTTGCACAAGAAGCAGAACCAACCCAGGTTACTAAAGGCCACACGAGAAAGCTTCATATTTAGCAAAAACAAGAAGAGATGGCTAAAACGAAACTCAGCAGAGGCAACTCGTGCCAGGAAAGCCAAGGTCATACCAATAGAAGAGGCGAACAGTAACTACATCTAATTGAAACTAAGAACAGAATATCCTGCCTCTGAAAGGTTGAGTTAAGAAGGCGAAGGCAGGTGGTGGGTGAAACAAAAATCAAATACATATATTGAGAGAAAAGAGACAAATTCATGGTGTCGGAATCACGTGACCAGCCGAGCAAGAAGAAGCAAGGGCTCACAACTACGTTTTGCATCTGACCAGGTGGAGATAGAACCTTTTCCAGATAGAAGATGCAGTCTCGAGGCCAACCACAGTGAAATAATTGACGCGGCTACTAAAGTGATGATTGATTGTAACCATAATCGGAGGAAGGCCGGGTAACTAAGGGGCACCCCGCACCTGTCCAACCATTCTGCGTGCTGCTAAGCGAAGTGGAAAAGTATGCATGGGGTTGATGCCAACCCAATCACAATGGACCAAATAATCTAGGGTCCTATAGTTAGTAGAACCAATGAGACGTCATACTTTTAGTGACGTCTACAGTAGTCATGTTTGAAGGAAGGGCTTAGACGCCCAACTGACAGTGTTTACCCAATCCCCTCACTCCGTTACCATATACATATATAGTACCTATAGTAAAGTTACCTTTTCCTAACCAATAGAATTGCATGTTAACTTTTGAGTGTTACACGCCAATGATGACGATTTTTGAGTATAAATGTTACAACTTGTATGAAGTTTGTTGGAGTTGAAGCGAGAAGGAAGATCGCATCACTGCTGATATTCATAAACTCCCCGTTTTTTGTACTTGTCATTAAACGGACACCCCTTGTCAAACCATTGAGTTGTGCTTATTGATTGGTGTTGGAGTAATAAATCTGCACCCCCATCCATCTCATGGGTGCAGCTATCTTGTCTTAAAGTACTTCTGCGCAAACCTCGTCTGCTTGGGCCGGCCGGGGCTCTCGGAGTACAAGGTTGTGATAGAGAGCTATTGTTGAGAGATTTGATGTGGGGCTGGCTGTACCGAATTTCTTTTCGTTGGTATTCGCTGTATGCTAGTGGCAGAGGTGTTGAGGTACATCTGGTATTTCAGTGTGTAGAGTTATGTGCATCGCTAGACAGGAAAGCATAGCCGTAGCTGCATTCTATGGTGCCTGTGTGCTTGGTCGTGCCTGCGGTCTGTATCCTAAAATGTGGTGTAGGTATACATACCAGAGGTCTTCAGGGCTTATAGGTACCATGGTCTTTGGAGTTGTATGGCTGGTGCGATCTCCATTCCGAGCAGATGGCGTGGTCTCATAATTCGTGGTCTATCTAGTGAAAGGGGTCGATGCGCCTGGCATGGGTGGGTATAATGCATTGTGCCTTAGTGATGGGAATGGGCTACCATGGGCTACTTACCTCATTGTTCATGATTTCTCTAGTGGGCGTACATGGTGGGTGGAGGAGCGGTGAGAATGTTATGGGTGTGCCACCGCGAAGGCTGCTGTCTTTCCTTGGAGTAATTGTCTTCGGAGTGCTATTGTGGGTGGGGTGATAGTGTTTCAGGTGTGCCACAACGAAGGCTGCTGGCTTACCTAGGTACTTGTCAGGTGGGAGTGTTGTTGTGCATGTGGTGGTGTGTCAGGTGAAACCGCTGTGAGAGCTAACGGCCCCTGTGTTGTGATTGATGCACAGGATATTTGAAGCGGTGTAGTCTCTGGGTGCCATGGATCAGGTGAGTATTGGGAAAAGCCATGTTTTAAGGGCCTTCCTGAATGTTAGGTGGTTTTCAGTGTTGCGAATGTGCACCGGAGTTTGTCCTAGCGGTTTGGGCCATGGGATTGGTTGGGGGAGAAGGGCCGTTTCTACGCAGACTAGGATTTTGGTTTTCTAAGGGTTCAGGATGAGGTGGTTGGTCGTCATCCAGTGGTCAATATCAGAGAGGCATGATGATACGTCCGGACAGCCGGAGCCTTCAGAATTTGAGATTTTGAGGATGATCTGGGTATCGCAGTTGTTGTAGGTAAAATTGTGCGAGCGGATGATCGCGGGAATGGGTTGTATGTAGAAGTTGAATTAGGGGTGATGTGAATGCTCCTTGGGGAACACCTTTACTTACTAGTCGTGATGTGGATGTGCATTGGTCGAGGTGCACGATTTGCGACCGATTAGAGGTAAAGGATGAGATTCAGGAAAGGGCTGTGTTTTGGATTCCTAGTGTTTTTAGTCTGTCTAGTAGGATGGAGTGATCAATGGTATCAAAGGCTGCAGAGAGGTCTAGAAGGATGAAAACCGCACAGCTGTCTGCGTCGGCTGTTCTTTTTAGGCCATCCCAGATAGAGACTAGGGAGGATTCTGTTCCCCTTAGTGGTCTGAAACCTGATTGCGCTGGTTCTAGGAGGTTGTTGGCTTCGGCAAATTGGCCAAGCTGTTTGTATGCTGTGCGGTCCATCAGTTTGGCTATGAAACGCGTATTGGAGATAGGTCGGTAGCTTTGGGGGAGGAGTGGGTCGAGAGTCAGTTGATAAGGCACACACACACAGATGCACACATGATCTTGTGGAAGTACAGGCAATCAATGGATTGCAGGCTCAATGCACATAAAAACGACACACATGTAGTTAGAAGAAGGAATTCAATATTGCAATAAGAACACATACACACATGCATACAGGATGCTTTCACTTTACATTAGGAACACTAGTTAGGGTATTATGTTTTGCTAAAAAAAATGATATAAAAGAAGTTAGATTTTTTGAAAACTAAATAAAAGAAGATGAAGATTTGCTTGCTTACATTCAGGAGCACTGGACTCTTGAAGCATGTGAGCCAAGGTGAAAAACAGTGGCAGTATTTTACCACATTTTATATGTCAGGGATATGCCTGGGCAGATCGAGAGGCACCTTAAGAAGCAAATGCCACAAATGAGTTCCTTTTTTATTGATGAATTACCAGCCTCTATAGGAGAGTGTGGCATGTCTGATTCTTTGTTATATTTGCGATAGATACCAGTTAATATTGTGGGAAAGGATTTGATTACAAAGCTTAACATGATGATTTTATTTATTGACCAAGGGATAGTGTGTTCCACTTTTGAAATACACTATTTAAATGCAGCAAATTTATACTGGCACTCACAGGGCACGTGGCTCTGTGAGATGTTCCAGTTGAGTTGAAGGTTTTTCTATTTATGGGGTGAACAGTCTATTAACATGGCTATCTGGCCTAGCAGAGAAAAATGGTTTAGAATACCTGATGATTTTGTGCGCAAAATCACAGATACCTATGGACAAAGAGGGGGACAGAAAATCCTTGAAGAATTAGATACAGCCATAGTACGAGGGGAAATGGCAATGCTCGAAGGAATGGATGATGAGGGTAGGCCATGGAGAACAGTTATAGCTCTTGAAGAAGGGGATAGGTTGACTGACGTCACTGATGACGACTTATTTAGAGAGGACTCAACAGATGATGAAGGTGTTTTTTTTATGAGCACCACATACTGGGTAAAAATAAAGAGAAGGTGAAAACTCACAGCGTATGGCAATAATGCGGCAGCGCTCAGCATATTTTCAGGAAGGCTTGGAGAGAATGCCAAGTGTCCTGTGAACCACAGACCTTTATGACATGGGTCTATTGAAAGGAATAGGGGAACAAAATAAAAAGTACACACGTGGGGGATTATAAATATGTAACAAATTTAGAGGTTTGTGTTATGGTTAGACTAATTAATATAAGATAATCCTAAACAAATAAAGATAAAAGCGCAGAAGTAAGAAGCTCAAACCAAAAGATTGACGTCAATTCAGGGAAATAAATAAATAATGGATGAATTCATTAATATTAAAACAGCAAAAAAAACAAACACAATTTGATAAAAGGTGCCAATAAAGGAATAAAGAATAACGATGTGAGATAAGACTGATAAAGGAAGGTCTGATAAGAGATACAGATTTGCAAACAATAAGCACAGTGCATGGTGCTGGTTATAATTGATTAGTGTAGTGTATTTTGAAGAAAATAAAAATGATTGATGAAAGTCCAAAAAAGGGTATGGATGGCCAAGATTGATCTAACAAATATGATAAAACCTTTAGTAGAACTATAGCAAAGAACATATGAGAGTAACACAAACATTGTTTGTATGTAAATGATGATATCGATTTATGTTTTATAGATGAAAAATATTGTTGCTTTTGTGCACGGGAGGAATGTCTAAATGGCCGAGCATAGCAATAGAATGGGAAGAAACATTATATTATGACGAAGTTAAGTGTTAGTGAACAAGTAGAAAATGAAAAGGTAATTATCAGTTGACACAGTTAGTGTGTGAACAAACTTTATTGATCATTATTAGGAGTAAGAGGATCCAGGTGAGTACAGAAAAGAGGCAGTAAGGGTTACCGTTTTTTAAAATAGATAGCATTTTCCCAAAACGGTGAAAACAGGTGTGAGCATAGAATAGCATCGATATACAAGTATGGCCATATCGAACGATGAGAATGAAGAAGATTTTGGATAGAAGGTGGAGTAAACTTTTTGTAATTCTGGTGACACTTGCATGCATTTAATAGGAACAGTACTGGGTTCCCAATAGGAGGGGTAGGCAAAATTAGTGTAGGCAGGGCAACGAAAAATGTTAATAATGTCTCAACAGAATAAACACAGCAAAGAACGAAGAAGACCGCGGTCCCAAGCCATTAGAAGGAGGACTTCAAAAGTAGAGAGAAAATGTTCAGCATAGTAGAAGAAACTAAAGAAAGACAGAGCTGATTGCTACATTAATGACAAGTAATTTAAATGTGTACCAACGATTCAGAAAAACATGCCTATAGTTGAGTGGGCTCAGAGTGTCAAGAGATGACCTCAGTAAACATTTTTGATTAATAGGAAAGAGCAAAGGTCCGCCTTGAGGGAATAACTGATTGCTTTACCAATGTACAATGACTTTGCCTCCCGGTTTTCTACAGGGAGCAGGAACCCACACCAGCATCTTCTTCAGCAACCACAGAGAAAAATGTTTCCTTTGCTATTAATATTGTTGAGGAAGAGGCCCATGAAAAAGTAGGGCAATGCCAGAAAAGGCAGATGTATGTGTTTTATTAATTCATCGTATAGCAATGCCCCGGTATCAGCCACTATGTATTAAGTATAAAGTGATACCAAGATGTGCAAAAAGAGAGAAAGAAGCAGCTATCCTATTATATTAGAAAAAGAGAAAATGCAGTAGAGATTGTTTAGGAGGCTGGAGTGTTTAAAAGAAACAAAAGTATTTTTAAGTTTTGGGTTTGAGGAGGCAGTGCTGACGATAAACATACACTTATTTTTCAACAAAACTCATTCAGTTTTATATTACAGATGGACCAGAGATACCTACACACTAGGTGATTGACAACAACCGGTCCTGCGAGCAGCGAGAAAAGATCGAGGGACCCAGCCAGATGCCCAGTTGTAGCTGCTTTTGAAAATGTGTCCCTATGAGACTCCCCCATCCTTGTGTTCCCCATAAACAATTGAATGCCCCGCCTTTTCTGACTATTCGAATGAGAAGGATTGAGAGTTTGAGTTCTCTGTGATGTAAAAAACAATGAAAATCAAAAGAACCGGCATATGCATTAAGGGGCCTGTGAGACTTGCTGCAAAGCAGCCCCAGGAACAAGTAAACAAATGGACTAAGTATAATGAAGGTCCGTGGATGCGGAATAAACTAAAACAAGATGAATCGGGTGGAAGATGCATTGATGGAAGACAATGTGTATGGGAGAGAGCGGAAAACAAGGAAATGTCATGCTGTGGGAGAAAGGGAAAAAGTGGATGTAAAAATGAATTGTTGCATATGGATGGAACAGGAGAAAAATGGGCTGGTGGGTTCCCTCAAGGAATGATTTCTCTCGATTCTCATGGTGGCTAAAAGGAAATTGCCTGTTGTGTATGTTATATCTATATTGAATTGGGTAATGGGGATGGGATCCAGAATGGAGCAAATAAAGTTATTCTTTGAGGCTACATGCATAAAAGTTCAAAGAGGGTGAAACGTTGCAATGTTCTTTTGACAAAACGAGATGCTTATTTGTTTTAGATTAAGAGAGTACAAAATGATTGAAGACACTGATTCCGTAGAAATGTTTTTATGATACCTCCCATGTTGAGATAAATCACCAAACTGAGGGGGGTGACTGAGACAGGGATGTATAGGTACACTGTATATGGGGGAGGGTGGACACTCGGTTTAGGGGTCATGTATTGAATGGTTGTCTAAATACTGACCAGAGGGGACAGTGTATAAGGGTACCAGACCCCCTCCCCCTCAAACTGAACACAGATAACATGATAGGTTGATCAATGGTTCCAGTATTGCAGAATTATAGTGCTTTTTGAAGATAAAGAGTGCATGTGAGGCAACATATATTTTTTTGGGGTTGGAATGAATCAAGAAGTGAAGGCTGCCTCAGGCACCACACGCACATCATGAATATATAAAAATATATTCTGGAAACTGGATAGAAAATTAGTTATGCTCAAAAGTAAATAACGATTTACTGTTTGATAGCAAGGCTGAACAGACCGAGATATTTTCTGAAATGGATGCCAGATACAAAATGGCATTGTTAGACCAGGTGTGCAAAGTCCTGACTCATGCAGATAATGAATATTCTTTGGCAGTAGTTCACTGTAAGATAAGCACGTCTGGGAAGATATATTTAGAATTTTGGAAGGGAAAGCAGACATGATTGATGGTGAATCAGATAAAGGCAAGGAAAGTTACCAATTAGTACAGATCAGCTGCTTACTTGGCAACAAATACAATAAACTCATGAGGTTTTCCATGGTATGAGCCGCCAATTAAACTTGGCAGGACCTCGAGAAGCAGATAAGGACTGGTTCTTGGCAGGAGTTGAAGGATGTGTAATTGTGTCCGGCTGGGCCTATAATAAGCTCATCAGTCTATTTGTCAGTCAGCCAGCGCTTGCCAAAATGAGCTAATGGGGGCTTTGTGAGGGACAGAATAGCCAACCAATCAAAGATAGGGAGGGCTTTTATTCTGGCTAATAGAACCAATCAGAGATGTATTCTGAAATTGCATGAAGGTATTGTGTCATTGAAAAAAGCCTAGAAAAGCAAGCTGATTGCAGGAGCTCTGCCTAGAAAAGCAAGATTCTTTTTGAACCTGTATTAAAGATGACTGTGAACCTGTACCCCGGTATCCGTTACTTTGTTCTTGTCCCAGTGCCAGAGCCTACAGATGCCAAAAGTTGATGAGGTACAGAGGGTCCCCCTTTACAACATTAATAATAAAAACAGACTACTGCATGAAAAACATCAACACAAGCCACGTCTTTAGTGTCTTAAGCGTTGCTGCCCCGATCATTATTCATTAATTAATCTTTTATAACACAGGGTGGGGACCGGGATTCAAACACGTATTGCTTTGCATTGTCTTGCTTCTAAGACAAATGGGTTGCCCCTGATCTATCCTTTTGTCCCACGTTATTAATCATTGCATTAAGCTGCAATGTCAGTGGGAGATCTGTCTTTTCTTATACTTTACTCAACCTAGTCATTACAAAACATGTCCTTCTTGCCTCTATAATTTATAGGTGTGGTACCTGGGGTCCACTTGAGAATGCAGAATCCATGGCTGGAGGAAGTGTGCAGTTGCCCAGAGCCTCACTGTCCAGGTCATCTCAGCAACCCGCAACCTTCAGACCCGTAAATATCATCCAGGCCTGGCAAATACCTTAACATTTGTTAACATGTGTTTAAGCATGTGAATGGGTAGGTCTTTGTCAGTTGTGAATGACAGTAACTCCCCGTATATTAGCATTAATGTGTGGGTGATAACAGCTGATGGGTGGTTTTGCAGCTGACACCCCCAATATGTTCCTTTTGGCTAATAAGGGCCTGATTTATAGGAAAATGCGCATAGACCCCACAAAGTTCATGCGGGGTCATTCATGGAATCCTTTCCACTAAGTAACCCTATGTGCTTGTTGTGGCCGGAATGGCCCTGACACTCCCCTCCCCCCCGCAAAGCAAAATGTAGCCACTAATACCTACCTATGCGCCGTCCTCCGGTGCGAACACATGCACCCCGGCAATCCTGCATGTGGTCCCCTGCCACTAAACCAGCACCCCGGCTACACTGTGTAGGGTCCCCGTAACTGTTAACGGCACCCCGACAACATGCGCACCATCATCCGTAATGTAAGTAATTTACCAGTCATTCTGCGTGCGAACCGCCGTAAACCGCACCGGCACCCCTCTAATCTACGCACGCGTACCACTAACTGCAATCAGCATCCCAACAGCATGCACGCACCCCTACATTCCTGATCAGACCGTACCTCTGTCCAGTGATTCCTTTGCGCATGGTGTCTTCCGTCCGCTTTCAGGTGGCGGTGTACACAGGAGCTTTGCATGCTGATTCCCCCAACGAGACATTGCGCGGTCAGATCCTTGAATATGCTTGGTTTCTTGTAGTGCTGGCACTGCAATGTCTTCACACAGGCAGTTCGCTCGACACGCCCACGTGACTCCTTGTTCTTCCTCATTCTGCGTGGATTATGGTCATTATGCATGTTCCGCCTCCTATTTGATACTCTGCGCAGTCCCGTTCCACACTCTGCGAGGAGTCTCGCGCATGGTGCTCGACTGCTCTCATAGGCGGGCCGGACCTGCGGAAAATCCCTGCAAAGTACGAAAAAGTCTTGCAAAGGCGATTCCATGAATCAATAGAGGGGGTTTCACACGCGGTTTGGTAAGCAAAGTTCCTATTAACTGCGCAATAAATTCCACGATCAGGCCCTACATTCTGTGTCTTTTTTCAAGAAAATTAAACAGAGTAACAAAAGTAACCCTTTGTCCTCTTTTTAAAGTGATTTTTTTCTTTGCATTTAGAATGGGGAATATAAATCTGCAACTGTTAACTCAACCTATATTTAATATAAATGTCAGGCTTATATTTATTATATATTTTTACCAACCAAGAATGAAAAGGTATGTGGTCAGTCAAAAGCCTAACTAAAAAACTGTGCTCAAATTCTAGAGTTACCATTTAGCCAAAGGTGTGTGTGACTGTGACCTTGAGCAAATCACTTCCTCTTACTGTGTCTCATCTGGAAAACGTTGGCGTCTGTTGGAAGGATTCAGTTTATTGTGTGCGCTTTTCCAAAAAAGCCAAAACTGCAGTTTTAACAGAATACAGTGTTGCTTCATCTATAAACATAATAATGATCTAATTATTGCAATGTAACTTCCGATGATGCACTAGTCTATCAAAGACTCGTGTCACTACCGATGACATACTTCTTTGTACTGTCACTCCAAACATGTCAATATAAATGTAGACTAAGGAGCCCCATACACGCCTTTTGAGCTCAAAGGGCCTGACTTGCCGAGGGTTTTTTTAATGGGATTTTCCCATTGAAAAACGCCTTGTGAATCAGGTCCAGGGACTGTAAAACCCTACAATGTGAATCCTAGAAGCTGAATGTGTTGCAAGATGGGGTGGCATGCAATCGCACAGCGCACTGTACAGCTGAATGTGACATACTACACATATTTACTATTTGAGGGAGATAAAGGGACTTGTCCACAATCACACAATTCTTTGCTCAGGTTTAAACCCCAAGTCTCCACGTTCAAAGTCAGCAACATCGATGCTGCACCGCACATGCAGAAAGCAAGTGTGGGTGTTCGTTTTACAGTATTCGATGCACTGCATGCACGTGTGTAAATGCACCTATTAATAAAACAATGGTAAAAATAACACAGAAATCGCGTTTCTTCCGCGTGAGACCATCCATCAAATGCCAGTGGAGCCACAACACGCCAACATATTTCATTGAATTCACTTAACTTGTGGCAATGCACTAAAAAAAACTCTCACACAATTCCATTGCCTTTCCGGGGTCCATATTACAGAAACATTTCACTGGTGCAAGGGTAAACATTGCCCTGGTGAAAATATGCATTGAAATAATACAGTTTTTGCACTAGGGCAATTTGTGCTTTAGTGTTAGTACCGTCCAAAATTGCACTTTCAACGTAAGTAGTTTTCTGTAATTCGGGTCTGATGAACATGCATTGGGCCTCATTACAATTTGGGCGGTGCAGTGAAAATGTGGTGGTATTACCGTTACTGCTGCATTACTGCACTGCCTACCTACGTGTTTGGGGGTAAGGTGGAGGAAAAACCTCCAGCAAAAAGCTGGAGGTAATTCTGCCATTTTACCACCTAAAATATGCATTATGATCGGCGGCAGACAAAATCCCCATGGAGAACATTCTTTATTACATTAAGTAGTTCATGATAGATTTCCCGATCACCCCTGGCATCTTGTTACCAACATTATAAACACTACCCCTTTTAGGGACTGTTCATCAAAATTATTTGAATAGGATTTACAGGAGGCCTGGTTGAATATGTGATGTCATCAATGAGTCATCCATGACATGTGATGTAATCTTTCATGTTCTGGGTGTTTGTCTTAGCAGTGCACTGAGGTGGCGTGAGTGTGGTTGCTTAGCTTACCATAACTGGCGAATTTAATTGAATTTCATAGGATTTTATTAGTGCAACTTACCCATAACTTCCCTTTAACAAAGTTTTATCAGTGAATTTCATGGGTTTTTAACACTGCACCATAATTTGCTACAGCTTACTAATATCATAATTACCCAAATACAGCAACATTTTTGTCCAATTTAGAAAGCTTCACCTTAAAACTCTGACATTCCCCACCTTCTACAATTATCTTTAACACTTCTATACACTTTTTGCAACTTTTTCCTGTGTCTTTGTGTTTGTCGACATTCGCGAAAATCCAACGTCATCACAGCCTTTCCGAACAGTATCATGGGACCGCACACCTGGCATGATGACGTGTGTGCAAACGTGTCTGCACTTCGTGAATGGGTCCGTGTTTTTCGTGAACAGTTCTGAACTGCATTTCCACCTAATCTAGGAAGTTTTAAATTGAAAATGTTCCCCTTGCACACCTTCTACACCTATTCTTACTTATTATCCATGAACAATCTAGCCCACAGCACACACAAGAATATTAGCAAAACTCCTATTTATCTGAAAAATGGTATCAGCTATTGCCATCCTTCCTCCCCAAGAGCCACCACCACCACCAGCTTGAGGACCTACACAACGAAAAAAGCGCAATACTTGAAAAGACAATGAAGAGGACCAGGAAGTTGAGGTAGAGGAAGTGCCTACCTCTAGCACCCAAATAGAAAGAATCATGGGTGTGGCAGTTCTTTACCACTCTTGGGAATGTACCAAAGGCTAAAGCTACCAAAGTGAAATGCACTTGTACTCAGTCGCGGACAACCTGGCCAGTACTCCTATGGGACCACCTCCATGCGCCGCCCCACAGCCTACTTCTGTGGGACACAAAATCCCACCAGCTACCTTGCAAGCGATAAAAGAGGCTGTTGATCCATACTTTCTAAGACAACAGTACTCTGTATATACTGCTACACACCAAACTGCAGGGGGGAGCAATTTCAAAGTGATTTTGAAGCTGTAATCAAGGAGCATGAGAAACACTACCCTCTACCTTAGATTTAACACACATGCAACATCATCCCCTGTTCACCTGCCCCTCCATATCTGTTGTTGGTGCCCCTTCCCTTGTTTCCCTTACCACCTAACTTTCTAGCCTCTGCAGCAAAATTAAAAAAAAATTAAAAAACTTTCAAAAAAGGTTCCTTTAGGAACCACATTTCAGAGTTAAAAAATAGAACTAAAAAATAAGCTTATACACTCCATCTACTTTACATTTTTCAGTAAAGTAGTTAGATTCAATAAGATTCTCCAACATCCCCATTAGCATGTTCTACTATGCTATTGGAAATAATGAGCAGTTGTCCACTAGAGAAAAAGAAAAAAAACACAAAATCAATGTTCTGTTTGAAATTCTTCTCTCTAGTATACAATAAACACCATAATCAATTGCCCTTTATAATTATCCACAGTCTTCGCATTCCCCTGTCTAGCCCATGCCTTATTAGAAAACCCAGATTCCACCTACACGCCATCACACAAAACAGCCCTTCTACTCTTTTTACTGTTATGTTTGTAACACTCCCTCATTGCCTGCTTTAAAGCACTTACACATATAATAATAATAATAATAATAATAATAATAATAATAATAATAATAATAATAATAATTCAGCATTTATATAGCGCTACAAACCCTCAGGTATCAGAGCGCTGCTTATTATTACCCACAGTGTGTGGTGCTCATTTATCGACCTCGGAAGGATGAAAGGCTGAGTTTGGCCCTGCCGTCCTCTTTCTTGCTAGACCTTGTCCCTGCCCACACTGGATGATGGGTCTATACATTCTTTGGGTCCTCCCTTCGTTCACCCTCTCTGGCCTTGATAACCTAGTTTCACTGAATTTAAATAATTTATAGCACTACAGGAAACTATACCTGTATATCCCTCAAAATATCCATTTGTTATATTTCCTCTAGGGGCTGAACAGAGAAATCTTTTACCTGATGAAGGTGGTACACCCTTCTAATTCCACCGAAACGCCCATTGTGCCAAACCCCTGCTAGGGTACCTTTTTGTACTATTAGAACAATAGCGGTTGGCCTACCACGCTTCAACTGACGCAGGGAAGTGTAGGGCGTAGGCTCTTCAACATCAGCCTCAAACCGGTATCTCCTGACTAGGATTCTTTGAAAGGACGTATTGATGTTCACAAAAAGTTCAAATGTACATTTCCTTTGTTAAGGCTCTTCTACATCAGCCTCAAACTGGTATCCTTTAATTAGGATTCTTCGAAAAGGACTTATTGATGTTTACAAAAAATTCAAATTTATATTTCTTTTATTAAATTGCACATGATGATGATTCAACTATACATTGCACATGCACTAGCCAGGGACAGCCAGTCAATTGAGCTGTACTTTGCATTTTGGAATTGGTGCTTTGCACGCATTGTCTGTGTTTTTTCATAACAATAATTTCTCTGCTGTTGGTTGCCAACGTTAACATGTTGTAACACACATTGATATTTTTTTACTAACATTGTTCCGTTTTTGCAAGCTGCTTGATTCAGTTTTTGTTAACTTAGTTGAATCACCGGCGTTGATACTAAGCCGGCATGTTTATTTCATGATTTCAAGACAATTTTTGCTTTTCTAAAAATTAAAAAGTATTTTTTTAACACTTTTTCTACTCTCTTTTTTCTTTTCCTTGACTTTTTGCATTATTGTGACTCTTAATGGTAAAACGGTCAACTTTATAGCATATATACAGGTATCATAGATTTGCAAAATGTGTGATTAAATCACCATTTAAGGCAACATGGAAATACTATAAGTTGTACTTACAAGTTTAAACATTTCTTTACACACGTGAACACCCTTTTTGTGTGGGATTCGTACTGGCGTCAGCAGGCTCTGCTCAGATGTCAAACAGAGCGCTCTACTCGCTGTGCTATCAGACCGGCATATATCCACCAATCACTTAAACAACTCTAGATATAGCCTATCAACATATTAAACTTCCACCCACCAACTGCACTTAACAATGTTCTACAAATCTTTTGAATCTGCATTTTCTATACTTATACCACACTATTGAACATAGTTCCCCTTAAAAATGCACGTTTGCATTGTGCAGTGAGAGAAGTGCATAAATAAAAGAGGCAGTATGGAGGGACAAGTGCTCATGATAGCCCAGAAGGGAAGTGGCAAAGGATGCCAAGGTGGGAGGCCACTAGCTAACTGCTGGGGCAGAGGAGTCCCAAGGGTGGAGTACATCTTAACCGTAACGTCCCTTAAACAAAGTTCTTTCTGTCAATTGAATAGGTTTTTATAAGTGAAAATGTTTCATAATGTTACATCACTGTACATAAGTTATTCATAAATCCTCTTTTAACATGTATAAAAGAACGATAAATCTCCTTGAACAGACATCTTTTTTGTAACGCATGCTTATGTGTATCGTTATCAGCAGTGCATGCTGAGGACAAAAGTTATTATTCAATTGCCTAGGGCATGAGGCTCAACCATAACCCCAGACCCACCAAATCACCCCTGTTATCCCACCTACCCAGTATCCTAGTTCACTGTCCACTATTCCCTCATGATGTAACCAATTGCCAGTGCTCATGGCTTGCATGGCCAGCCTCCACAATCCATGGGGCATGGGCTTCGGCCATTCCGCATACCCCAATAGGCAAATCAGAGTAGACATTTGTCCTTGCCGAAGGCAAAGGCCTCTGCCCACTGCAGAAAAGTTATATAACTATTTTCTGTACTTATGTTTCGACAATTTCACAACAGTAAACCACAGGACAGATTTCCAAAAACATCCTTTCAGGTCCTTGCTGATGCTCCTCGAGCAACTTTGCTGCAATCCCCTGCAGCCTGCAGCTTCAAGCAGACTTTTATTCCCATTTAAACCTACAGCTTCGGCCATGCTGCATGCCCCAATAAGTAAATCAGAGTAGGCATTCGTCCTTGCCGAGGGCCAAGCCCATTGTCCATGCACCAAACTTGTATCACTATTTTTTGTGGCTCTGCCCATGGCAGAAAGGTTATATCACTATTTTTGTACTTACGTTTCAACACTTTCAAAAAAATAAAACAAAGGACAGATTTCCAAAAGCATCCTTTCAGGTCCTTGCTGATGCTCCTCGTGCAGGTTTGCTGTAACCCCGTCAGCAGTCCGGGCTGCAGCCGCAAGCAGAATTCTTTTTCCCCATTTCAGCCTAGAGCTTTGGCCATGCTTCATGCCTCAATAAGTAACTCAATGTATGCATTTGTCCTTGCGTTGGGGCAGGCCGATTGTCCATGCACCCAACTTATACCACTATTTTTTGTAATTACATCTGGACACTGGAAAAATAAAACACAAAAGAGATTTGCAAAACCATGCTTTCAGGTCCTTACTGATGCTCCTCGCGAAGGTTTGTTTAATTCAGTACAGCACTTCAGGCTGTAGCCGCGAGCAGAATATTTCTTCTCATTAAATCCTATGGTTCGGCCACGTTGTATGCCTCAGTAACCAAATTAGAGTACATGATTATCAAGTAATTGCAGGGCAGTGGAATGGGTAGATCCCTGTGCTTCACCTAGTACTTTAAACAGATTACCCTGCTGGTGATGGGGTTCTTTTGTGAAGGTACCCTTCCTTCTTCAAGTGTTAGGTTTTGAATAAGAGAGTGAGCCCTGTTCACCTCAGTGCTGGGTTATTCAATAGCAGTCTTCAAAACCATTCTTGATGCTATATTTATTGTTAGAAGTCAGCCGACACGTGATTCAACTCTCTAGGGTCTTTCTCAAGCCATGTAGATTTTGGGCCAGTCATTGCTACGAGGTTGTGGAAATGTGCCCAGCATCCAATCCCAATATCTTGTCCCACTATAGTCGCAAATAAGGGTGGTTAAAAATGTCAAGGGGTGGCCTGCTGACCAAGTGGGCACATGGTTTGGCGTACTTGGTAATTTTCTGCTGATTAACATTGTCCCAGAGTGTACGCAGAGATAGTCACAGCGATCTGTTGATGCAATCCTGTGCAGCACTTCGGGCTGTAGCCACAGACAGAATTGTAGCCATGGGCAGAATTTATTTTCCCAATGAAACCTATCCTTATTTTGAAAACCTTCACCACATAGCCAGTCCCTGGATGCCATGCCCACTCTAACCCCATTGCCAGTCCAAGATGATCATGGCCAGGAGCCAGATTATCAGAGTCATGGCCACTGCCCATGGCCAGAGGCCATAACTTGGACAGTCTGGCCACTGCCCATGGCCACCGACTAAACCTCAGTCATTAAAAGTATATCACTATTTTTTGTACCAACAGTATAGCACTTTAAAAAAAGTAAAACATGGACACATTTGCAAAACCATGCCAATAGGTCCTTGGCAATGCTCCTTGCACAACTTTCCTGCAAATCCATCCATGTTTTATTTTTTGAAAAGTGTCAAAATGAACGTACATAAAATAGTCATATAACTCAGCTCCCATTTGACAAAATCCATTCAGACGTTGCCAAAAAATTAAAGGCTGGGTCTATAATCTTTCTAAAACCTTTTGTGCATATTCGTAAAATGGCAACAGAGTTCTTTCTAAGCCGTCTAAAAATGTTGAAACACCCCCTCTAATTTTGCCCCCTCTTCACAAAATCCCACCACTCTTTGCAAAGGCATTCAAATCTGGGTCTGAAATCATTTTGCAAACTTTTCTGCAGATTCCTGAAACAGCACCAAATGTATGAGCCTTTCAATTATTTTGGGACCCCCTCTAATTTTGCCCTTTTTCCACAAAGTGTATGGGAGCAAGGGGCCCTCAGGCCCCTCGCATCCTATACTTCTCAGTACAAAACTTGGACCACGTGCCTCCAGTAGTGGGTTCGCCCCTTGCCCTTATGTAATGTTAACTTTGGTTGACGTTTGCATAGATGGGACCACTGAGCAGGACACAGGGCATCCATCTTTTGTGCCCCCTCTCGACTCCATCTTGGTAACCAGGCCTCACTGCGATAGTACACTAGGGCTCGCCTCCCTTCACTTTCAGCAGCCAGCCACAAGGGCACATAAGGCGCACAGGCACATGGCCCCCACCCTCGTTCCCACTCTGACAAGGAAAGCTCCGCGATCCCATTCTCACGCTGGAGCCGGAGGTACTTGCAACACCTAATAAATGTGACACATCAGTCTTCCTCTGAGATCACTGTCCTGCATGTGAATCAGCATGAGCTAAGCACATAGCTCGTATGTCTCCACAATCGTGCCCTTGCCCCTCACCCTCGCCAGGGGAAACTTACTGCCATTCTGACCCTGTGTCCCTGCAAGGTATTCCTTTCATGTGCCAGACCGCTGCCCGCACCGTGATGCCCACCCAGCAGATACCCAACTAACACTAGACCCCTGCTGCAGTATATTGTTGCCTACTACTAACAAATGTCAAAAACCTGAGTTTCTTGTAAGCACAGACCCACAATTCAATCAGTGTGTTATGGTGGTCAAGACCCCTAACCTGAGCCATGGATGACCCGAGTGTTATTGATAATGTAGATAATATAGATATATTGTGACATTTATAGAGACATGATAAACTGTTTTGAAACCTTTGTACAAATTGTTATTTAGTGCATGCAATGTATTATGTTAGCTTAGATAGTGATCACCCGGCTTCACAGCAACCTGACCTTCACCCGTTCGGAGTGCAGATGTCCGACGTCCATCCTCCCACCAACCAAGTAACCAACCAGGAGGAAGAGATCCTGCCCACACCCAAGGCACCACGTCGTCTGACCAATCCGGGTCCAACGTAGTATCCTATTTTAGACGTGTCACAAAACCTATAAAATGTATGGTACTGATGATTGTACCAGAGCGCTCTCAGAGATCTTTTGAATTCACAAGATAAACCTTGCCTTGAACTCTCGCAGCCTGCTCTCTTTGCCTTATTCCCCGTCAGGGGTGTGATTGTTTTATTCTCTTGCACGTGGAAGACGGGGAGGGCACAAACATTTGGTGACCCCCTGCGACGTGATTTGGAGAGGTGCCTCGAGGCCCGCACCGTGCAGCGAGATCCGGGACGCCCCCCAGCAAAACCATCGCCTCTGCGGCCGACCAGCCTGTGCGCACTACAAGAAAGGGTCAAGGGTTCCCGGTTGACGAATACCCTCCCCCCACTGAAAAAGCTGCTCGCTGAGGTGGGCCACGGCTTGGTTGGGGTGCGGACCTGACTGGGGTCCGGCCGTGTACGGTGACCCTCGGAGTACCTGTCTGAACACGTGAGTGCCAGTTTCGAGAGTCCTCAAGGGAAGGTAAGGGGGAAGTATAAAGGAACGGGTGTTAGTGGGTAGAGCCAAGAGTAGGGGCTGTGCGAGTGGTAACTGAGGCTTTTCTGATCTATCCTTTATATGGCCATTAGATTTTTGTGAAAAAGTGAGACGAAGAAGACAAGAGGTATCCTAGCCCAGACAGGGGTAGAATTCGGCGCCGCGTAGGATTGTCCCGACCAGTGCAGGTAAATAAGTGAAGATAAGAGAAAATAGTAGGAGTCTCATATATGAAGTAGACTCGGAGTAGTTATTTAGAACTTTCTTTTTCTGTGTAGACAAAAAATCTTGGGACAAAGTAAGAGGGAGTAAGAGGCGGGGCGTGAATGAGAATAATAGAGAGAACGGGGGAGGATAACAGGGGCAGGTGATGGGAGCAAACAGGGAATAAAAGTGCGAAAGCATTGCATGTGCATGTTACATGTTATATGTTCTCAGTTCATTTTTGTGTATATGTTTTGTTGAATATACCACAATATTGTAAATGACTTGTTGATCAAGGATCGCACGCGCACAAGTAAATTGTAACAGCAAATTGCAATAAGTACCAAGGCAACATCGAATGTGAAATACAATAACTGCCAAATATTTGTGAACACTTTGATATATTGATGATCTATACACCTGATCGAGGGGCTGGAGAGAGAGAGAGACTCAGGTGTACGGGTACTGACCAGTAAGGGAAGAAGCATTGCCATGGGGGGAATAAGACCATTAGCTCATATCTGCCAGCACCTCCCACTATATAGCGATAAGATACAAAAATACCACAACCAGTAGATAACTGAGATTAAAGGGGACAGTGTTACACCAATCTGGCCAGAGGGAGGGTCATTTGATAAAAGGGTGTTAGATCTAGTGTCCACGCATTTACTAGCAAGATATAAGGGGAAATAGCTGCAGAACAGACGGGAAGTATTGGATTTATGGCGAATGTTCGAGGAAATTACCCCCACGGTCGAGGTAAGTACAGAAAAAACAGCAGAAAAACAAAGAACTTTAGAAGAGACTAGTGGAACCTCAAAAGGCGAGTGCGCAACAATTATTGAGAATGACACCACCAAAATATACCCCTCAATGACGTGGCCAGCAGTAGGATACAGTGAGCCTCTGTACATACCAGCGTGCCCCAAACCCTCGAACGGAGCAATAGCTACAGCACCCCCACCATACGACACAGGGGGCCTGTATGGCCCAACAAGCGTGCCCCCTGTAAATATAGCACAACTAACCAGAGATTTGGACCGCCAGCTAGCCCACGCACAAATGGAAATAACACTATGTGACAAAGGTCAAATGTTGCCAAGGGGAGGGGGAAGTACCCCCGTTGTCAATAGCAGATCTCACACCCCCAATTGGAACAATAGGAGATAGTGCACCAGCAGCTTCAGATTCAGCACAGTCCATATCGTCCCAAAGGACACGCACACCGCAAGGGCAAGAAAAAGAGTGGCAGTCGGGACAGTTCTTGTTCCATTTGAACGACAAACCGGTGAGAATTATACGCCCAAACACCCCAGAAGGTCAGCAAAGGGGAGGGCATGAAGAAAATGATGAGCAAGAAGCGGAAGTAGAAGAGGTGTGGAGTGATCTAGACGAGTATGAAGAAGGGGCAGCAGCTGCAGGGCTACAGCTACCATTTCACTTTGATGATCTCGATCCACAGTCACCCCCACAATGGCAGGGTAGGTTAAGGCAGCGAGCAGGGAATATGCTGGTGAGTAAGACACTGGTAAGTAAGACAAAGAAAGGGACGGCAAGTAAAATGGGAAAGAAACAGAAGTTGCAGATGCCGCTGATACATAAGGGAGCAGGTAGGCCACACTATATTCCGTGGGCCCAAATGGACAAAAACAATTTGTTGAAGCTCCTCCCCCCACTTGCAGGAGGGGCGGGGAAATGGATACATGCTTTTGAGAAGAACACAGCAGGAGTGCCACTAGCGATAGGTGATGTAAAGAGCTTGTTAGTATCCGCAGTTGGTGACCAGGCAGACGCAGTGTGGAAAAAGGCAGGGTTGCCAGGGGTAACGATGAGCTGTGACCGCCACGATGGATCACCATTCAACAATGTTCGAGCACAAGTATGGGACGCATTGCGGCACGCATTTCCAGATATTCCAGATTTACATTCAGAGATGCAATGTACGATGGAGGAGAACGAGGATCCTGCGCAATTTATTCTGCGGGTGCAAGATTTGTGGAGAAGCGAAACTGGCACGGCGTGGAACCAATCCACCGCCTTGTTCTATTTTATCATCAAGAAAGGGCTGCTGAAAGAGGTGCAGAAGGCCTTGGACAAAATAGCTGGGATAGAAGCCAAGGGTTGGCCTGAGATTCAGAGCATAATTGTGCATCACTGTAGGAGGATCAAAGAGAAAGAAAAGGAGATTGCACAAAAAAGGTTGGCAGACGAGGCAAAGCTGGTGCAGAACAAGTTAGTGAAGGTCGCCGCTATAAATGCCAGTGTAACCGCAGACAGAGAGAACGAGGGAGAGGAAGGCGCGGGAAACAGACCGGCTGGAATAGCGGCGCTGTGGGCAGGAGGAGACCAAGGACAGTGGAACAGAGAGGAGCAACACCGAGGGCCACAGTGGCAAGACAGGCCGGCACGAGGAAGAGGTGGGTACCGTGGCTAGAGAGGGGGGTTCGGAGGAATGGGAAACAGAGGATTTGGTGGGCAAGGAATGAGAGGAGGATAGCAGGGGTCATGCTGTAACTGTGGAAGATGGGGGCATTATTCAAGGGATTGTAGAATGCGACCTTCAGGGTATTTTCAGGGGCCGCCACCCATGGACAATGAACATGGGTGGGGCTGCCCGCACCCAGGCAGCCCTTATGGATTACCAATGGGAGGGGGAAGGCAACAGGATCAGTGCTATAATGAACACCAAGTACAACAAAGACAACCAGGCCCACAACAGCAACACAATGCACCACAGCCCATGGCAAGACAAAACACTATAGGGAACGCAAGTAATAACCCCTTCGCAACAGCTGCAAATGGCGCACCGGCACCATTCCGTGGTGTGACAGTAGTGGGAGATAATGTCTTCTCATCACCAGGACAACAGAGATATAACAATTAGGACAGCCCACAGGGAGCACTTGCGTGTCCAGTCCTATCCATCACCCTATGTGCAGAAGAGGAACCACTAGTGGGGGCAGAGATGGGAAACAAGCAGTTTACCTTTATGGTAGACTCAGGGGCAGAAAAATCATGTCTTATGGAAGGGCGGTTTCCGCTCTCAGGCAGGAATTTGGAAACGCAGGGGTTCTCTGGGGCTATTTTAAAAGTTCCTTACACAAAAGATCTTGATATAACGGTGGGGGGAAAAACAGTGCGCGCACCCTTACTGTACCACAACGACGCGCCAATCGACTTGCTGGGAAGGGACTTGCTAAGCAAATTGAACATGACCATATCCTTTACAGAGCGGGGAATAGTATGTTCAACCCCCAGGGGTATGCCCAATACTGCAATGCTGATGATAAGCACAACCATGAATGAAGTTGTAGTGCGAAGGATACCCATTGACATAGAGATGTTTATCTATGGGATCAAGGTGCTAGCCCGCGTAGTACCTGAAATAACGCGAAAAGAGTGGAGAACACCATCAGACTTTAGATTCCGCCCAATTACAACAACAGATGTCGTGCCAGGCACGATAATGTCCATAGACATCGAGGCAGTCCAGGTATCAAGCAAATGTATTGTGGTCATAGGTTTGGAAATGCAGGGATGCAAATGGAGGACTGGGCTATGCATAGACCCCAACATAACGCTAAAAGACATAACTGATGAAGAATTGTTCACTGACAATGAGGAAGATGGAGAGATAATAATGGAGATAAGCATACCATGTGATATAATGATTCAGTACAGAGAGGTACATAACCCACTTATGGCCAGCGTTAGCGCCCCACTAACAATATTTGAGGAAGACATGACCAAGGTGGCACCAGAAATTTGGACTACAGGCCCACATGATGTAGGATTATTACACAAGGTGACTCCAAGAAAGTTAAAACTCAAACCAGGCGCCATACCACCCAGGGTGAAACAGTACATCCAGAGAAGCAGAGGAAGGGATTAGAGAAACAATAAATGCACTTATGAGCCAAGGTATCATAGTGCCATCAAACTTTGTGTAACACGGCTAGCTTCACGACCAAAAAAGCAAAAGGAGGGGCGTGGAGGATGATCCAAGATCTCCGTCCACTAAATTACGTCATTCAAAAAGAGTTCCCGCTAGTGCCTAACCCGGCATCAATACTGTGCAGCATACCCAAGGAAGCTACATGTTTCACTGTAATAGATTTAAAGAACGCCTTTTTCTCTGTTCCGCTTGACCCAGGATCACAGTACCTTACAGCATTCACGCTAGGAAACAACAGATACGAACACCGCAGACTCCCACAGGGGTATTGCGAGAGCCCAAGCATTTTCAACAGAGTGTTACGGGAAGATATCGGCAACATAGATGTATTATACAATATGTAGACAATCTACTTGTCTGCAGCAAAACAGAAGAAGAATGCAGGGAAGACTCAATAACACTATTAAATGTATTGGCTACCAAGGGATACAAGGTGGATAAAGGAAAACTGCAATAGTGCCTTGCAGAAGTTGTATACCTCGGGCAGCTAATATCAAAAGACGGAAAAAGAATACTCCGAGACAGGGCAGCTGCCATACGACACATTATCATACCAAAAACAGTAAAGGACATGCACAAATTCCTCGGCATATGTAACTATTGTCGAGCATGGATCCTTGATTACGCAGCATACACACGACCATTGCTACACGCACTAAAAGAAGCACAGAAGAGCAGAGCCCCAATAAAATGGACACATGACATGATGACTCAGTACTTCAGACTAAAAGACCTTATTTCAGACGCCTCAGTCCTCGCGAACCCAGATTATGAGAGGGAATTTTTCTTGTTCTCCCACTGCAATGGAACACTAATGACAGCAGTCCTGACACAAAAAACATCATTAGGCCACAAACCTTTAGCTTACTACAGCGGAACACTAGACGCAGTAATGCAAGGGCACTTCGCGTGCAAACAGGCCCTCGCTGCAGCGGCCTTCGCCATTGAAAAGAGTGCCACAATTGTGATGGGGTGTTCAGTAACATTATACGCGGAACACTCATCATTTGCAATCCTTGAACGGTCAAAATCAACATTAACAACACAGAGAGCAACTGCATACCAAATAATAATTTCAAGCCCCAATGTGCATGTGGTCAGATGTAAAACAGTAAACCCAGCAAAATTTATTACAGAACCGTGTACAACGGAAGACATGCAGGAACAAGATTGCACCACCTATGAGGGGGAGGGCGATGATATCCCCAAAGCAAGTGAAAACGCCCTAAAAGAAGGAGAAATATATTTCCTAGATGGGTCAGCATCAATAAACCAAGAGACAGGGGAAAAACATGTAGGGATGGCAGTAGTACGCATGGAGGAAGACAGTTATGAAACAATTGTCCAAAAGCGCCTCCCGTCCCATTACTCCGCACAGGCAGCTGAACTAACTGCATTAATTGAACCATTGCACACAGCTAAAGGATGTACAGTAACTATATATTCAGACTCAGCATATGCAACCACCACAGTCCATTCAGGTCTATCCCGCTGGCATAGAAGAGGGTTCAGAAGAGCAGATGGGTCCCCAGTACATGCCACATTATTGAACAAATTGATAGATGCACTAGCAAAACCATTGGTAGTGGCAGTGGTGAAATGCCAAGCCCATACCAATAACACAGATGCAATCTCATTGGGGAACGCGGCAGCGAAGGAGGCCTCGCACTTTGATACAACACCAACTCCCGAATGTATTGTAAAATGAGCCCCTGCAGAACAACTAGAAGAAGCTTATAGTAACACGCCGATAGCACAGCTAATAGAGCTCCAGAGAAGAGCACCTCCAGAGGAGCAAGAGCTGTGGAACAAACGGGGGTGCAAACAATAGGCCACAGATCTCATTTGGAGACATGAAACAACAGGAAAGGTAGTGATGCCAGTGGAGTTACTAGAAGTAGCATTCCAACAATTACACTTCCCAGCCCATGTTGCAAAACAGCGCATTGCCTCAGACATCCAAGAACATTGGTTCGTCCCCAACTTGCAAGAGTATTTGTCGAAATTTGTAATAGAATGCACAACATGCCAAACTTATAATTCAGGGATGACATTGAGGACACTGTGTGGCACGTTGCCACGCCCAGCCGGCCCATTCAAAGGACTACGCATAGATTACGCTGACATGGGAGAGAGATGTAACGGAGCAAAGTATTTGATTGTGGTGGTATGTCCATTTTGAAGGTGGGTGGAAGCGGGTCCATGCCCCCACCCAGATGCAAAGTGCGCGGCAAAATTCCTTGTGCGAGAGGTGTTTTCACGGTGGGGAATTTGTGATGCGATACGTTCGGATAATGGCACGCACTTTGTGAACGATCTCTTCAAGGAAGTGACATCACTCTTGGGGGTGAAGCATAAACTGTGTTCCATTTATCATCCAATGGCCAATGGGGTCATGGAGAGGATCAACGGCCTACTCAAGAGCAAATTATCAAAATTGTGCAACACCTTGAAGAAAAATTGGGTCTACTGTCTGCCCCTAGCACTGTTCCAACTCAGAACGCAACCATGCAAGGACCACCATTTAAGCCCCCACGAAATTGTGACGGGGAGGAGAATACACACACCGCTCTCCCCAATTAGGAGAGCATCTGACGCACATAGAGCTGCCACAGTGCTGGGGGAAGAATTTAAGGAATACTTGGTACAGCTAACGCACGCAGTACGCAGCATAGTGCGGCAAATAGCACCGCCATTTACTGAGAATGTGGCAACTGACACTACCACGCCAGCAGCAGACAGCCCAATAGTGCCACTGGTGCCAGCGGCACAAGTATATGTGCGCAGCTTTGTGAGGAGGTGGAACTCACCAAGGTTTCATGGCCCATATGAGGTCGTTTACAGTACACCTACTGCAGTGAAAGTTAAGGGACTGAAATATTGGGTGCACCTCTCAGATGTGAGAGGGGCACGCAATAGTACACTCCCTCAGAGCGAACAGGAATGTGCAAGCGGCACTACAAATGAGATTCAGAACCAGTAACAAAGTAATGTAATGAAACGGAAAAAACAAAAAGTAAAGACATGCCTTCAGCTCTCTCTCTCTCTCTCCCCCTCTCCTTCTGTCCCTCCATAACTGAAATGAATATGCAACAAATACGAAGGCTACTGTTAACGGAATTAATGAGTAAATGTGAAATGTAAATATGCATGTATATATGTATATATTGTGGTGACTTAACAAATTTGTATTGCCCCTATAGGTGACAAATGGCTCAATGCAGCGAAATAACAGAGAACGTATTAATGATAGATAGAGATAGGGACACCCATAGGGCTAACAGGTTCAGCAATGTTGAATGTGTCTTAAAATGTGTTGCAGTTTCATTTTCGGTAATGTTGTTCTTCATGGCCTGGTACTATACGTTACTATTTCTGGTTAATGATATGCACAGAGGGGGGAGCGGGGCTAATCTGATACGAGAAGGGTCAAACTTAATATGGACTGGGGTGAAAACAATGTGGAGAGACACATACAAAATGGATACCAATGGTACAAATGTAACACAACCTTCAGAACAACCCCATGCGGACGCAACTATTACCTCATTGTTATATCCTGGCATTAACGTGAGCAATGAACGTGAATGGAAGGAATATGATGGTGATTATTATTGGCCGGTCCACCCAACCAACACAAGTATGCATACCCACACAGCAATAGAACCTACCTCATATCCTGCTGCTATTACTGATGAGTATAGATATGCTACATTTAGCGACAACGCTACTACTTGGGCTGGAATAATCCCAATACATTACCAAAAAGTGAGAAGCCACAAGGAAGGAGGAAGAAGGAGAAGAAAAAGTGGGGCAGGAAGGAACAGATACGATATTTACCATGACCTAGGGTTGGATGAAATAGAAGACCCCCGCCACCCCGATCAATCCAACAAATGGTACTCAGACATGAGTGCCACGGCAAAGCAAGCAACCAATGAAAGCTGCTATGTCTGTTCACTCATACCTCATGCATCGGGACCCCAAAAATGTTAGTTCCACAGGAAGTGCCCTTGTCGGAGGCCCAATGTTTAATTCATCTAGTTTTGTGCAGGATAAAATGCACCTTCCAGGCACACACCGTCGCTATGGAAAAGTTGGAAAATGAAAAAACATGCACCAGCAGGCGCCAAGGAGTAGTTTGCCTCAAAGAACCATTTCTTGTCATAAAGGGAACGAGATATGCAGAGAATAAGTGGCATGATGAAACAATCGAAAGCAAAGCAGAAGCACTCCGGGGCCTACCAGAAGACACCTTCCAATGGATAAAGGAAGTATGTGCTCCTATTTGGTCACAACACGTCGGCAAGCTAATCTGGGTTACCGCATTGGAGAAGCCCATAAAAATCCAGAAAGAAATACTGCATGAACTGTGCTTCCACGGGGAAGGGAAGGTGAACATGGGGGAGGCAAAGAGGTGCAATAAGACAGTGGTGATACCTGACATGCGAAAAGGCACCGCAGCGCTTATGGACATTTACTGGATCTGTGGCAAACAAGCTTACCTTCACCTCCCCGCATGTTGGAAGGGTACTTGCGCCCTAGCCACCCTCCATACGGCTCTAATGGTAATACCAGAAAGCAATGTTCAACACGCAACATGGGAATCGGTTGGCATATCGGCAGCAAGAGAATCGGCTGGCATATCGGCAGAAGGGCAATCGGCTGAACCATCGACACCGCCCCAACAGACCATAACAGAGCGACCCGCATACGAACTGTTGTCAGAGCATGATTTGAAAACCAAGTTATCACGTAGCAAAAGATCGTCCAACTATATATCTTCTGAATCATCAAAACTCCTTGCTGAAATCCTGCAAAAATACAAACTCTTCTCATCTGCAGAGACATGTTTTGCATCACTCCTAGCTTCAGGCCTGCAAGCACGAAATAACGCCAAATGGTTACAGATAGTGCGCTGGGAGCTCATTCAATTGGCCAACGACACTGAAGAAGGATTCAATGTTATAAAAATAGAGCTCAGCGCCTTGCGCCTAATGACAATGCAAAACAGATATGTTCTCAACCTCCTCACGGCAATGGACGGTGGTGTTTGCCGAAAAATAGGAGGGGCCTGTTGCACATTCGTGCCATCTGAAGATGCAGATAACGGATCACTGTCACATGT
Organism: Ambystoma mexicanum; assembly: GCF_040938575.1. Classification (NCBI taxonomy): domain Eukaryota; kingdom Metazoa; phylum Chordata; class Amphibia; order Caudata; family Ambystomatidae; genus Ambystoma; species Ambystoma mexicanum. The sequence continues at coordinate 170,792,043 of NC_090929.1, forward strand.
GATAACAGCAGTTCACAAACTAGGAGAAAGGATGAGAACAGAAGGTGGAGCAGACGACAGTACGTGGTTCGACAACTTGTTCAGCTGGATACCATCTTGGGTGAATGTAATGATTAAAATACTCATCCCCATCATCGTCTTTATACTCCTATTGTTTTGTGTGTGCCAATTAGGACTCCGGTGTTGTGCAAAAAGCATGCCTGCCTCAACTATGATGATGGTGACAATGGGCCGACAGACAATGGGAGCAGCAACGACGGATGCTCAAATACAAACAGGGGAACAAAACACACCAAAATATAATATGGCCGCCATTTACAGGCAATACGGGGACAGGGTCAACAACTTACACCATACTACAATTAAGGAACCGACAGAATTGCAGTGGTATAACGAAGTATGGATAGACCTAGATGGGGATGGTGGGATATACTTAATGTGCACCCCCGATGAGTATGCCAGGAGAGGGAACAGTCTGCGAAGTGTATTCAGAGCATGGATGCCCATAAAAGGTACCCCAGCATGGGATGAAGCAGTTGCTGAAGCCGAGTACTACCGAAGGGAGAATGAAAAGAATAAGGTGAAATAATTTGTTACTTTAGATGTAACGAAAGGGGGAAATGTATGGGAGCAAGGGGCTTCTCAGTACAAAACTTGGACCACGTGCCTCCAGTAATGGGTGCGCCCCTTGCCCTTATGTAATGTTAACTTTGGTTGATGTTCGCATAGATGGGACCACTGAGCAGGACACGGGGCATCCCTTTTTTGTGCCCCCTCTCGACTCCATCTTGGTAACCAGGCCTCACTGCGATAGTACACTAAGGCTCGCCTCCCTTCACTTTCAGCAGCCAGCCACAAGGGCACATAAGGCGCGCAGGCACATGGCCCCCACCCTCGTTCCCACTCTGAGAAGGAAAGCTCTGCGATCCCATTCTCACACTGGAGCCGGAGGTACTTGCAACCACTAATAAATGTGACACATCAGTCATCCTCTGAGATTACTGTGCTGCATGTGAATCAGCATGAGCTAAGCACATAGCTCGTATGTCACCACAATCGTGCCCTTGCCCCTCACCCTCGCCAGGGGAAACTTACTGCCATTCTGACCCTGTGTCCCTGCAAGGTATTCCTTTCATGTGCCAGACCGCTGCCTGCACCGTGATGCCCACCCAGCAGATCCCCAACTAACACTAGACCCCTGCTGCAGCATATTGTTGCCTACTACTAACAAATGTCACATACCTGAGATTCTTGCAAGCACAGACCCACACTTCAATCAGTGTGTTATGGTGGTCAAGACCCCTAACCTGAGCCATGGATGACCCAAGTGTTATTGATAATGTACATAATATAGATATATGTGTGACTTTTAAAGAGACATGATAAACTGTTTTGAAACCATTGTACAAATTGTTATTTAGTGCATGCAATGTATTATGTTAGCTTAGATAGTGATCACCCGGCCTCACAGCGACCTGACCTTCACCCGTTCGGAGCGCATATGTCTGACGTCCATCCTCCCACCAACCAAGTAACCAACCAGGAGGAAGAGATGCTGCCCACACCCAAGGCACCACGTTGTCTGACCAATCTGCGTCCAACGTAGTATCCTATGGTAGACGTGTCACAAAACCTATAAAATGTATTGTACTGATGATTGTACCAGAGCGCTCTCAGAGGTCTTTTGAATTCATAAGATAAACCTTGCCTTGAACTCTCGCAGCCTGCTCTCTTTGCCTTATTCCCTGTCAGGGGTGTGATTGTTTATTCTCTTGCACGTGGAAGACTGGGAGGGCGCAAACATCCCACCAAACTTTGCAAAGGCATTCAAATCTGGGTCCTTAATAATTTTGCAAACTTATCTGCAGATTCGTGAAACAGCACCAAATGTGTAAGCCTTTGTATTATTTTGAGACCCCCCTCTAATTTTGCCCTCTTTTCACAAAGTCCCACCAAACTCTGCAAAGGCATTCAAATCTGGGTCTTACATCATTTTGCACACCTTTGTGCAGATTTGTGAAATGGCACCAAATGTATAAGCCTTTCAAATATTTTGGGTACCCCCCTCTAATGGTGTTCCCTCTTGGCAGAACAGCACCAAACTTTGTAGAACCATTCAAGGTCATGTCTAGCATTATATCACAAAATGTCATGCAAACATGAAATGCAAGCATATGCATGGTTGCCCCCGAACATCTAATATGTTTGTGAACATCACAGGGCTCTCCCCAAACTCTTTGCGGACTTCAGACATGAAAAGCCACCCATTTTTTGGCTTTCTATGGCCATATGCCAACCCATCCTCATCATCTCTCACCTCCCCAGACATTGTTTCATTAGTTTGACAAGTGCAATGTGACTACAGGCGCTGTTCGCGAATCCAACAGGGCAGGCGTTTCCAAAAATATGATGAAACTCACGCTTTTCACCATCAAATCAGTGGGTGTGTCTGAGGTCCACAGACCTCACAACATCGTCTGGGCCAAGTGGAGGACCGTCCGTGGACCGAACAGGGAAGTGAGTCCACAGACCGAACCCAGACATCACTAATTTGCTTTTACCTACTTTTTGTCTGTTTTAAAAAAAACTACTGGATGGATATACACCAAATTTCCAAATGCACACATTTGTGACGAAGCCGCCACTCCTGGCACAAATTTGGTGAAAATCCGTCCAGTGGTTTGGGCTGTAGGCAGAGCAATTTGTTTTCCATTGCATCTATGAGGTAATCCACACATTTTGGGGCCCCCTATAACTTTGTGCCCCCTCTTCGCGGCAAACTTCACCAAACTTTGGAAAATCAAACCGACAGGGCCATATACTCTTTTTTTGCAAGGTTTCATGAGGATTTGTCGAGGGGGGTGAAGTTATAAGTTGCCCTAAAAGTGCTCTTCCTATGGCTGAGCAACTTAACCATAACTACAGGGCCGCTACTGCTGGCCCTGTAATGTATGTATGTATATATAAGATTTTTACAGCACAAACCTTTCTAGGAAGCAAGAGAGCGCTGTAAATAGGAGACTGACCAAGGTGGGGGTAGCAGAGGTTGCTGGGTTGGATAGGGGGAGAATAGGAGAGGACTGTTCCAGAGGAGAAGGGTCCAGATGTATGATGAGCTATTGGTGAGAGGCATTTTGACGAGCAGGGTCTTCAGGTCCTTACTGCAGTTTAAGAAGGAGGTGACCGCTGTAATCTGCATTGGTAACTTATTCCTGAGGAAAGGCTTGTTGCAGGAAAAGGCCTCTTTCCTATTTCTTCCTCTCCTACAGTTCTTTGCTTCCAGTTTGCTGATGTGGCTGCCAGTGGTGTGCTGGCCCTCGGAGATGGCGAGTTTCTCAGCCAGATAGAATGGTGTTTTGATTGTGACTACTTTGTAAGTGATGTAGGATGTCATGAACATGATGCATGCTTGAAGGGGTCGCCAGCGCAGCACCATGAGGATGGGAGTGATGTGGTAGAACTATGTTAGTCCTGAGATGAGGTCTGCTGCAGCATGCTGTATGGCTTTTATTTATTTATTTATCTATTTATTGTGTGGTTTGGTAAAAAATTGAACTTTTCACAAATCATAAAATAAATCATTTGCACATATTAAAAACATCTTAAACTTTACAACCTAAAATAAAGTCTCCATTTCAAGTAAATTAACAAGGGGGGGGTCATGGGAGTCCCTCTGCCAGACATTAGTCCAATTTCAAGTAATACAATTTCAATTTTAAATCTAAAAAACATTCGAACAAAGTTACCTAAAAAGAGCAACGCTAAGAAAATGCCTTCCTTCTTATTTAAAACGTATTTAAAACGATATCCAAAAAATCTAAGACCTTATAGACAGGGATATTTCATTTGTGTTCATAATCCTGGGCCGTAAGTCCTCCTGTAATATACTAGGGCGCAGCTCAGTTATTCTCAACCAGAAGGAGCGCAAGGCCGGAGAGTACACACACAAGTGCTTTAAAGGTTCACCTATGTATTTCTTTCAGAGGGGCCAGTGTGGCATCTGGGAACCCTGTGAGTAGGGTCCGGGTGGGAAATGAAGAGGGCTTGGATGACCAGTAGACGTTGAAGACATCCCGAGGACGGATGGACTCATTCTGCATTTTCTGGACTTGAGAAAAGTCATGGGGCAAACGTCTTTTAAAACTACACTGCGTGGTACAGGTTTCTGTAATACGGGTGCATTGAGGTTTCAGATGTGCACTACCCAGTCGAGGTGGAGAGCCACCGACACACGCAATACCTGAGTTGTGCATGGACATTGACATATTGAGTTAACAGCAGATGCATTGCCAGCCAGAGGACCACTCACCAAGCACATTGGAATAGGGCCAAAACGTGTTGACACATTTGGTTTTGCTGAAGGAACCTTGCACACCCTTTTCGAATACTAAAAATGTGCTTAGTGCAAAAAACACATGCAAAACACATGTTGTGCTTCTTTTGCAAAAGGCACACTTTATGCACGATTGCTCCTTGTGTCTATCTGGATAGCCAAACTGGTGTTCGGTGTTACCATCGAACTCACGACAGGGGCCCCTTCATGGACATTTTGGGACAGGGAGCATTGCAGTGAAAGAATAGCTTACCTTGATCCGGCGGGGGCTCATGTTGCAGGGGTGTCTTGTCTTTCATAAAGGGAGGATCCGCTTTATCTTTCAACTTCTCCTCTCTTTTTCTGCAATCAGAGTGGCACCATTTTAGATGGAAAGTTTCGATTTTTTTAATGTCAATTATTTAATTCCAGGCAAGTATTCTAAAACAATATTTACTTCCTCGCCCTCTTAAACTGTCATGTCATCTTTTCGACATGTTGTAAGAGGCTATGATAACAATGTGCACATGGTTAAGGTTGCTGTATGGCGAACATGTGTCAGTGCAGGAAAAAGTATCAATAACGGAATCACCGACACTTTTCTTGCACTGCGATAGTCCGAGTTTGGCCCTGGAGTGCAGGATTTACAGAACTGAGCATGCGAGTATCGGGCTACCCCTCCTTCTTGTGTGGAGACCAATTGGCCAACTGTGGAATACGTGCAGATGTGTAACACATGCTGCACAATGCCACAACTTTCATTGCTCATTAAAAAAACATTATTTATTTAATTCTTACTCTGAACAAACATATAAAATACACTAAATTAAGAAAAATACAGAATTCTAAAGTATCAAAAGAAAATGTCCCAAAATTGTAGAGTAGAACAGAAAATTTCACATACATGTAACATTTAGCAGAACACATATTGATCGAGCAGGCACAAGGAGAAATCAATGTTTCCTACCCGTTAAGCTGCATCTGTGCAATGTGGAGTTAGTACTATATGGGTGCTGCATATGCAAACATCATTTAGAAAATATCCCTATTGATGTTGGGGGAATGGGAGCACAGGCACTCACAATTATGGACTGTTATATTGATATGCGTAAGTAAAAGTATTACATATGATGTTATTTAACTGTCAGTTCTAACAGTGGACTCCATTGTCCAGCGGTTGAGATCTAGTAATTTTTCATTACCGGTTTTAGAAGGCTGTAATGTGGAATATTCGGTCGATACAGGGTGTTTCAGTCCTTTTATGAGGATCCACCCCTGCTTGGTGGTATTCTTTGACAGTTTTCAGTTGGGTCTTCATCAGGACATACAATTGTCCAGCGGTATTCACCCCACAGGAAAAAACACTCAATCAAGGGTATCCCCACCAATACCCACCTAGAATCGCACCAGCACTCAAGACTCAGGTGCTTCTGGCTTGCAAGTGTCAATACCACTGGATTGGCACCTGCCTCTCCCTCTGTCACATTAACAAACTCCCTTCCTCTTTCCTTAAATTGCTCACTTGCAGTGTGGCGCCTAAGAAATTACTATACTAAACCAATTTACATTGCATTAGACATCTCAGCCATCACCCAGGATAGGAATAACGATAAAAGATCAGTACTGCAACTTTTACAAGAGACTGTCCTCCAAAAATTCATTTTAGGATTCCCTAGTCTTCCTGTAAGAAATAGTATAGCCTGCATTCCAATAAGGGTCATGAACGAGTCACTAGGAAAAAACAAACACGCGTGGAAGCCGGATGGGACTCGGGTTAGAAGTCCCCAGGCTTAACTTGCAATTGAGAGTAAAATGTACACCCAGTGAAGGGCTGTTCTCTCAAGATATTTCCACTGTTCCAAACTATCAGCAATCGATCCATGACACTTTTAGCTTCGTTTTCAACATTGCAGAGTTGATTATGGTCGATAAGTACCCCGCGAGGGGGGTGTGACAGCCTCCCAGTCAATGAGGCGGCTCGGAATGGGGTATTTACCACACCAGGAAACACCCCGCTCCGAGCCTCCTTGGAATGGGAGGCCACCATCTTCCCTCGCCGGATTGACGGTAAGTGCGACCTCTCCCCGCATCCCCTTCCCCTTGCCTCCAACCCCACCTTCCTTTTCCACATCTCGTGCCATCTCCCTACTCCACCCTACTTACCTGCGCTGCTCCATCCTTCCCTGCGTCGGGCACAATGGCCACCATGGAAAGGGAAAAGGGACTCCATGTAGTTCCCTTCTCCCCGATCCAGGACGGTAGTTTTTCTCGAGTTGAGAAACATTTTACACAGCGTTTCTAAACTTGAGAACAATAAACGATTAGTACCCCAGTACAACTGACGCCCAAGGGGCATCACCAGAAGGGTAATGCCCCCCTTCTCGGATTCTGTTGCTTATTACATGGATCCATTCCATCTGACAAGCCAATCACAAGCTCCTGCAGAGATCACTGGATCCGGGACTAATGGGTGTGGGAAAATCTGTTTTTAGTTTTCTGTGATGCAGTACTGTAGGGGCTATCCACCGCTCACTTCTAGCACAGGGGGGGGGCGCAGATGGGTTATGTTTCTAACACGTTGCAATCAGTGGTCCAGGCCATTGAACATGTACAGTGGGTGGCAGGGGTGGCATTGAAAGGGGCTTTAAATAGGGCCACCAGGCAGCATTGCCTGAACCCTGCACGAGAGACACCTTTTCCACAGTCAACATTTACACACTTGCGGCAGAATTCCTAAGAAGTGGATTTAATTAAACCGAACCTCTGGTCTGCTGCATGACAGTCTCACATGTATCTGCAACTCTGAGATTTCAATGAACCCGTTTAGCCCAATGGACCGACTGGGTGAAAAACAGCCAACGAACCCTTCATAGACGCCTTGTTTTCCTAAAATTCTGATGAATTCATGGGAACAATATGGTTGTTTATAAAGGTCCTTCCGTACTAGCTCATGGCTTTATTACAGGCCTAGATACTATCAAGTACTGACAAGACATTTTCCATGAGAAACCCGCATGATGAAAAGGTCATAGAAATGGATAAGATTCCTGAGGGGGGAGGGGTTTCAATGCCCCAGCTGGGTAAAGAGTAAAGAATTTCACTTGCTGCGCCCCAAACACGATTTATTTCCAGTTTGTACTAAGCCTCCTTTTCAGCTCTTTAGCCGTCAAGGTACCGGAAGCACATATCAAGCCATAGTAGGACAGTGAACATGTCACACGCTTTCATGTGAAGGGCCATTAGGGAGGCAAGAAGTATTTTCAGGTCTGAAATTTTTCTTTCCACATTGCCACTGTTTAGAGGAGCTTCCCCCTTGGTGTCCCAGAAAGAGACCTATTATCGTGCTGTCCTTCAGGGGCTCTCACTCAAGAGCACCAGCCCCTCCCCCACCACACCCACTTACTTTTTTCAGACCTTGGCACCACACTATGCTTGATCCTGCTTTTAAGCATGTACAAGATTTATTAAGCAGAACAATCATCTAGTCACTTAGTTGTATGGGTTTGTAGAGCACTGGCATTTTTTATTTATTTTACATATTTCCATTTATAAAGCACACAAACTGCCCTTGGGCATCGAGGCGCTGTTACAGAATATTTACTTAGCAGAGCGTTGAAACATAGGTACAGTACATGGGTGCAAGAGCAGAGGTTAGGCAGCATACAATACTCATGTTCCAGGGTTACAGGGGAACAGCGGAGTAGGAGTGATTTACCTGAATAGTTTGGTTTTCAGTGCCTTTCTGAAAGCCATGAGAGAGGTTTCTGTTCTGAGTTCCAGTGGAAGTGAGTTCCAGGATTTTGGTGCTAATACCTCGAAACTGGACCCACCGGCTTTGGCTCTGTTAAAAGTAGGGACTGTGAGTTGGTGTGAGTATATGTCACGTTTAGGTCCGAGTGTTTGGACTTGGTGTATTCGTTCTACTAGATAGGAGGGTGCTCATTGAGATAGGCATAGACATGTCGCCTTCAGTACCCTTCGCTGTGCCATGTTTTTTGCAACTCGCTGTACAGCTGTGGGAGCATGGCAAAAGTCCTGAGAAATCTGTATTAATTTAGTTTTTCAAAACTAAAGCCATAAGTAAAAGTTGTGGAAATTAAATAGCTGTATAAAGGTTATGGTTGTGTTCCACGAGGAATCCCCCTTGTCCGTGCCTCGGTATAGGGAGATGGGGTGGTCACTGGAACTGAGGGGCATCAGCCATGGTTTGAAGCTGCACCTGGAGCAGGTACAGAGGGGATGGCCCCGTACCACCCCATCATTGTCCAAGACTAAGGTCGTGAAGAGGAGCCAACAGCCCGCCGCTGTGGGCACAGAGGTGACTAGCCTGCATGGGTCCCGTGCATGTATATTGAAACAGAGATGGCATATAGGCCTGAAAATGATGGTGTGTTTTGGGTTTTCAAACCACCCAACTCCAATCAAAATGCCACACCATTTCGGAGACTTCTGTATACCCATTACTGCATAGTGTGGCCCAAGGGGAGGAACTAGGACCCTACAAGAAGTATGGGCAGATTTATGGTGGGGTCGGTGGAAGGAGTCGGTTGGCATGTGAGAGGTGGCTGTGGCAGAGAGAGAGGTGGCGAAGGAGAAGGTAGATGTGGAGGTGAGGAGAAGGAAGAGGTAGAAGGTGGAGGTGATATGATATTGTAGGATAGTTAATTTATATAGCGCCTATACACAATGTGTTTCAAAGCGCTTAAGTATGAAAGGAGGTCAAGGCCAGGAGGAGTAGCAGGAGTGTATGAAGGGAGACCAGAATGATAGACGTGACTGAGATGAGGTAGGGGAGGCAGATTGGGAAGGGGTGGTGAGAGAGCTTCGAAAGGGGGCTGAATGCACAAAGGAGGAGATCCAAGAGAACATCAAAGGGAGAGAAGAGGAGACAATGATGGAGAGAGGAGAATCAGGGAGTGGATGGGAAAAGGGTGAGAGACAAGGAAGGTTGAAAGTTGAAGGATATATTCATGATGAACAAAGAGAGATGCAATATTAAGGAGGAGGGAAGGAGATACAAGGAGGAGTTTGAAAGCGACACTGGGAAGAGCAATGAGGAGTAAGGAAGGAGACACAAGGGGGATATTGGAAATAGATGCCAGAAGGAGATACAAGCAAGAAAGTAGATAGGAGACATCAGAAAGAGGTTGGATGAGATACTATAGAGAGAGAACAGAGGTTGGAAGGAGACATCAGGAGGTTGGAGGAGATACTAGAAAAAAGGAGGTTGAACAGAAACAACAGGAGAAAGTTAGGAGAAACTTTCAAGAAGAAAGTAGATACTTACTCAGGGGGCTGGTGGGGAAGAGTCAGGTATGGGTGGAGGCACGAGCCTGTGCTGAAGGAATGAGGCGATGAAGGAGAGTTAGTTGGGAGAAGAGAGGAAAGAAAGTGCAGGAGTGGTCGTCTTAGCCACAAGATCATTGTGACTTATCGAGGACCTATCGAGGAGAAAGCTCTGGACAGGCCTCTGGGGAAGAGAGCCTCAGCCTTGAAAGTGAGGTGGCGCAGAAGCTAAACTAAAGCCTCCACAGTAAAGCCTCCAGGTAAACTCAGGTTACCAGTCAGCTCTGGGGATTTGCTCACCACTATCCAGCCCCAGCCTCTACTCTTGTTCGGCCTAGCCTGTGCATGAAGGGCTGTGACCTGAAAAAGGGGGGCTTCCCCAGATCTGAGGATGGGAAGCAGACAATCATGAAAAAAGGAGGTTGGACTGGGCACCACCCTATTAGTAAGAACTGGTTATATAATAATAATGCAAGATAATCAAAGTGCAAAGAGCACTGCAGAACCCCAATAGGCACAATTGGGTGTGAAAACGAGTGAAACCCATTAGCCTCAATACTGTGTGCTCACAGTAGATGTGCACCAAAGCTACCTAAAAGGACAATCAATATGCATGTCCAAAAGTATGCAATCATTCATGTGCATAATAGGCATTTATAGTCATTAATGCCATTGTGCAATGTGAAAACAGGGAACAGCAGACGTTAAAGCCAATCTATTGCGGACAACAAAGTGTCAATTGTCAGGGCACATATAAATTAAAAAGAAAAAAAAACAAAAGGAACGGAAATCAGTCTGGGACCCCCTAATAATATAACAAGAATATGCAACATATAGCATACAACATAAAACAATACCTGCCGCTTATGGGGCGTAAAATGTGCTTCGAAGAGCAAAGCATTTAAATTAAACAAAATAAAATTGTTCCCCAATATCGTTTCATATGGCAACAATAGTAATTACAAAAAGACAAAGAAATGTGAATAACAGCAGAATAAAGATAAAAGGAAATACCTGTCTCTTCAGTTAAAGGTAAATCCGGCCTCTGTGTGTGGCCAGAATATAAACAAATGCATATGCTATAATGGAAAATCATGGATGGTTGAGGAAAAAATGTATAGTGCTGGTATTTGATGCCAGAGACTCCTCCAAAAGACTAAGTTAGGTAAAGGAAAAAAAAATAGATGAGAGACCCCACAGTGGGTAAACAAAAATGGTTAAAAAGAGAGTAGGAGCGCTCAGCAGATAACTCATGGAGTAGCAGATCCAGGAAGCGCTAGCGGTTATGGAAAAGACCATAGCACAAACATTAGAAAAACGATGTAATAAAGGCGCAATTACATCATTGTGTCAAGGCACAATGACGTCACAGTAAAGGCATAATCAGCATCATGAAATGACGTAGAAATAAAAAAATGAAATAAACACAGGCAGAACCAGGATCTATATCAGGAAACAGTATGGGGGCAGTAGCAAGGTTGAAGGTAGAAAGGGTAGATGGGAGGTAAAAAGTATATTGATGAGACAAAGTGAAAAAGCGGACCTATAGGCAATGCAACATAAGAGGTGTGTCTAAAAAAAGGGGATCTATGTCAAAAGAAGATCTAGAAAAGGTAGAACGTGGAAAAAGCAGATAAAAATGTAGTGAAGTGACTTGCAGGCTTACTTAGGTTACAACGAGGATTTATTAACAAGTACTTAAGTCACAGTTACAAGAAGATAAATACATAAGTGGACAGGACATAACACTGGCTCCCATCACCCAGGCTGGGGTGTACTAACTGCCTGAGCGTGGAACCCTTGGATAAATATCCTAACAATCACAAGGCAACACTCCACATGACATCATCACCAGTTCCTCACATACACAAGAAGGCACAATATAACAAAAAAGATTAAAGATAGGAAAAAATTGAAAAGACGTAAAAAAACACAAATGAGCGGGAATGATGCTGGTTGCAAAACATACGGAATGTGTGCAAGTTGATGTCTTTGTTCTTGGAAGTTCCTCGCCACGGGTGAGTTGAGGTCACCAGTTTGTATGTTGGACAGATGTTAATTCCAACCTAGTTTAACTGTGCGTTTAGACTGTCCAACGTAATCTATTTCACATGGACATTTAGCAAATAATGCATAGATGGTCACAAGTGGCGACGCTCTTCAATAAGATACTTTTGCCTGTCCTGAGGTGATGTGCAGTGTCTCCTTTAATGATATCGTTGGAATTAGAAAAGTTCAAAACAAGGAAATGTTCCGCATTTATCAGACCCTGCCCTCTTCAATATCCTAGACCCGTTAGTGTCTAATAGTAAATTGTGACTTTGTTTAAAGGTAAACACAGGTGGATGAGTAAACAGTGATTCAATCTAATATCAGTGGTGATAACATTCCAATGTTTGGAAATAATGTTCCCAATTCTACTGCTCTGTATGGAGTATGTGGAGACACATGCAGATCAGGGCAGCCCCCTTGAGTGTGTTTAGTCAGTGTGGATTCTCCAGGTAGGGATTACACCTTTTCTTTTAATGGAAGAACCTCACTTAGTTGAAATCTCTGTATCATTATCAAGTTCAATTTTGCTCTGTTCATCGTCACAGACTATCCTCTTTACCCTCAAGAGTTGGCCATATGGTACTGTTCTGATTAGGTTAGGAGGATGGAAGCTTAAGCTGTGTAACAAGTTGTTTCTATCGATAGGTTTTCTCTATATGTTAGTGGTGGACCCTTCAGTTTGTGGTGTTACCAGTACATTAAGACAGTGCATTTGAGGAGAGCCAATCTCAGTGGTGAACTGTCATCTGGGAGTGATAAATAACCTATGAAGTTATGGAGGAATGTTTCAGGACCATTCCAAATACCAAAGATGTCATCTATGTAACGACCCCAGTGTCTGAGATATTTATGCCGAACTGGGTGTTGTAACACATGGTCAGCTTCACATTTGCACATAAAAGAGTTGGCATAAGTTGGTGCTGTGGTGGTTCCCATCAAGGTCCCATTAGTCTGAAGTTAGAAACAATTCTTGTAACTGAAAAAGGTACTCTGAGAGATCAAGTCTAGTAAGGTTAGAATACATTCTTTATTGGCCCCTATGTGCCCATCGTTCAGCGGCAACCATTCAACAGCTTGTAAGCCCACATCATGTGGTATACTGGTGTATAAACTCTTCAAATCAGTGGTGAAAAGCATACCACCTGGTCGGAAACATGTATTGGATAAAGATGTGAGAAAATAGGTAGAATGCCTTATGTACTGGTTTTCTGTACCAATGACTGTAGAAAATAGTCAATGAAGATGCCTAAAGGCTGCAGAACACTGCTAGTATCAGTCTGCCTGGGGGATTATTAAAACCTTTATGGATCTTGGGTTGGAGATAAAAAGATGGAAGGTTAGGATGTGGTGTGTATAGAAACGTCTTAGTTTTGTCATTGAACAACCCATACTCCTGTGCTTTGTCAAGAATACCATTGAGGGTGTTCTGGATCTCCAAACTCGGCTTGTTTTCGAATGGCATGTATGTGGATGAATCGCATAGTTGTCCTGTGCATTCCTTGATATAATCAGCTGTGCTCCTCCCTCGTCAGCTAGGCGTTTGGTGATACTCATGTCACCGTACAAGGATCGTATAGGGGCTCATTAATTCCTCTTGAGCTTCTTGTGTCTGGGTGGTCTAAATGATATTTTTCAGAAATTCTCAAAGGTATCAAGGCTAGGAACAGTGATAGGAGGCATACATGCTCTTTTAGTCTTGAATTCAGTGTATGGTTCATTTTAATCAATGAATGGCATAGTGTCTTCTGCTGTCGTCTCTTTGTCAGCAAAGAAACAACGTAATTTCAATTTGCGAATAAAGCGAAACAAATCGACCTGGGTGTCAAATAGGTTAGAGCTAAAAGTAGGACCAAAATTCAGACCCTTCCGTATGGTGCTGATATCTTTATTGGCAAGTATTCTGGTATTATTATAATTGGTTATGTCTAACACGCTAATACCGAAGAGGTTTCTGAGCGCAGAGCGGGGATTTGAACCTTTGTTGCTCTGGGTCATCTTGCTTCCAATACGAGCGTGCTGCCACTGAGCTATACTACCCGTGTCCCCTGGGGTAGATAAATGAATGACTAGGTTCTCTTGTTCTGAAGTCTGGTCTGTGTTCTGAGATTACGCCCAGTGGCAGAACCCCCTGAGGTAATGTTGGCTGAAAAGCTTAATTTTGCACTGCCTTCATTGCAAAATTACCCTCTTCATTTGTTTGCATTTCTAGCAGCTGTAGTAATACAGCCAGGCTGGGAATTTGCCGTAGAAAGGTACTGTCTGCCAGAACAAAGTTTCATTTTCAGGGCACAGACAGGGCCTTCGCAGAAAAATCACTTTGCCATTATTATTTGGCTGTTTATTGAAACCAGCTGGTAATATTTTTCTGTGGTATTTCCAATCGTTTTTGGGAATTATTCTTTCTGCAATGGGCTTCACTAGTGGTAGTAGAATTAGCCCCTGTCACAATGTACGCAGCCATTGTGATAATTTTTTACCATCTACAGGTAACTCCAACAGACTGTACGTTCTCACTATTTTACTTCTGGTAGCAGTAATGATGGTCCTTCTTTCCGTAAGCCCTGAACATCTATCTTAGTTCTTGGCTGCTGTACGCTCGTTGCCACTCTAGGGCCGATTCTGAGCGTCGGTGTATTTGTAGAAAGTGTCATCCTAGCGAGGCATCACACTTTCTCACGTACTGCCCTATATTTTCTTGTTTTCAGAAAGTGGTAGACACTTGCGTTGCTTCACCGATTGATATCCGCCTCGGTTACCACTGTGTATGGCGCAGCGTTTGTATGCCTGAATTCTCGTACCACAACAGTGGTTTTGTGCATGTTTTATTAAGCTCAAAAGACATGCAAGCTGAAGGTGGCAGTTTGTGATGCAGGAACACCATTTTCCTGCATATATCAAAAGAAAGGTACTGTTGGGCAAGTGTGTATCTGATAGGTGGTGAATACGTCCTGTCGTTCTATTTCTTCCCTTTACCATTCTTGCAGCCCAATACAACTACTGTGATCTATTGTAGTAGGTTCTCTCTGCATACTCTAGATGCTGCACCATAGGGCCTCATTACGGCTTTGGCGGTAGCCATGCCGCTACTGGCGACATGGCTGCCTCCAAAACCAGGTCTGGGTCCGAATTCCCTGAATGGGGAATTACCAGGCCCGGACCTTCCCCATTCGAGCCCCCATAGGGCTCAATGGGAATGGGTGCAGGGAGCTAACAACGGGCCGATTACGACCGGCCCGTTGTTAGCTCCCTGGTCCCCTCGCGGGACCCGGTAAGGACGCCTGATTTCACCAGGCGTCCTTACCGGGTCCCGCGAGGGGACCTCGTAATCAGGCGGAATGGGAATAACGGGTCCGCATGCATTAGCGGACCCCTTTAACCCATTCTGCCTGACTTGTAATGAGGCCCATAGACTACAAAAGAATGTCTCATTTGTATCAAATCATAATCTTTCAAAATCGTTCAAATTCATCATCTGGTTGCAAACTCTAATGCGGGGTGTTTTAGTGACACTTTTCTAATTTACCGAAAAATGCTGCAGACAGTCAGGGCCTGATTCAGAGGTCTGTGTAAAAATAGAAATGTGTTCTTCCAAGCAGAAAGAACAGATTCCTTAAAAGCACCATATTCTGGAGAAAAAATAACTGTGGTGTACTGACAACTTTTGCATGGCCTGGCAACAATCCTAGCAACCATCATTGATGTAGGGCAGGCACTAGGTGGTTGTACTAGTAAAGCCTGGCTTTTGCATGCAAAAAAGGAGTTAAAATACTGCACCTCTGAGGTGTCATTCACATCTACTGTACACGTTTTCCCTTTATAATGAAGGCATTTCTTTCTGCAGCATCACTTTTCTTATTTAATGAAAGCTTAATGACAATTTCGTAAATACGATTGGGGGCAGACTTTAAGAAATGATTGCAGGGCTATGGCTGCACACTCTGCCCCCCCAACGGGTGATTTCAGCAGCTCTTGTTGCTGCAAAGCACGACATATGACCTGCAATCCGTCCACCCACCTCAGAATGGTGGTGCTGGAAACTGGAGGGGACAAAGTCAGTTTTCCATACAACTATTATCCCGAGTTAAGAATCCAGTCCTCAGTGCAATCGTCAGCTTCCCTTTCGTTAAACAAGAAGTGTGTCGGTTTCACATCGAAAAAGGCACCAGAGCCCAATTGTGCCTGCAACATGATTCGACAAGCCATTTGGAGGACCTATGCCCGCCACTATTTGCATCTACCAAGGAATAGTGGCATAGGGATTTGGTAGATACCAAGCTGCACACATACTCCATATTTCTAAACTTGCAGCACAGCCTTAGAATCAGCCCTCAGAGTTTCTCATGTTGGTCCTGGCGTGCGGTTAATTCAATGCGTGCAATTCTTGCATAGGACTTAAGGATTCAATCCATCATCCTTTACGCGCCTCATTTTCTTCATTTTTATGGCCGAGAGGAGTGGCGGATCGTAAGTTATGATTCCGTCTCTCCCTTCCCCTCTGACAAATACTACACGAATTTGCACCTGCATGCATTTACATGCTTGCGCAAATGATGTGGGTTGCTATGGAGTCCACCTGCATTTTACACCAGCAAACAACAGGAAGATTCCATGGCAATCCATTGTAAATGCGGCACGCTGTCCGTACACGGTAGGCAGCCTGTACTCATTTTGCACGGCAGAGTGCAAAAGGATGGAGTACCACCTTTTTGCTCTCTACTTTTTCACTGCGCCATGCAAATGTTGAAAATGGCGTGGAGGGGACCTGCCTATGCAAAAGTGTACATTTAACAGGCTCCCTCCGCGCAATTTACAAGGAACACGAAAACGAGCTCCAGTGTTTCACCAAGAATCTGGGCCCCATTACGAGTTTGCCGGCATGGTAACACGGTAAACTACCGGCACTGTTGCTACCGGACCGGCAAACTAAGAGGTCTGCGAGCGGGTGCCTTTACGCCCGCCAGGTCTGACCTGGCGGGCGGAACAGCACCTGGCAGCAGTCCTTGAAGGATGCAACGGCACCATTAATGAATGGTGCCGGTGCATCCGTCCTCCCCATTCCCATTGAGTCCAATGGGACATTTTCCGGCGACCGGCAATAAGGAATTACCGGGACCGCGGGTGCTGTAATGCCCCGGTAAGTCTCCATTACAGGCCGCCAGAAAGCAAAATGACTCCGGCGGCCGCCGGATTCATAATGACGCCCTCTGTTTATGTAAAAATAATTAAAAAAAATAAAAAAATCAGCTGCCACTCTACATTTAATGAACACTTGCAAAACCTCTCTTGTCCCAGTTTCTGGATTTGTAACAGCCATTTGTGGGGGCAACTGTTGAAGAAGACTGGGCCAAAAATAAACTTGATGCAAGTAAGGTCATTTCAGATTAGTTTAACATAACAAGGGATGTCATTTCACTAAAATACTTGGGATAGCGGAAGTGACATCACACGACCCCTGACCTCCCCAGTGACATCGAAGGAAGTCATGTCTCATTTGACCCGACCCTCAAGTGACATCACATGAAGTGATGTCATTTCACCCAGCCCCAAGTGGCATCACACAACGCCTGACCTCCCCAACGACATCAAAGGTAGTTATGTAATTTGACCCCATCCCCAAGTGACATCACAGGACGTGGTGGCACGCAACCTTTTGCCACTTGGCATCACAGGAAGTGGCATTATGTTTTCATACACAACTTGAATAACACATTGCAGAACACTTCTGCCATAAGAACGCTGCTATCTTTCATGACAAAAATTCAAATTGTATTTATTTATTTATTTATTCAGATTTGTAGAGCGCACATCAGCCGGGGGGCATCGTGACGCTTGTTACAGACAATATCTTAGTTACATAGGATACAGTAATATATACAAGTACAGTATTTACAGTGGACATGAATACATTAGCAATGCAGTATATTTACATGGATTCCTGAGAGTTTCTTATTTATTATACTAGGAAGGAGGTTTTCAGTTTCCTGCGAAAAATAGGGAGTGAGTTTTCCGCTCTAATGTCAGCAGGAAGAGCGTTCCAAGTCTTGGCTGTAATGTAGGGGAAGCTTAGGCCTCCGGCTTTGGCTTTTTTGATGCGTGGGATGCAGATTAGATTGGAGTAATGCGATCTAGTGGGACGGGAGGAGGATGGTTTGAAGATAGTTTCTGAAAGATAGGAAGGGGCAGAGAGAGACAGGCATTTGTGAGTGAGGGTGAGATTTTGAGAGTGATCCGCTCTTTGACCGGAAGCCATTGGGCTGAGACCCTGGCCTGGGTGATATGCTCTCTTCTTGGGATACTAAGAGCGGCCCGGAGAGCATTGTTCTGCGTGACTTGAAGTCTGTTTAGGTTTTTGGCTGATGTGCCTGCTAGGAGTGCGTTGCAATGGTCCAGTTTGGCTCCAATGGTTGCCCTCGCTATAGAGAGGCAATTGGGTTTAGAGAGGTAGGGCTTGATGGCGCTTATGAGTTTGGTGGTGTGTGCAGATGCGGAAGTGATTGCGCTGACTTGTCTGGTCATCGATAGTGACGAGTCAAGGTATACTCCCAGGGTCTTTACAGCTGTGGATACGGGGATGATGGAGTTGTCAATGGAGAAGTTAGCGTACAGTTTGTCAAGTTTGTCTAGGATGTTCTGTTGATCTAATATCATGATTTCTGTCTTGTCTCCATTGAGGCAGAGGCCATTAACTGCCATCCATGCCTTGATGACGGAGTAGATTGTGTGGAGTGCCTTGGCGTCTTCGTTGTATGATCCTGAAAGGGGTAGAAGTACTTGTGTGTCGTCCACGTAGTTCGTGTATGTGATACCGTATGAGTCAAGTTTGTCAAAGAGGGGCTTGGTGAACAGGTTATAGAGTGTGGGTGCAGTGCATGATCCTTGAGGGACCCCGCAGTGGATTGTCGTGGGAGTGGCGTTGGCGATGTCCGAGAAGACTTTCATGGCTCTTCCCTCTAGGAAGGAGGTGATCCAGAGGGCTGCTTCTTTAGAGAAGTTGGCTGAGTGTGTGAGGTGAGAGTCTTGTGTTCAACCAGATCAAAAGCGGCTGAGAGATCTAAAAGGAGCAAAAGAGCGGGCTTGCCTTTGTCCATGATTTGAGTGATCTGATTCTTGAGATCTACCAGAGCTGTTTCAGTGCCATGTCCTTTCCGGAAGCCTGATTGCCTAGTCCCGAGGATGGAGTGTGTTTCCAGAAAGTGTTGGATTTGGCAGTGTGCAGCTTTGTCCAGTAATTTCAGCAGGAATGGCACCGTGGTTATAGGTCTGTAGTTGTTTGGTTGTAAGGGGTCGAGAGTAGGTTTTTTTAGGAGAGGCCGGACCCAGGCCTCTTTGAGGTTAGCTGGGATGATGCCTGTTTTAAAGGACGCATTGATGAATGCTGTGAAGAGCGGCGCAAAGCAGTCTGCACAGTCTTTGACTAGTTTTGGTGGGCAAATATCACCTGTACAGGGGGAGGGTTTGAGATTTTTTAGTATGTTGATAACTTCTGATTCAGTGACGTTTCTGAAAGAGAAGTCAGGTAGGGTGGGTTTGGACGAGGTGGGTGGGGTGTTGGTAGGTTTAGTTCCTGTCTGATGAGGAAGGGTTTTGCAGTGGTCTTTGATTTTCTTTTGGAGAAGGTCAATTTTGTGTAGCATGGCAGCTTGAATGCTGGTACACCAAGCTTCATCTTTGATAATTTCGTCCGGTGTATTGGGGGGGGAGATGAGCTCATTAAAAATGGCAAAGTTCTCTTTGGAGTGTGATTTGGCATTGGAGATTCGAGTGTTGAAAGCGTTGGCTTTGGCATCGTTGATAGCTGTCTTGTATTGGTGGGAGATTAAACTGAATTTGTTTTTGGTACTGGTGCAGGGGTCAGATTGCCAGTTTTTTAGTGCTGCTCTTTTGTGGGATCGCATGGAGTGCAGTTCCTCAGTAAACCATGAGTTGGTGTGTAGGGATTTCTTCTCTTTTTTCCATTCGAGTGGTGCTATTTCATTGATAGCTTTGGTGATGACGTCTTTGTAGATGTCTGCTAGGATATTTGGGTCATTAGCGAATGGGGGAGCTAGCTCGGGGGTATTGAGGTATGGGCGCAGGTTCTCCTGTTTGAGTTTTTTAGAGCTTGTGACTTGTGCAGTTCTAGCAGGGGTCAGAGTTTTGTCGTGTTTGATTGTAGGAATGAAGAACTCGATGCAGTTGTGGTCAGTCCAGGGCAGTGAGAAGTTGGAGGTGATAGTGGAAAGGCAGTTATGGTCTGCAATCCAGTCAAGAATGCAGCCTTTGGTGTGAGTAGGGCCTACTACATTTTGGGTGAAGCCCAAGTCATTGAGTTCCTTGGTGAGAGTGGCTGCATGCTTGTCCTTAGTGTCGTTGAACCCGAGATTGAGGTCTCCTAATAGAAGGGTTTTGGTGGAGCTTTTGATATTATTGCTGAGGATGTGAATGATGTTATCCTGGGAGTCTGGGGTATTGCCTGGGGGCGGTATAGTAGGTGAATGTTGATGGTGCAGTTGGGTGACAGTGAGAGTTTGGCTGACAAAAGGTCAGAGTTGTTGGTCGAGGGGTGACTGACAATTCGGAGCTGGAGGTTCTCCTTGTAGATGAGGGCTACTCCGCCTCCTATTCGATCTGGCCTATCTTGTCTGAGTATGGTGAAGCCGGGTGGTAGTGCCAGTGCAACAGCGGGGCATGATGCTTCATGTAACCATGTTTCAGTGATGGCTAGTAGGTCAATGTTATTGTTGGTTATGAGGTCATGAATATCAGGTACATGAGCTGGGTTGAGATCGGACATTGAGGATGGCACATTTGATGAGAGGTGTGTTTGGTTTGTTTGTGGAAGTGCGCGTGGTGGTCGTATCTGATATGTTATGTGATGTGGTATTGTGGGATGAGGCGAGGTGAGTGGGTGGTGGGCTGTGGGAGAGTGGGTGTTCCATGCGGAGGCAGTGTTTGGAGGTGGTACGGGAACTCAGTCGATAGTTTCTGTGTTCTGTGGGGAGGGGTAGTGTGCTAAATTCTGTGATCTGTGTGCGAGCTCTAAGTCTTTCTAGTCTATGCCTAATTACGACACAGGGTGTGCGATGTGGCATGGTTAGTGTGGTGTCCGGGGAAGCGAGAAGTTTGTGGAAGGGAAGTGGTGTGGGTATGAGGGGATGGATGGGAGTATAGAGTTTGAGAGCAGTGAGTGTTGCGAGGAGAGCGAGCAGCATGGTGGTGGCAGCGGTAGGTTTGCAGGATGCTGTGGGCATGATTGTATGCTGGGCCGGGCTGTATGTGGAGGAGGATACAGTCAGGTAGGCTGGACCTGGCTTAAGGTGGCAGGAGTGGACAGGTTCAGAGTGGGTTGAAAGGCTTCCTGGGGTACTGGGGGTATGAGTGTGGCTAGGCTCTTCAAGAGGTACTGGTCGGATCGCAGATGAGCGACTATAAGGCACAACACAATTTGAGTATGGTCTGTGAGAGACCATAAGGCACAACACAGTTCAGATGTGGTCTGAAAGCGACCATAGGGCACAACACAGTTCAAATGTGGTCTGAAGGCGACCATAAGGCACAACACAGTTCAAATGTGGTCTGAAGGCGACCATAGGGCACAACACCGTTCAAATGTGGTCTGAGAGCGACCATAGGGCACAACACAGTTCAAATGTGGTCTGGAGGCGACCATGGGGCACAACACGGTTCAAATGTGAGGCAGCATTGACCAAAATCCAATGCAAGTACATAGGTCAGGGTGACATTGTGAGGTAGTGATGATGAAATGTGAGGTCAATGGCATGCACAGTGATATGCCTAAGGTGTTGATGCTCGTACATGCAGCAATGTGCTATCATGATGAGTTAAAATACTGGGATGGTTGTGCAGACGCATAGCGCCATTGGTCACTTACTGGTGAGTCATAGGGTGCAGCATGTCATGTGGAACTGGGCAGTGTGCCCAATGGACAGAGGCTGTAGAAGCATAGTAGCGTGGCCGGGTTATCAATGCACATGTCTTTAACAGGTTGCGCAATGGGGATCATCATAATGTTAAGGCAGGATAGCTTACCTAATAGTTAATAGTTCTAGGCGTTCAGGTGGCAACACGTTTAGCATGAAGACCTCGCAGGCGCCTCCATGCGCAAACAGGGGCAAACAGGATGGCCTTATTCGGCCTTCGTCGGCCGCCGGCTTTCCACCTACCGGCGGAGGTAGGTTGTACATATTATGGCGTGTTGCTTAGCAACAGAGGCCTCCAAGCCTCGCTCTGATGCCGAGCAGCGCCCGGCATTTTGTTTCTGTATCTGGATATGCAGACCAGCTGATCTCGGTGCTAGGTGCTGCAGAGTCCAGACAGATGCAGGTAGGGCCTGTAATAAGGTAAAATTGATGCAGTGGTTGTAGTGATGGCCCACACGGTCAGCAGCGATGGCGATGGCTGGAATCAGCTGTTCTCAGACTTGGTGAAGCGAACGGAGTACGCTGCAGTCTGAACCCCTGGTGGTCCTGTAAGAGGTTGGTGGGGGCTCCTGCCCTCGCCACCTGGACGCCGAGAGTGACAAAACGGGGCAAACAGGATGGCCTTATTCGGCCTTCGTCGGCCACCGGCTTATAAATTGTAGCTATACACATAATGGTGGCCCTCTTGCATACCCCGTTTAGACTACCTTTCTGCACCCACTCACATGCCAACTAAACATGGGTGGCTAGCAGGGACTTGGCCACCCCTTTATATACTCGTATTGGCTATAATGCACACTCTCCTCGAATTTCTCATAGTTTGGCCTTCAGTCCCCCGAGAGGGCATTCAGATTACAGCGCATTGTGACCATACCAATGTGGAAAGGTGCTATACAAATGACGCATTATATTACATTACATAGCATCGTCCCTCAGTACACTCAATATGGTTACGATATCACTGTAATGGGACATACATTGCATGCAAGAATGGATCATCATATGTAGGGTTATCAGCCCGGCAATGATGCAAGTTCTTGGACAAAGGTTCTTCGTATGACCCTGTCAAAAAGGGACAGGAGGACAACACTCAGCCTGGGGAAGGGGAAGGTGGCTTACGAGGGCATCTCCAGAGCCAGACGTGCCCCAGAGGTGGTGGGGTGGAGTGGAAGCAGACCCCGGTCTCTGGCTCCCTGGTATGCATGGAACCACACACTGGTGCCTCTATCTCTGCCCTCCATTTCATACATTTTGTCTCCCACACACACAATCCTCTGCTGCCCAGCACCTAGTGAACTGCACAAATTAAACTTTCGGACGAGAACTGTGCGCTTTCAAAGGCCAGTATCACAACTTCCAATATTTGCCCTCAAAAAGTAGCACCAGTGCACCCTGCCCACTGTAACTCAGATTACACGCTCTTCATAGCTCCAACTCTGGAGCTCCAGAGAAGGCCCACATTGTGTAAGCTAGGGATAAGCAGACCTAGCATCGGCTTCTTGGAATAGAGAGCCCTACACCTGGAACCACTCATTAGTCACAGCTTCTTCCAGTCGTAAAACGTTCATTTAAAAAATCGAGCCAGTGTCATAGCTGTTGTCCAAGAAGTCAGGAAACACGACATGCAAAGGAAAAGGGTTTTGTGTAAACACATAATAGCACAGAAGCACTGCACCATTTGAGAAGGAGTCAACAAAATGGCGTCTAGCAGAGCGGATAGCTTTCAGCCCACAGTACCGGATGCACAACGGCTAAAAGCTTCAAAAGACAATCATTATGCCAAGCAAACACGCTTTTCACAACAACACAAATAACATTCCTATGGCCATAACTAAACTAAGAATGGTTTTCCCTAGGAAGAATTTAGCTAAACATAATGTATGTTTCCAGCATAGGACGTGTCTCCTTTTGGGCGAGAGAATGTCTAAAATGTCCAATGCCTATCACGATAGCACACTGTGCAACAGCAGTGGGGTCGCAGGAACACAAGGGAAGGTCCCAGGAGATTGGTGCAAGGTTGTGCTTTTTTTATGGAAGCCATTGTTCGAACCAATCATGCATTAATTTGGTAGCCTTGCTGTGCATACGTCTCTATGCATGTTAGGTTGATAATATAGCGCTTACCACCAACAGGTCTTTTCATAGTGCTACAGGGGAACAAGTGGCCGAATTTGTGGGAGCAAACCTGAAAACGAGGCAGCACCAAGCTATATGAGCAAGGTTAGTTTTATTTATTTTGCTTTTTTAAAGAGCTCACACAGCCCGCGGGCATCGATGCGCTGTTACAGGAATTGATTTTTTTGTTGCTTAATTATTTTTTTCTTGTGTATTTATAACACGCTTAAATACCCTGAGGTTCCTAAGCGCGGACTGGGGGATCGAAGCTGTGTAGTGTTGCTTCCAAGGCGAGCACGTTGCCTGCTGAGCTATCCTCCCGGGATGGTTAGGCTACGTGGGTGTCGCGGGCACCAGAGAGTGCCCTGAATATATGTGAAAGCTTGATTGGGGAAGAGGAGTGACAGAAGTAGATAAGGAGGGGCTGGAGGATGGGAGATGTTACATATAGTGGTAGGTGAAATCATGTAATATTATTCTGCTTTTTCGTGGAAACTTGCATTCCTAAATCCACATGGTCACAGTATTCCTCACTCTGCACACGCACTTACGCACCCTTCTACTTACGCTACAGTATATGTGCGCGTGCGCGCACATACACACACGAACATATGTCCACCTTACCTTTCAGAATCCGTTGCTGCATCTCCTCCTCTGCAGGCCTGACTCTGGCTCCCATGCTCCTGTATGCAGCTAAGGAACGAGCTCTGGTTCCTGTCATGCGCAGTAGAGCACAGGAGCCAGAGCCATCCATGCCCTGGGGGGTGTGGGGGGAATTGGCTCGGATTTCAAAATTAAATCTCGCACTGACTTCAAAAAGAAATGATTTCCGTTTTCGGAATAATTTCTTTTTGAAGTCTGAGTGATTTAAAAAATGAATGATTTATGTTTTAAATCCGAGCCCTTCCACACCCAGGGGTTGCAAAGGCAGTGGCATGGGTTGCTTGGTGGATGCCAGGGGTTGCAATTGCGACCCCTAGCGAACCCCCAATGGACGTCCCTTGCTCCGCAACCTACGGATCTCCCTAGATGTGTTGTACTTTAACTTCCATTAGCCCGAGTAGGCATGATCAAAAGAATTCTCCAACATATCTGGAGAGCCACTTGGTGCAGACCCCTGCTGCACATTCTGCTCAATGCCTTCGTAGCCTGCCCTGGGAAAATGTTTCTTGCAATGTCAAGGTGTACTCCAAAATGTACTCATTACATCCTCAGCCACACAGTCTTGATCACTCTGACAAGAGCCGATCACAAGAAGTGATGGCTGGAAGCTTTCGAATGTATCTTCCCCTCTGGCATTGCTCTGTGCCACCCTCCAAACCATCGTTCTTCACCTGCCAAGCTTTTGCTACAGTCACTCTGACAGGGGCCGCAAAGCAAATCCATGTTGGAAGTCGACAGGTTGACATTCTGAGAGTGTCTAGACTCAATCATGTGTATTTTCATAACCTACCTCTCATTGGCTGGTGCTGTTTCATCAGCCATTGCTAGTTGAAAAGGTGCATTCACAGTCTGGTCTGAATTAGTTCCTCCATTTGCCTGCATAGAATACATTTGAAGAACTCATTAAAATCTTGGGCACACATCATTATTTTGGATGCACAATACCAAGTCCTCTACAGGCGGCGTCAATCATCTACTGACTTTAAACAAGTATATACCGAGGATCTAAGCTCATGCAGTTCGGAAATTATCCTCTTGTTAATCATCACATTTCAGATTATTTGACTTTTAAAAGAAAAGTGTCAACGTTGTGACGTGTCCCTCCACATTATCGAAGTGAATTGGGATCGACTCTTTCCCTTGCACAGGGACCTTTTTCAGAAGAAAAGATGTGTTCACAACAAATTTAGTAATTGAATATTTGCTTTAGAGAAATTCATTTTTAGGTATAAATGGCTGCCATAATGCCCCCCAGGTAAAGAATGATCAAAGAGGAGCGACAGAGCAAAAGAAGATTTCAACATCCATTTGAAAAGTATGCATTGTTTCTTTTAAGGATAACGACTTTTAATATATGTGGCACTTAATTTTCTAGATGTATTAATTCAAATAGGAGCGGAGGGCGAGAGGGGACCAGGGAGCTGGCTCTGCTGCAGTGTCTGCTTCCCACTGATGTGGCCACATCTACTTCCGGTCTGCATCCCTGCTTTCATAGCAGACAGGACAGGTTAGAATGGAAGACAATCCTGAGAGGAGAAGGCTGGACTTTTCTAACAAGAGGGGAAGTGAAAGGAGAGCAAGTGCTCAGAATGTCTTTAGTTTTGATTTGATAAAATAGCTGATGAGGATGGGTCGAGAAAGCCCAGCCAGTGTGATTGGCATGTGGGATGTGCTATTTCTATTCTAGCAACATCACTGGGGTCTAGAAAGTTCCAAAATGACCCTTTTGTATCATAGGTATAGTATAGGAGCTGACATTCCAAACCACCAGCAACATCATCTAATGGTCCAGAAACCATCATGTAAAACTATGCATATGGTCTTTCTGTATGGAATGATAACTTTACAAGATCACACTGTACCGGCGTGGAGGGTATTGCCATTGGGAATTCCTTTAGATACATATAGGATCTGCTTTCTAATGTGCACCCTTGTTACGATTTCTTTAATGTCTTCATATCCTATAGCGTTTGATTTGATAAAGTACATAGATAGGACTTGTTTTCATGAATATATAGTTTGGTTTTGTATCTGATCGAAAACATACATTATAATTTTGTTAAGCACTATAACTGTTATAACATCTATTAAATGTGTGTCAGGAATCACAGACCTCTCTATGTCACCTTAGTAATTCTTGTGCTTATGAAGTACTTTCTGCTGGATTCCTCCCGCTTCTAAGTGCTGTAATCTGTGCTATTTCTATCCCATTGTATTTGCTTTATAGACCTTGGTAGGATGGAAGGGTAGGCCAGCCCTGCAGCTAGATTCAAACTTGTGCAGTGTCGGCTGCCTGAGGCGAGTGGCCAGCGCTTTACTCATGAGCTATCCATTGGGAAAACCACCCACTCCTCCACCCAGACACCATTCATAGCTTCTGGACATAAAAAGGTGCACAGGCATGTTGATTGTTTGAAGATTATTTCAAGTAATTTAAAAATGGTAAAATTTCATTAAAGGTATGACAAAATCTAGAATACAAACGGGAGAACGTAATTGGAAAGCGAAGTATTTTCAGGAAGAGGTTCACTTTTTTTTTTTTTTTTTTTTTTTTTAAGAGATGGCTACATTTCTTGAAATACAACAGAAATCGTTCTATCAATGCAAAGGAGAATCATTGAAGTGCATTTTCTATGATATGCTTAAGTGCATGTAAGCTATGTTTGTGCCCTACTCTCTGTATCCCGAGTGCCTAAATAGACAATTGCTCAAAATAGCTGATGAAGAAGTACATTATGCTGAAGTTCTAGCTTCTTTTCAAGGCAGCCGTTTGGGTTATAAATCTCAGCTAACTCTGGGGCCAGGTCTCATGACTAAACGTAATCACAAAATGGAGCGTACACCAAGCAAGAAGTAACGCACATTTATTGGACCCGAAACGGCTGGGAAGCACAGTTCAGGCAGCCCCGTGGAACCAAACTGAATGAAATGAGCTGTCAAAACCGCCCACTGTGGCTGAACATTTTATACATAATTTGTCAAGTTACCATACAACATTTTAGATACTTTTTAAGGCAGGTCCCAGGAGCTGATTGGTGGGACAACGTCAGTCCTCTATATCTAAATATATGTTAAATGACCCTCATTGGGTAGAATATTTCCTTGGCAAAAATCACATTAACACCCCTTGTGACTAGGGGTGTTGCTAGGTCTGGAAAAGATCAATGGCTACAATAATTTTAGGACTGTCGGGACTGGGGGCTAGCTTGCTGTTTTGGTTGTAACCCCTGAACTTCGATCCGGGGCTACAACCAAAAGACCGGGGCTATAGCCCTCTCAGCCCCCCCCCCCCCAGCAATGCCACTGCTTGTGACATTACAGACCATCCCACACCGCCCTCAATTACAGTGAAAAACACTTGTTTCCTATTGGTTGGAAGTGTCCAATATACAACATAGCTTCAGATCGCAAGGGGTGAGACATTCACACAGAGTTGGCCAATGGCGTGCCCCGTGGACATCAATGTAGACACTGTTCAATGCTGCGCTCTAGGGCCCCTGAAATCCCTCTCTGCTGATTGGCTCCCCATTCCACGTCGCTTTAACCCTTACCCCAGCACTCTGCCCCCCAGATCCCTTCTCGTGTCTTGCTGCCAATTCTCCTTGTACCCCCCGGTGCCTAGCTCATTGACCTCAAAAGTATCTCTTAGAGTGACCTCGTTGTAGTTGTGTTCTCCTGGGAAACTTCAGCCATGCACAATTTCAGCACACTGTTTCTGCAGAATGCTCATAAAATACATACAGCTTGTCACACAAGGCTTGCAGCTGGCTAAGAGAAAGGCTTTCTTAACGTGGGCCTGCAAACAAAAACGGTTTCTCTACTGTTCACATATTGCTCAAAAAGCTCCCCTATACCTTCTTGCACCTCCACCCTGTGCTGGCTCTATGCAACTACCCCATACCCCGCCCAATGCACCCACCATTGTGGTCCACTATGGGACTTCTCACGCTATGCCTGCTTCTGTGTTACCTTATGCAAGCAGCACCGCGTTCAATGATGTCCCTACCCCTGTCATCACCACATCACACTTGACATCACCACATTACTTGTGCAACTGGTACGTGCACCCCCCTTGGCAGCATTGAATCTGGACCTGTACGACAGATTCTTCAATGGTGCTAAAAAAAACACCATCTCCATCTTTAAAGAGTTACCCTGGCCTTCACTCTCATATCTCATGGCATCCATCTTCTATGGTTTACTGTCCTGCATCAACAGTTGCTTCTGTCGGCATTCCCCGCAGGCGGCGGCTCTCCCATTGCTTCTGTGGCCTCTAATGTGCACATTTAACTCCTATGAAAGCTCCTGGGCGCCTCAGGCAGTTTGTGGCCAACGATCCACAGTGCTCATTTCAGGATGCTCCCTTCAACATTGCCTGAGGTTCTCCTGCACCCGAGTGCTCCCATGCCTTAATCAGGGTTCTGAAGCTCCTTTCTTGCTCCCCGGGGCTGTGCAGTGTGCTGCATGCCATCCACTCCACCGCATTGGTTCTGCCTGCTATCTCGTCCAAGCTCATTTTGCCTCTGGGTCCTTCCTGCCTGCAGGATGCCAGTACTCCCTGTGTGACTACTGTATATAGGCACAGTTCTTTTATTAATGTCAATGCTTACTGTGGCTGGTGAGGAAGGGGCATGGCACACTGTTTTTTACTCCAATAACTGGTGCAGTACAGAGTTATTCAGAGCATGCTCAGATAGTCTTTAAGGATGGATGATCGGAGGTTTTCTTGTGTGATGTGCAGATACACTGGTAGGTAGGGTCTAGGAACCAGTGTTGCAAACACCCTGGCAAAATGCATGCAGCTAGGCCTTCTCATTTCTACTAAGTCTGTTCGTTTGTGTAGGCTGCATGCTGCTGGAATCTCTGCATGCCTTTTTCCTGCAATGGCTGCATGCTGCTAGCCCCTCTGGCATTTACTGGAGATCAGCTGCTTGCAGTAAATTCGTGTTTTTTAAGTGTACACAGAGCATTTCTTAGGTACCTTGCTTTGGATGCACAGTTATTTACCTATTCTTTAAGTGGGCACTGAACAGTGCACACTGGCACATGGAGTGACCACTTGCATCAAGGCTCGTGCATTCCTCGTCTAGATTCTCCAGTCCCTGATAAGACGCCTCTCCCGTACCTCATCAATGTTGACAACACCTGAAATGGAGGACTGTAGGGAAGTGATTTTGGTGAACCCTGACTGAGCTGACACTAGGTCGCCAAAATAATCATCAGGTCCTTTAATTTTCATTTTTTAAATGAAACATGACAAATGCTTAAGAAAAGCTTATTAAAATGGAGTCTTCCTTGGTATTGCATAGACATTCTGGCAGGCCCTCTGGGACAATTGCAGCTCCTTTAAGATCACTTGAGCAGCAATGGTAAATGGACTCTTCCAGTCCCCAGTGCAGTGTTGGGTAAAGAATACTGTCTAGACTATTATAGGAACTGCTTTCCTTAAAATTAAACTTCAAAATGGACGATTTGAGTGCAGGCTTTATTTGGGACCTCCTCTACATCGGTACAATCCTACAAGATTGGAAACATCTGCTGGGTAGTGCAGAAGTTTGTTGAATGGACACACCCATCGCCAGTCTTCATTCATTATCAATTTATTTGTATTCTCTGTTGTAGAGTTTAAAGTGCTGCTAACGTACAATTGAGAATCTCAGGCATGGATAAATAATGCAGCCAACATCAGTGAAGGCCTACCCTTATGCCAAAGTCACAGTGGGAAGGCCCCAATGACAACATTATTTTGGGAAGGCCCTTATGGCAAGTTCATTGTGAGATAGTCCTTATGCCAACATTGTTGTGGGAAGACCCATATGCCAGCATTATCTTACGGAGGCCGTGTTGCATAAATGGGGAACATGGCCCTGTACTCTGGGCCCAAATGAGCTCACATCAAAGGAAGCGAAGGCATGCAGATGTTATTACCCAACATTCTACCCATAACAATGGCCAATGATACTTGCCTTCAGATGTTTGTACGGACCCGCCAGCTGCACAGAGAAGCCATGAAGTTTGCTCGGGTGACCCTGCACAGCTTCCATCATTGGGATTTGATCTTCCTTGAGTGGTGTGTGCGATTGTTCAACAGGCCCACCTGCAAAACATACCACAGACTTATCACACTTGCCGGAGCACTTACCAGCCTTGCAATTGTAAAATTGAAATTGTTCATCAAATTATCCATCAACATCATGTACAATGCAGCCTTGTTTACAGTTGAGCAAACTGTGAACACTTCACTCATTTTATTTGAGGATCTTGTGTAGTGCAGACTCTGCACTCAGTTGTTTCTAGGCACGTATCCTTATTGTGCTGTCGAGCAGCGATTGGAAAACATATCATCACTGTAGATAGGGATAAGTGCAAACTCAAAACCGCATGGCTTTCTTTAGCATAGGCTGGGGTGACCCACCAAATAGTAAAATCCAGTCGAGTGTTTCCAATGACCAAACAAAGGTGCAAAGATTGTTAATCAGAAATCATTCAACGAAAATTATTTAATCTTCATACATTATTGCTATCCTGACTGGGTTTTACGAATTAGTGTGTTGAAAAACCTAGACCTATATTTTAGCTGATTCCTGAAAGGATGCTGACAATTGACCTTGCAAGTGAGCATTTGATCGTTGGAGCAAAGGGTGACTACACAGCAACTTATTCAGAAGTAAAGAGAAGATGATCAGGGTAAGGTGTGGGAGGAGATGCAGGAATCAGTAAACTCAAGGGACCTTGGGTAATTCTGGAGTTTACAGTGGAGCATGCACAGGATACACAGAAATCGGTGCATAGAGGAGCCTTTACCGGCAGGATCTGGTATGAGCACTTCTCTGCACTCAACATGAAAGGTCTGGGGGCTACAGAGCTTCCAGTCCATTATCGGCCTTACGTGTTGAGCTCCATGAGTGCGTGGACGTGCATCCTCCTACGCGACCACCCTCTTCAGCACTTCCCTGTCCCATATCAAGGAAAGTGAAGGTCACCTAGATTGTGGGACATTTCTGAAGATTGGTCCTTTGCCTTGGTAAGTGCCACCTCCAATATCTCGTGAAGTGTAACATTTCTGTGGCTTGTGTTATGTGTCGACCACGTAAGCAGGCACGTGGTGTAAACACGAACGCCCACGATTACAAATCATGGATTGAAATTATTTCAGAGATTGTGGTAAAAAGTGCAAGATAATAGACTATGTACACTTCCAATTGTGGAATCTCAAGGATATTCTGAAACTCGTTGATGACCGATTGTTTCTATTGAACATCAACCTTAAGTCCATGTTTTTACTCCGTGAAGTCGGCTCAGAACTCTTATGAATCTAATTCCCTCTTCTGCCTTGCCCTCAGATCTTAGATTTGTGAATGGGGTGCAGAAGGAGGCATTTATTCCCAAAGGTTTAACCATGCAAGTATTTAGATGACCAAAACCATGTAATAACCCCCTCTCGTTAACAGGAAATGAAGGCAAGAGCCTGCCTACTTTAGAACCCCCCTAAACTGAACATATTAAGGAGGTCCCTGCAGAGGAGAGGGTAGCTTCCATGATAAGGCACACATCAGTGCAGGAACTATTTCTTAAAAGAAGAAAAAGCCTCAGACCGGATTGCACTCCTGTGGAGGCATGCACATAAAACAGGAGAACCTACGTGGCCCTTAGACAGAACGCCACTCGTTTCATGAGTTAGAGCCGCTTCTTGGAGGCTGGCTGATAAAGTTCTTATTTTTCTAAGAGGGTAGCGGTGCACAGCCCGACATTGATCAGCATCTATTGCATAGAGGCATCCGCATCCCACCTAACATTCTGGGAAAGTTCAGCTAATGGTCCTATGCAACCAGACAGCAGATTGTGATGTTTTACCAACATGGCAAACTGGATTTTGAAGACGTAGTGCCACAACGGAATACACATGTTTTCTTAGACTAACCCACTAAACGTACTGTTTGACCAGAGTTCACCCTAAAAAAAGGGCGGTCATTGACTTAAATCTGACAGGCTACTTTACTCATTCAGCACCACTTTTAATTGATGGAATAGTCTTCATAAAACAGAAGTATCTACTATGTGATGTTTGCTGTTCTGCCACCCTTAGTATATGTCTAAATTAAATGAATTCACATGAAACCTGCCATTAAAAGATGCGCTGCATATCGTAGCTGTGTCCCCGTTCTACATACATGCAGGTCACTCACTGTATGTAAGGATGGGACATAGGCCCCTAAAGCTTCTTTCGCAGTAGAGGATTTCAGAAGAAATATCAACTTGAAAATGAACATTGACGAATCAAAAGCTCCAATCACAGAGAAATTGACTGCGATTAGGGGCACACTCATTTGAAGGGTCCACAACTTCAATTTACTGCGGGTCTGCTCTACAGAAGATCTAAGGTAATCCCCCTGCTATTGAAATAGAACATGGCAATGAAGCAGACAAGAAGAGGCATCCTGAGGCCCAGTAATGCCTTGGAAGTAAGAGGATGGGTTTGCCAGTAAGAGGCCTCAGCAATTTACATGCCCCTCTCAGAGATATGCCTGCACACTGCAGGTACAGTTTCAAGTCCGTCTGGAGATGCACGGCCCTTCATTCCCTCTGAAGTCGATACATTGAGAACCATTTCACTGGCTAAAAATAACCATTAGCACATGGAGATCATTATTGACCTACTCTCAACCAATTAGAATGTTCTGAGTGCAGTCAATAACTACTGATATTCACTGTACTCTGATCATATTATGTTCAAAAGCAAATAGGGAAACAATGAAGCAATTTCCAGGCGCACTTTCATTTAACAACACATTTCCTCAATTGCTTTGCTGCAAAAAAGAGAGACCTAAAACATGGGGAAATGCTTTCACATTTTACATAGAGAAATTGTTTACTTTTACATGATAGTGAATGCATGTTTATGTCAAACCTGCTGCAATATAACACATTTTGCAATTTCAATAATTAAAATATGAAGACAGCTTTATTTAAATAATCCAAAATAAACACACATTTGTTTATCTACTAATTTTACTATTAAAGTAACGTTTTTACTTCACCACGAAAACTAATGACAAGTATTGCTATTACCACCATGTGCTAATACCCTTTTAG
Source organism: Ambystoma mexicanum (assembly GCF_040938575.1). Classification (NCBI taxonomy): domain Eukaryota; kingdom Metazoa; phylum Chordata; class Amphibia; order Caudata; family Ambystomatidae; genus Ambystoma; species Ambystoma mexicanum. The sequence goes on from NC_090929.1 coordinate 170,825,484, forward strand.
ACCTCAGGATAGGTCATTAACACTTGGGATAATGACCTTTTCCCAACCCATGCCCCTCTGTGATAATGACCCCTTCCTCGGTCTGTAAGAGAACTTTGGAATGCAACAAGAAGTGCAATATAAACCAATATATTATATTTATTTGTATTATTCTCTCACCAAGCATGCTAAGGTATTATTTTCAATGTCAGAGGGAACCAAAGAGCAAAACAGTAACTGACTGTAAGATGCAGGCCTCAAGGAAAAACAGCTTTTGCAAATGCCTCTCCAGTGATGCCTGGGCTTCTTCCATGCAATTCTTTAAAAATAATATCTATTTATTGTCCCCACAACTTGCCAAGTTGATCTAAGGTAAGTGAAAGGCTCAATACACATTTTGGACCATTTGCTGCACTATAAAAGATGTTAAAGGAAAAACATCTTATGCCAAAACTAAAGCAGATGAGAGCCTCATGGAGAAAAAGTTACAATATTCTTTTATGTGGGTAAAAAATGAGACAACACTTGAACATGTATTGCAATGATCTAAATAAGTAATCAAAGAAACTATAGCTTTAGTAAGAAAAATATCATTAGTAGGTTGGATGAACTGTCTATGTTAGCGTTCATAAGTGAGATATGCAATGTAAGCAATATTTACTAATAACAAAATACATTATTGGCAATAAATAATTCAATGCCCTTTCACCAGTTTTGAACGCTTCCAATAGACGAGAGGATTCAACTTAGCATTAGCAACCTGCTGAGCAACTCTAAATGATTTACCAAATGAAGACAGAAATAGCCTGGAACTTAGGCATGAAGATGAAAGGCGACAAAGGTCATGCGCAAGAACAAGTGGGCGTGTCCAATGTATGGCACTTCACTGCTGCTGCGAATGTGTGGGAAGACATTTTCAAGATGGCCGACCAAGGCTCCCTCACCATTCGCACCATCTTTGCTTGGTCAGCGACTTTGAACACCACAAACCGGGATTGCCTCCTAGTACGACCAACTCAATTAGTGATCTCCACGCATTGTGGCCTAGAGGATTCCGATCCATGTCCACCCACAAAAAAAGAAAGAATGCAGACAAAAGAGTACAACCCTATACTCTGTGATCGAAGCACCAAGGAGTCGACAGGTCCACTTTGCGTAGCACGCAGAGAAAGCAGAGTGCCTGAAATACAAGTGGGTGGGAGCAGCACATGACACAGGGCTGTTTAGCTAGTGTTAGTTTTGCATTACGCTTTAAAAGGAATTAAGGAAGAACAGTTGGAATTTTCTCACCACTGCAGAATTACTAAAAAGATCCAGAACTTTGGGAATTTTGAAAAAGTAGTGCCTAGGAATCAGACACAACACCTAAAGACAACTTGGGAGAATAACTCCACAAAGTCACTTATCTGTAGAGAGCTACTCAAGTGCAGAACTCAGTCTCTGGACTTTGGCGGGGCTAGAACAGTAACGGGGAGGTCCGTTTTGGTTCAGTGAGGTGGGGGTGAGGTGGGAGGATCAGTGAAAGAATTGAGTGGAGAATAGTGCAAATGGTACTGATAAATGTCTTGTGATTTCTCTCCCCAACAGATCTTGTGTAGCACATAAGTCTCTTGTTTCTTATTTTATCCACTACCGCTTTCCCCTGGGGGTGGTGGGTGTGTGCACTTAGCAGGAGTATAAGGCTGCTGGGCCAGGATTGGTCACAGGGTCAACAGCGTCTGCAGAATTCATCATTTGGAAGCTGGCACTCTTAATCCTAACCATCAGGTAATCTCTAGAGTCTCATTTGCATTTTTCTCAGTTACGTACATAAATTACAAAATGACAACATAACAATGTTTCTCTTCATGACCACTGATGTGGATCTGTGGCATTAACCGTAGATATTGGTCTTACTGACAGATTGGGCTTCATGACATGTTTGGTGGTATTCTGCCGGTCAATCCGGCGGGATCCCACCAGACGGTAATACTGTTACCACCACTTGGTCTGCCAGAATTACCGTCAGATTACAAGTTGTAGTAAATGCTGGAATTCCCTATTCCATGGAGTCCCATAGAACTCTACCCCACCACCAAACGTGGGCTGTTTCAGTGCGGTAACTTGCAGTATGCGGTAATACTGGCATGTCATTCCTGCACCGGCGCACTGATAATGAGGCCCATAGACTGTGTACAGTGAGAGCAAGAGCCCTGCCTCCATTAGTTCTCTGTGATGAGATAGTAGCCCTGGCTTCCTTGGAGGGCATGTAGGTAGATGGCAAGAAAGCCTATCGAGCAAGCGATCTTAACGCCAGTTACACTACAGCTTTCATGAGTATCCACTGACAATACAAGGAGATGTAGGGAAACTGTTCAAAACTAGAATACCGTTGATATATTGCGTGTGTATTTGATACGTTTAAAGATGAATTTGTTTTAAATAATAAAAAAATGTATAACTTGACTTGTGAAGGGCAGAATGAATCAATAGAAGAGGAGAGCAATTGGAAAGGATGTTCAAAAGACTTTGCTTACTATGGATGAAAAGGTACCCAGTTAATGTACTGAAAACATTACAGAGCGGTACATTGAACATAATACCGAAAACCACCAAAAACATTAAATAAATATATAAAGGGTAGTGGGGTAAAGGGGTTAAAATGGGTCGGGTGGGGTGGCATTATAAGCGTATACAAAAAAGGGGGTTTGGGTGGGGGACCCCCAAATAAAAAAAATAATAACTCAGTGTTTGTCAGTATTTTGGACACAATTAAATGTACTGCTCTGTAATGCCGTTCGATAAAATCATATATAACTGATGAACAGGATTGCTGGGAGGTGCTGAGTAGGAGGAGCCATTCGATTAGAGTTTGGGCAGTTAGATGGGTATTTGGAAGGACATTTGGGAAACTCAGACCCTCAAATGTCCGATGTTCAGCCCGTCTTGACTTTACAACACACATTTCTTTTGTAGATTTCGCATCACACATGTAGCTTTGCACTTACCATTATACATACATGTGTACATGAACTGGGAATGGGACAACCGTGGAGCTGGCATCCATACCTCACATTCCCTGAATTTGCTCTCAAAATGTAAGCCTCATCTTGTTTCTCAGAAGCTCTCCAATGCAAGCTGGGGTTTTCATTGCACTTTTAGAGTCTAATGCAGGGGAATGCAACCTTTGGCTCAGCAGATATTTAGGACTACAACTCCCACCAGCCACCGCCAGCATTGTCAATGCAAGTTGTAGAGCAAAGCATCAGGAGAACTTTAGGTCGCAGACCCCTGGTATAATGTCAATCATGTCTGAAAACAAAATGCAACGTGAACAAAACAGGAACGTGCTTCTACCTTGTCCAAGTGCCACTGGGTCCTGAGTTTTCAGTCCTGTGAATCTGCGGTAGCCTGGGTTCGCGCCCTTTGATAAATTCTCTTCTGCCTCAGACGCTGAACCGGGGACTGATTCCTTCAGCTGGAGGCTGGAATCCTACAGAAGAGCAACACAGGCATATTCCATGTGAAAAGGAACAGGAAGCAAAACATCGAAGAGGAGGAAGAGTCTGTTTTAAACTGAGAATCTGAGGGAGTGGCAGCGGATAGGTTAGACAGGAATGTTCACCTGTTGCTGACAGACAGCAAAGAATCTGCTGATGGACTTTGGAAGGTCAGCCTACACTTATAGTCAAACCTGAAGAAAGAAGTTAGCCCAGCTTTTATTGTTCATTTGTTCTCTCACATGTATTCATGAACTCAGGATAAGAGACAAAGGGCCTCATTCCGACCCTGGAGGGTACGGGGTTAACAGCGCCGTAAAAGGTGCCGGCGCCTTTTACCCCGTACCACCTCATTACGAGGCCCCCTTGCGGGACCCAGGAAGTAACGCATGGTCAAACCAGGCATGCTTATCGGGTCCCGCGAGGGGAAGAGGGAGCAAACAACGGGCCAACTCGTAATGGCCCGTTGTTTGCTCCCTCTTTCATTCCCATTCAGCCCTATTGGGGCTGAAATGGGAATGGGGAAGGACCGGGTCGGGGTCATTGGAGGGAGGAATACCGGGCCTTCCGAACTCGGAATGGCCCGGTAATTTCTCATTCTGTGGACCCGGACGCGATTTCGGCAGCAGCCATGCCGCCAATAGCGTCATGGCTACCGCCGAGGTCGTAATGAGGGCCAAAATCTCAAACCCTAGGCGATTTTTATTTTGCATGTGTGTGAGCCCACATTTGTCAGTCGCCGTGTGTTTCCCGTGTAAAGCACTTTCTCAAGGCTAATATTAGCATTGTTTAATTTTAATATGTACACAGACATAATTGTGCCTAAGGGGGATATTTTCAGTTGAACATCGCTTCTGTTTTGTGGTTGTGCTCATCATGCAAATACGTACAAATAATATAAGATAAACGAAATGCTGCACGTCTCACCGCAGAGTAATGCTAATTTTAATGAATTTGGCCTGAGAGAAGTCATGAATGCTTACACATTTACCAGAGTATATCGTGCAATAGCGACACAGACCACAGATATGAATTATTCCATTCCAAGCACTTATGAACAAGGCTTTCCTAGTCTGGAAACCTCAACCCACTCTCCTTTCTTAATGCATATATTTGAACACTTCACATGCCTTTGCAAGCACTTCTTTCCTAAAATAACTATGATGCAAGAGTAAACGTCAAATTATGTTAGGTAGAAATCGTATTAAATAAGGCCAAAGGGTTCTGCAAACTGAGATTTTCAGGCTCTTCCCTGAGATTGACTGGGGCAAATATGAATAGATATGGCACTATTAACCAAGGCACACAATAAGCAGTGTTGCAGAGCAATTTGCTATGCAATGGTGCAGGTTTGATAATTAAATTGACACTTGTATAGCAAATCTAGCTATTTAATTTACCCTGTTCAATGAAAGCACAGCTTGCCCTGCATAGCTCTCTTGCCCTCAGGGATCTCTCCATCCTAGTTTCCTGTTCGCTGCAAGTTCAAAGGGGATAATGGAGAGGGAGTGCAGCGGTAATCATCTCCTTCACTCAAGTGCCAAAGGCATGTGTCGGAGTGCTAGGCAAGAATTATTTTTCTTTTTCAAATAATTGCTAACAAGAAGTAATTGGGATGATACTTTTATTGAGCTAACTATATGATATGATATGATGTGGCATTTTTAACGTGCCTGTACACAAGTGTTTCTAGGCGCGACAAGACAAGGAGGGAGAAGCAAAGGGAGGACAAAATAATGATCTTACTAGGCCTTGTGTCAATCAGATCGTGCAAGTGCATAGAAGAGGGAAGGGGAGAAGTGCCACGGGGGAGGGGAAAGGAAAGTGCAGTTAACTCACAAGTGCAGCCAGCGGGTGGCTCATAAGTGCAGAGAGAAGGGACTGTAGGGTTGCAGCTACAGATCTTTAAGTGCTGGGGAGCCAGAGGCAGTGCAAGGGCAACTGGACATGCAGGAGCCTGGGTCTGAGTTCAGAGGGTGACCAGGGGACCAGTGCATGGAGCAGGTGGGTGCATCAGCAGGGAAGAGGAGGAGAGAAAGCGGAAGCGAAACTGAAAGTCTTGAGTTGCTTCCGGAAGGTGGTTCTGCTCAAGTTTGAGAGAGGCAGGGAGGCTGCTCCAGAGGGAGGCCCCAGCCGAGGAGATAGATCTGCCCCCAACTCCCTGCTTGGAGAAGCGTCTGCCCTTGGAGAGTTGGAGGTGGATGAGCAGAGAGCTCAAGAAGGAAGATGTTTTGGAAGGGAAAGTTGGAGCGAGAGCGGTCCCAGGCCCCAGAAAGCCATGTGGATGATGCAGAGGGTCTTGAAGTTGATCTTTGTAGCCATGGGGAGCCATTGAACAGATTTCAGAGCTGAAGAGATACAATCCCTGGGCTTGAGGCCAAGGACAAGTCTTACAGTTCTGTTCTACATAAGTTGTAAAGGTCGAAGGGTAGAGGCAGGAAGATTTAGAAAGAAGCTGTTGCAAAGTCCATCCTAGAGAGGACCAGATCTCTGGAGATCGTGAGCTGTTGGCGGTAAGTGAGAAAAGGAAGAATACCTCTTAGGAGGTGCAGCTGATAGTTTGACTTCTTAGAGGCGGCAGAGATAGGATATGATAGGTTATTTATAACACCCTTAATACCCAGAAGTTTCTAAGTGCGGACCCGGGGATCGAACCTGTGTGGCTACGTATCGTCTTGCTTCCAAGGTGAGCACGTTGCCCTTGAGCAATTCTCTCGAGATGTGAGTAGATAAGGAGAGGGTGAAGTTGAAGATGACACCAAGGTTCTTAGCCTCGCAGGAAGAGGTCCCAGAGTTGGCATCCAGAGAGAGAGAGAGAGGAGAGGACGGAACGGGTGTCCTAAAGAGGAGGATCTCAGTCTTACTGGCATTAAGGCAGAGATCATTGGCGGCACACCATTCCTGAATTGTGGCCAGACAGTTTGGTATGAGAGAAGAAGCAGAGGTGGCTGAGGGGAGCCTGAAAGAGAGCTGGGTGTCATCCGCATAACATTGAAAATTGTAGCAGAAGGTAGTAATGGAGTGGGCAAGAGGTGCCATGTAGTGGTTGAAGAGTCAGGGAGAGAGGTTTGACCCCTGGGGAACACCACAAGTAGAGAGAGGGATATAAGAGAGGAAAGACCCCAGTTGGACCTGCGAGTGTCAGTCGGTGAGAATCGAGGGTAACCAGGCCAGGGCTTGATCAGTAATACCAAGGTTGTGGCAGAGACGATTGAGCAGGATTGCATGGTTGACCATGTCAAAATCATAGGATAGATCAAGAAGAATGAGGACAGAAGGGAGATTAGAGTCAAGATTGGAGAGCAAGTCCCATACTGCCTGGCAAAGAACAGTATGTGTTAACTTTACTTTTTTTTAAAAGGCAGTCATGCAATTCCATTCCTAAAAGTGTAAGTTGTTACATGATGCATAATTACAGTATTGCTACTGTAACACTGCATTGTCTACATGCTTTACAGAAATGTTTAGGTTAGTGTATATAAATCTTACATTGTCAACTATATTTCATTTTGTTTGAGAAGATGCATAATATTGCAGAGTAAACAGTTTTGAAAATGTGCATTATCACATAGCCAAATGCTTTTGATGGCAAACCTGGTTCTGTACCCTGATAGTTGCATACATCAGGGCAACTGGTGCACAATTCATCTGTGATCCCATACTCCTAAACATTCTGTCTCGTCACCCTGTTGCTTTATACCAGCTACCCTGAAAGCGGGATGCCCAGAAACTACAAAATTCCACCTAGTTTGCCCAGTTCTTTGGCTGCTACGCTATCCACCATGCTTAGTATTGGACTTCATTTCCTCTTACATAATGATTTAACAAAGCTAACTATGTTTACGCAAAGTAGTGATCAAGAGATCCAACCAGTCTGCAAATCTACAGATATACTGCAATACCATACACTGTAGTTAGCCCCCAGAGCTTGCTTTGCTGGCAAAACTGTTTTCAGATCCTTTATCTATTTGTGTCAATTGATGCAGGTAATCTTTTACATTTTACAGGCACTCAACCCAAGCTCGCCAAGTCTTATCGCCCACTTACATAGTCGAGTAGATTTTATGAAGGGTGAGTACCATTTGCTGGGGATGTTTGAAAAAAAATGTCATTATTTGCAGTAAATGTCAAACAAAAGTTTCACTGTGCATGGCTGATGTGGTTGTGGTGTTCCAAACAATGTGGATTTACAGAAGGTGCATTTACATTGTATGTCAGTTGCCATGGTTCGAGTGCATTTCTCTTAGGCCAAGAAGGTAAACTAAGCTACTCAATCATCAGGACTAGCAGAATTTTAACAAATTTGCAAGGTCTGACTCATTTCACTAATGTCTTACTTTAGCGTACACAAAACTGCTGCATTGTTTCTCATTTTATGTCTTGGGTACAAATAAGTTCTGGTAACATAGAGGGGCTGCTTCATGGAATTTGTGGGCCGAAAAAAACTGGGATTTGTGCGCCATTTTGCCCGCAAATCCCTGTTTAACAAATGGGGATTTGCGGGCAGAATGGTGCACAAATCCCTGTTTTTCGGCGCACAATTTCCATGAATCAGCCCCTAAAAGTATTAGTAAAACGTTGCTAATCAAATGAGTTTGTTTGCTAATCAAGAACATTTTAATTAGCAAACTGTGCTAATCAATTTTTGAAAACGAATTTCTTTACTTTTAAATACATTTTAATTATTGTGAATTTTATCAAAACAAGATCATTAATTAATTTTCATCAAGCAATTGATAGGTGTGCACCATGGTGTTGTCAAGCATGTTCATGATGGTGAAATGTGTTTTCTTACTGTGCGTTGCTGTTTGTGCTCTTCCTCTGGTATTTGCAGGATTTTCTCATCCAGTGCAGCAGGTTTCAGGGTCTCCTCCATGTCCACCAAAACGCGATGCTCTTCAGGTATTTCTGAAATAAACGTGAACAGAGTGTGAAGTCTGTGCATCTCCAAACTTTCACTGCGGTTAAAAATTATGGACGGTTTTACAGAAACTTTGCACAAGGGAAATTAGCACCAGTGCAAAGAATTGGCCAACTGTAAAAACATGAATCTTGAATGCATTTTTGTATAAGGGCAATGATTGTACTAGTTCTTTTCCCCTTTGTGGTGAGCTAGAAGAACTTCTCATCCTTTATTATGAGGAGCCAAGCCACAGGAGTGTGGTTTGCTGCAGTTGCTACCTGATGTGGTACCATAGGGTGCATGGAGCGACAGGCACCAATCATGAAGGAGAATTAAGCTGTGAACTGTCAACAAACTCAAACTGTGACAGAGAAAAAAACAGTGAACTTTCAGTGAAATTCCCATACATGCATTTCCGAAGCCAAGGCATATTTTGGAATGTTCTTGAAAATGCGCAACCAGCTGCAACTGTTTGCTCAAGGGGCATGGGCAGCTGCAGAGAACCTCAGAGCCACGTGCCTGCTCACAGATAGTCCCAAGATGGTGCTGTTGGCACAGCATATACTTAAAGGATCTCAAACATCTACAGCCCTGAAAAGGGCTGCTGATGGAGAGACCAATCGCAGGCTAGCTTAGAAATACATCCACAGGCCTTGGGATATAAACGAGGCTGGGAAAAGCCATTTAATGGTGTAGGCTGAGTGGAAGCAGGCACGCTACTCAACGCTCCCCAGATACCCGAGGAGAACGCCATCGCGGTCAGACTCCAGGATGATGACCTGAAAGATTCTGACTCTCAGGGCAATTTTACTCCTGAGATTCTATCAGGACATAACCACCTGGGGACATCCAATGATCAAAGGGGCAATGAGCATGATCCTTCTTTTATAGCAGAGGTACTCAATGAATTGAGCCCAAAATCAGAGTCACTTGTAGAGTTGCAAAACCTGGACATCTTGGACACCACAAACCTACCCATCTTAGAGAGTGTACTGGGTCCGCTTGCGACATACCAGGCAGCCGTAAAGAGGAGGCATACAAAATTCCTGCGACAATTAAAACATCATCAACAATTTGCTCTGCGGGATCAATGGGTCTTATTTACCATCTCGGCTCCTCCAACGATATAAAAAAAGAGAAGACTTCTGAGCGGAAACCCTAATGTTGATTTCTGAGCAAAAGATTTGTATTTGGGGCCGTTGTTAATAGGAGATCTGCAAGAAGCCTACCAAGTAGTGAATCATGATGGTCCAAACTGCTACTCAGTGACGAACAAGGGCTTATTCAATAGAATCAGTTATAATGAGGAGTTCTTTGGAAGGAAATTGAGGGAAGCTCACATTAAACTGAAAAAGATACCCAGGCAGATGGCCTGTAAAATAAAGCACTGGGAACAAAAGAGGAGAGGAACCAAGAATTTGGAACAGATGGTTCAATTACTAACCTTGGGAAAGTCCCTACTTCCATATCTGTACTGGCCCCAAAAAGCAGCTCTGTTCACCAACTTTAGAGCAGGCCATTATAACAGCTGTAGGCGGATGCATGGCTTGAAGTGCTGGCAACACGGTCACTTCTTTAAGAGCCTCCGTGGGGAGCCCGTGGTATCCCGCCTATAACAACTGCCAGGAAGCCGATGCCATAATAAAAAACTACAGCACCAAAAGCGCAGCAGTCATGGAGGTCCTGAAAAGATTGCGGCGAAATTGGTGGCCGGCCGATGATAAACGCAGCCACCGGAAAATAGAACCTCCCCGGAGAAAGTATAATCCAAGATGGCACCGGCCACAGGGGAATAGATTCAGAACGCGTCCGAGCTGACGCCGGTGGAGAACAGAAGGACGCAACACATGGAAACCCCGGGTATATGGAGTCACTGCGTCCCTGATGACTGAAGTCATTTGATCTACAACAAGACCGTAACCACCGGTGCGGTACAGGAACACAAACAGAGCGAGAACCCCACGCTGAAGGCAATCTCCGCTGTGGCAAAAGGAAGAGGGAATCCCTGGAGGAACAGTCCCAGTAGCCCCACGACGTGAGAAGCTAGGCCCAGCAAAAACAAGCCCAGATGCAACAGATGGAAGGTATGGGCTAGAAGGGCCTCACATATTATAAGAGAAGGTGGATCTCCGCCGGTATGGCATTCAGGGAAGCCCAAGGAGCCAGACAGTGCTGAACCCCTAAGGACAGCACCACCCCCACAGCCATAGCGATACCCCAGAAAAGTTTTTTTTACCAACACCCAGTTCTGAAGGGAATACGCTGCAACAAGGGTAGGGGGATAAATTCTGATGCCGCAAGCAAGGGCCGCCCCCCTCGCCCTGCCTATAGGAGCGTAAGCAGAGGCAACAGAGCCTGCCCCATCACCAGACACTGCGAGGTGAGAACCCCCCATGCCCCATCCAAAGCAGAACATGCACTTGCTCCTAGAGCACAGGGACAACAACAAGGAGCCAATTCCTCTGCCCTCCTCCTCCCCACACAGCCGACCCAACTCCCCAAGAACCATGAGGCTAACGAAAGACCCGAGGACACGCTCATTATTTCCAGCAAATTAATACAGGGACCTATAAACCCCTGGCTATGGGGCAAAGCACACAGCCAATAATAATCAAGGCCAAATACCAGAAACCATACAAATCCACCAGATAAAGGGAAGAAACCAGAAGGGGGATGCCCCCAAGCTCAGTCACCCGACAGACCCCCAGGCCAATGGGCCACAAAGAAAGACATTCAATCACTTCTAGTGGACATTCAATCCAGATTCAGAAACTGCACGTCTGAAATCGCCTCTAGCGTGGACAGTCTGGACAACCGGATGGAGGAACTGGAAAACAGGGTCAGTGAAGTGGAAGATGTGATATGGCATTTGTAACACGCCTATACACAAGTGTTTCAAGATCATTCCATGGAGCAAGTAACCCAAATAACAGAGCTGTGCAGGAAAGTTCAGGTTTTGGAAGGGAAACATGAAGCTATCACACTTAAGCAGGCATATATTGGAAACAGAGCTAGGAGGAACAAGGTGAGAATCCGATGGGTTGCCGCATCATTAGCAGACCAAGCTCTATAGGAATATGTAAGCAACCTTTTCTAGTCCCTCCTCCCGGAATGTGACAAATCAATGCTGTTACGCAACCGCAGAGGGGCCTCCACTGAATATCCACCAGATGTAATCACCCGCATTCACTTCTTTTCCACGATGCAAGATCTCATGGCTGCAAACTGCCTACAAGGCGAGCTGACCTTTCAAGGAGCACTGATCCAAATGTATCAGGACCTGGCAGTGGCCACTGTACAGAGACACAGAGCGTCGAGACCACTAACCACCTTCCTTCAGGACCGGAAAATCAGATATTGATGGCTCTTTCCCACAACTCTCCAATTCCCCTACGAAGGCATGACGCGAAATATTAGCACACTGGAAGAAGCGGAGAACATCCTGACAGGGGAACCCTTGACCACAGATGAGGACCTTACAGAGCCATCACCTGCAGGAGGAAAAGACAGACTCCAAACAGAGACGCAATACCTGGACAAAGGTAGCGAAGGGTTGGAAACCAGTAAGCTTCCCACAACACACATGACCAACCCCAGCAACCCTGCCCACGGAATCCCTGTCCGGGGGTAAAATGGCACTTCAAGTACAACTCCCTATAACTAAATGACAACGGATCCCGGGCTCCCCATGGTATACCCGACCTAGAAGAGTGCAAACACTTGCTGGCCATATGGCCTCTAGGCCCAATTGTGTTTTATTTTTGTTTGTTCAGTTCAGTTATGACGTTTGTTTGAAAAAAGTTGAAAACCCGGTTGCGGCTGCTCAAAAGAAATACATTGGAAATAGATGGCAACAGCGCAGCAGTTGGACCCCCCCCCCTAAATAGCTTGACAGATAGACAAGAAAGCTCCCCTCCCATCCACAACAGAAACAGTGCGTTGTCTCCCTCAACATATAAGGCCTGAACTTCCCTAATAGACACAGGTCAGCACTGCAACTCCTAAATGAACTGGGGAGCTCGGTGGTATTTCTCCAAGAAACTCACCTGTATTAAGGCAGACTTCTCATGGCTTCACTGCAGAGCATTCCCGAAACAATACTTATCATCTAGTGGCGCTAAAAAAGGGGGTGCAGCAATCCTTTTGGCGAAGGGAGTCCCTTTGACAGAATTGGAAGCAATACACGGCTTAGAGGGAAGCTAGCTACATAGGCGTTAAAGGTAAACTGTTTGGCCTTTTACACACCCTAGTCTCAGTGTATGTTCCCAATGAAAAACAAGAAGAATTCCTAGCAGAATTGGAATCCAACCTACGAACTTTCCTGGAGGGGCGAGTGATCATAGGAGGGGACTTTAACAGAGTCCCGAACCCTCTCGATGGCAGATCTCACCAACCAGCGGCACGGGACTTCAAAATTGTGCTGAGCTTGCTGCACCTGTTCAGGTCCCTGGGAGTGGTTGACTCGTGGAGGGTGCTTCACCCGCACCCAAAAGACTTCTCCTTCTTTTCACACTTGCAGCGCACCTTCTCTCGCATTGACCTGCTGTTGGTTAGCCCGCAGATTATGCTGTATACTGAAGAGGTGGCCATTAGAATCAAAGTCATCTCGGACCACTCCCAGTGATCCTCACAGCCCGAATTCACGACACAGACTCCCCCCCCACACCCAGATGCAATCTCTACGACCCAATGTTAAGTGACATTGCACTCAGGTGTGACCTAACTAAAGACATTCATAACTATTTGAAGGAAAACCCTCTTGGACTTACATCATTAGCCACCAGATGGGAGGCAATGAAGGTGGTCATTAGGGGGGAATTAATAACCCACACAGCGGCGTACAAAAAAAGTCAAACAAACATCAAAGAGTGCTTGTATAGTGAAGTGGCCATCGCAGAACTTGAACACAGAAAGGGATGGTGACCCAAGGCCCCCCGAACGTTACGCATAGGCCGGAATAAACTGGAGGCCCAGTACGCAGAGGAAACAGCGCAAACCCTGATAAGAAAAAAACAAGGGTATTACGCTAAAGGCAATACAGCTTACAGAATCCTGGAACCTGATGATTAGCTTAACAGACTCACAGGGCACATCCCAATATGCAGAGGACGCTAAGCTACAGTTGACTACCTCACATTTAACGGAGACCATGTCATCCACCCAGCTCTCACAAGCCCCACAGGAAGGCTACAACACCAGACCCTCTCTTCCCAGGATAGCAGTCAGCGACAGAGAATCCTTGGAATTACCAATGACGGTAGAAGAGGTTGACTCAGTGATCCAAACCTTAAAACCCAGAGCCCGATGGATTCCCCCCCAAATTCTATAACATCTTCAGGTCACTCTTCACTGGCACCCTTATGGGGCTCTTTAAATCCTTCCAAGAGACAGGTACAACAACCCCCTCTATGCAGGAATCCATAACCATTTTAATACTAAAACCCGGTAAAGACCTGTTAGGATGTGCAGTGTTTCCAATGTTTACCTGTTAAACCATGAGTGTATAATATTTCCTTCACTATGTCTATTGTCACTTAGATACTATAGAACATAGAACTGCATCTTATGTAGCAGGGTTCCAAGGAGAGCCAGTGAAGAAGCAGGGCCTTAGTGGGAAGATTGTACTCCTCCTGCTGGGGGTCGTTTTATATCATCAACTTGCAAATAAAAGGTTCTTTACCTTTAAACTACTGGTTATGTGAAAGCCTCCCTTTGTACATAACAAGACCCAAGTGAATGTGCATCATATAGACCGATATCTTTGCTCAATATTGACGCAAACATTTATTCTAAAATCCTACCAAATAGGCTAGCAAATATTCTCCCCAAAATTATCAAGGCAGACCAGACAGGCTTTATTCTGGGTAGGAGCAGCAGAGACAACATACAGAGCCGATTCCCCCCGCCTCTTTAGTGACCTGGAAGCTGATCTAAGGAATGGACAACTCAAGAGATTTCACTCATGGGGAGAATCATGGCGTGCAAAATGAACCTGCTCCCCAGATACTTGCACTTTTGCTCGGCTCTACCAGTGCAAATCCCCCTGAAACCACACACCAAATTACACAGACATATCTCCCAATTTATCTGGAAGGGAAAGAAATTGCGCCTAGAATGTGATGATAGCTGATGCCAAATGGGGAGAGATGGGGGTCCATAATCTTCGTAACTACTATGTCGCAGCACAATTGGCAAACATGCATTCCTGGTACTCTCCTGCAAACCCCCCAAAATGGGTATCCATCAAAAGATCCAGGCTCCCCTCGCCACTTAGCGCTCTACCACATATTACACAATTAGTATGCAGGGGCTGTACACATCTCTTATACTCCACTAAAGCCACTTTAAAAAACCTGGAACTGGGCAGTAAAAAGAAAAGGGACCACAAAAGGAATAGGCCCCCTCTCCTCAGTCTTTCACAATCCAAACTTTTCCCCAGGCCTACAGTCAGCTAACCTTAGAAATTGGATACGGGTAGGGCTTCAAAAGGTCTCCCAACTCTATGAAAATGGCTCGGACCTCACTTTTGAAAATGCAAAGATAGATTCTCCCTGCTGGAAACAGACAGGTTTACTTACAAGCAAATTTGCCAATGGATTACACATCCATCTATCAAACAAGGGGCCACATGTAAGCTTAGTGCCTTGGAACTTCCACTACAGATAGGCCCCCAAGGAGGAGACATTTCGAGGTGGTACAAGCTCCTACAAGAGGACATGCTATCTGTCTGTCCTAAATGAATGGCCCTTTGGGAAGCCGATCTGGGACACCACATAGAAGACCAAACATGGTCAGACATTTGGACCAGGAATAAAACCGTCTTCAGATGTGTTACCAACAAAGAATGTACCCTAAAATTACTATAGCAATGGTATTTTCCCCCAATGTGCTTGCACTGCTTTGAGAAATCACTGGACCCCAAATGCTGGAGGAAATATGGTGCCCCCAGCACCTACTTTGACATGTGGTGGGACTGCCCGGTGGTGCAATCCTTCTGGGAGGCAGTAATTAAAGCAATTGAGGCCATCAGCAAGACAACCCTAACTCTGAACCCAGAAGTGATAGTACTAGGGACCCCTCTTCCAGATATTTACCCCAGAACTAGAGCTACAGCAAAGCAAATCACCCAACCCCTCCTAGAGGCAGAAATCACGCTTGTCCATAGATGGAAAATGCAGGATGGTCCACTTCTACAACTCTTGTGGGCTAAGATCTGGGATATCCTGGCAGCAGAACATGTCACAGCAACTAAAAAGGACTGGACTATGAACAGGACTTCCCAGCCCAAACGCATCAACCACAGACAACAAGACTTTTCCTGAGGACACCCCCATATCGACAACCTCCCCCCACCTTAGTAGATCCAAGCTCCTAACTACCAAATGTCAAAATTATTACTATGTTCAACCAATTTATCAATGATGTATTCCGCAACCATTTAAATAACGTTATAAAAAAAGAACAGCTGTAGGCAATCAGCTATCAGCCAGATCCAGACTCTCCCCAACTGAAAAGCCTACTCATTCGGGAGACCTTAAGCCTCACCAGGAAAGTCAAGAACTAAGGAGAAGGGAAATACCATTGAATATCCTCCTCAACAGAAACCCATTAATTGTAAACAAGAGACCTGAAGTCTCCATCCGTCCCATGAATCTCATCCCATTCCCTCCTCATCGCACATTGTTTATTACCCCCTCCACTCACCTGTTATTCCAGCAGCCAACCCGGACAGCTTTCTTAGCAGTGTCCTAATAACCTCAAGGAGGAGCTGATGAAAATCGGCTGGTTGCATCCATCAGAAATTTGGCCAGAAAACCCACTTGATAAAATACCATAAGAAAATGAGAAAAATATAAGAGAACCTCGATATATGCTGGCCCAAAATAATTCACCTAGCTACCACATCCCAGACACCATCAACGAGGAGATGAAGACCGTCACCAGACAGCCATTCACACCAATCTGGTAAAATTGGAGGATCAATTCCCCAGGGAATATGCTAAATCACTTACATGCACAGTGATTCCAATAACTATCCAATAACCCAAACTCATCTTCGTGTACACAAGGAGAATACCATCCTATTAGCAGCCACAATGCATGGCCTTCCTGAACAGGCAGTTCAGGGCACAACTCTTCTTCAATTTACTCATTAGATGGAAAAGCTACAACTGAACCACAAAACCCTAGCTAAAAGCAAAAGTGGTGCATGTCACAGATGACCTAAAGAACACCCTGACTCCTAGATATGGTTCATGGGTTTTTATTGTATGTTATAAGCAGTCCCTCACTCTACCCGCTTGGTGTAGCAGTTCCCACCCTAACCCAGGTATCCCTAACCCCAGGCTAGTAGATATTGTGTGTTACCCCTTACTATCCTGAGGGCCTAAATGCAACCTGACTTTTCTACCTAAGGCTCGCTCAGGGACGTCCTATATGTGACCTACTCTATCCCCGAATTATTTCTGAGGGATGTGGCGGTGCCTTTTAAATACTAGCAGGCCCCAGTCTCCTCCCTTTCCCACCCTTATCGTCCTCTCCCTGTATCTCTCTGTTACTCTCCCTTCTGAGACCTGCTTTCCTCCATGCAACTCCACCCTCCACCTTCCACCTTCTCTCTTAGTCTTTCTCCTCTCTCGCTCCAATGTCTCTCTCTTTCCTGATACTTTCTGCCTCCATCCTGTGTTACTGCCTGCTCAGTTGTACTGCTCCTTCCTCCACACTACTACTCCCTCCTCCACACTACTACCACTCCATCATACCATCTTCCCAGTCACTCTCCCACTCACTTTCAAATCGCCCCATACACTCATTCTAACATTCTCACTTGCCTTACACAAATACTTACTACACAGTACCACCTGCTCTCACCAACCAATACCTCATCCTATTGAAAAATCCATTCCACACTCCAGTAGGCTGTCCTTCTTCCTGTTGGTCTCTTGGTCTGGCACCACCTCCTCCAACCTCACCTGAATAACCCAATCCATCCTGTTTCAAATCTCTCTTCTTATACTTCCCCCTCATTCACCCATTGGTCCTCTTCCCCTGTCCCATGTAGTCCTGTCTTCCCCACCTGTGAAGTGTTAGATGGAAAAAAGCATAAATAGCTGTTTAAGCCCCACCCCTTTTTCTGCACGGATTGCCTTAATATGTGTTTCTCAGAGGAGGCCTCCTCTTGTTGGAGCCTGGCACGCGCTGCTGCCTTACTGCAGTGTGCTGCGGCCTCTGCGGCTGTCCAGCTCAGCTCTTTCTCCAGTCACTTATTCTCTTTCTGGTGGCGCGTACGCTTCTGCTAGCTGAAGTGCGCGGCTGGGAGGATTTGATGGGCTATCTTCATGCGGGTGGTCTGCCTTGCTCTCGGAATATGGCGTATGCCTGCAATGAGAGAAAAAATACTGGCAAACATTTGGTGGTCTAGGTGTGGGTGATGCAACGTGGAACCACCCATATAGAAGCAGAAGCTTGGGGAGGGGCCAGAGATTAGAGCCCTCTCAACTTCCACCATCTCCCTCTGTGGTCAGCCTGGGTCTGGATTCCACCCTGGTAGGCCTTCCACACCAGGCTGAGAGGGGTTGCCATCCCCTCGTGACGAGTTCAGGTTACTGACCTTGTCACACCTTTTGATCGGTGGGTGATGTTAAAGGAGCTGGAGAAAAAATTTTAGCCTAGTCAGTTCTCCTTAAAAAACAGAAGGCAGAGCCAAAGAGAATGGCTGTGAGGGGAGTCAGAAGAACTCCCCACCCTTTCGTATCAGAGGACCAAGCCACAGCGAACTGGGTTGGTCCATCTGCCACTTCTTGATATACCTCCAAGAGGGTGGATGGAGTGTAATTCTTTGAGCTTGTCCTCCCCTCCAAGACAAAGGGCCTCATCACAAGTTGGGCAGTACCACCCACGCTAATAGCATTACCGCCAGGGTAAAGGGTTGGGCGGTAATGGGTATTCCCCATTGGACCAAATGTGGGATTTTTGGTGCAATTAAAGCGCGCTAATAGCTTGGAGCTGGGGGTAAATGCTGCCAGACTCATGTTTGGTGGTAATGTGGTGGTCATGTGGTGGTAATAGCGTTGCCACCGCATTTAAGGGCTACCGCCCAACTCGTGATGAGGCCGAAAGTATTCAAATGTACCCTGCAAGGATTCCATTTGTATTTGTATTTATTTATTTATAAGGCGCTTTCACGAAAGCGCCGCACATGCAGTTTAAGATGCTACAAATATTAATGCATCCTAGTGTACACACCAAAAGGAAGGAAATGGAAGATATAGTGGACAGAAGGTGGTTTTTGAGATATATAGAAAGAGGAGACTGCTCTACAAATTTATTCCCATGATTTTTCAATCATTTCCTTAGTGCCTGTAGGTGTTTGTTAAACCCCACCTTAAAATCACGTATTGGCAATAAAGACAAGTGAACCACAAACCCGTCTCTCAGTGGTCCTTATTTAAGGACCGTGATAGCGCTGCGATACTTACGGGGTTTGGGCGATGTACATATATGCAATAAATAAATAAATAACGGTGTCGCCTCACCTGATGAAAAGATGCATTGAAAGAATATGTGTTTTGCATTAGGGCAACGTTTACCCTAGTGATTTGCCCTAGTGATACTTCCGCTTGCACCGATTCAACGTTCCTATAACGTGGCACCATGAGTCCTAAATCTTTGCTAATTTTTAACACTGGCTCAGGGGATAGTAGTTCTAAATCGGATCAGCATTTGGTCTGCCTTTGACGAACATGCATACAAATCAATACACAATCAATCAGTACAGATTCCTCTAGTTTGGGAACCCGGTTTATGTTCTCAAAACAGGAGACGGAGAGAAGTACCTAAAATAAAACAATTTGAAGGCAGACCTTTGCACACTGTGCATAGGAATGAGAAGGAGGCAGAGGTCACTCGTAGAAGAAGTAGTGGCTGGGCAGATGAGCGGGCATACACAGGGACATGGAACAGAGTGCGGGCATGGAGGCAAGGGAAGGGGAGAGCATTGTGGAAGAGGGGGCACCAAGAAGCGCACAGGGCTGGAGTTTGGAGAACAGTTTGGTACTGGGTTATAGTAGGGAGGATACAGGCATGAAAACATGATAAGGACTCGGAGAGTGAAACCAGCACAGAGAAAAGCAATAGTGACCCGTGGCATAAGGGGGCATGGAGACGACATGCAGGGATGAAGGTTGAGCTCGGGCTGAGGAATGCCAACACTCTAACAAAAGTTCTGTTCTTTCTCCCCACCTTGACTCCCACGACCCCTCGTCTTTCCGTGACTGGTGTCACTGAAACATAGATGACCCCACATGAGACTGCCACTCCTCCAATTCTGAACACTGACTCTGCGACCTTTTGCCACTCCCCGCTAATATCCAGAATTACAGAGGTGTTCGTCTCATTATCAACAAAGCACGTCCCATCTGCCCCTCTGACTTCCTCCCTCTTCTTTCACAATGATTGCTCTTGGACTCCTCACACCAACCCCTCCACCCGCTTTCCAGGTTTTGATCTTCTCCTTGAATAAGGTACCACTAAAGAACCAGTAATACTCAATGGGGCATTAATCTCATTAAAACACCAAAGGCCCACAAACTCCAGCTGGATTCCCCTCTTATAGAACATAGCCAATTAGCCCTCAAAAACTTCCTGAGCTTCAATCCTAGCAACTCACTCAATTCTCCCGTCCCTTCTTCTGCCCTATTACCATCTCACCTTTGTCTTCTAGATTGCACTGCCGCTCCTCCATCCACATATGATTTTAAAATCACAAAATGAAAATTCGAACCTGAATCTATAACCCCTCCCCCCCAGCTACGGGAAGCAAGTCAGGCATTTCTTAAGTTCAATCGACCACCATGAGCCAAGTTGATCTTTCACTCCCTCTCCCGACACCTTGAGCCATGGACTAGTAGGTGCCTCAACCAGGGTTGCTGGTGCGAAATCCACTAACCTTCTCTTCTTGCTTCCTACAAGGCATCCCTCTTTGCTGTCACTACTGCCCTGGACTCAGCCATGTGCAAACTATTAAACCAACCTCATCTCCTCCCTCCTCTCTCATCCTGGCAAACTACCCATGCTCCACCAGTACGTGCTTGCCCCATCTCAACTGATGACTTTGTCAACTACTTCTCCAAAACAGTTAACATGTGGAATACTCTGCCTACGATCCCCTCTCCCTCCTCCTCCCTTTCATCCATGACGCCCAAACTCACCCACGCCTCACTATCCGTCTTACCAGCAAGTACCCAAGCTGCGCTGGTACCTATCGTCCCATCTGCCCAACCCCTTCTTCATCTAACCACTTTGCATCAGAAACAATAAAGAAGCTTACAACCACGTTCCTGTCTCTCGCCACTCTTAAACCTTCTGTAGTTTTCACGACACACATATAGCATATCCTTTTTTCACTATAATTGCAGGCCTAGATTAACCAGAATTGGGGAAACCTGGGGGTTGGCAGCCACACCTCACATTCCCCGAATTTGCTCTCAAAAGGTAATATCATCTTGTCTCTCAAATCCTTCTCAAATGCAAGCTGGTATTTTCTTTGCAGTGTTAGTGCACAAAGGCAACCATGTCCGAACATCGAATGCAATGTTAACAAAAGAAGAAACTGCCTTCTACCTTGCACAGCCGCAACCGGGTCCTGGGTTTCCAGTTCGGTGAACCTCCAGTACACTGGACTCACACCAACTGATGAATTCTCTTCGACCTCAAATGCTGTACCAGGGACTGACTCCTTTCCCATGATGACTGATCCCTATGGAGTAGCAACACAGACATGTTCCATGTGAAAAACAACAAAAACAAAAAAGAACTCCTAGAGAAGAGCATGCAGTATTTAAAAAGAAATTGAGCAGGGGGCAGGTGAGCAGTGCAGCGCAGCCCAGTAGGCTAGACAGACATGTTCACTTGTTTCTGATAGACAGCAAAGGATCTGCTGCTGGACTTTGGAGGGTCAGCCTACGCTGTTCTGTTTTGTGGTTTGTCATGTTGAAAATGTTGTCTAGGTGGCTTTTTCATGGCTAGACACAAGATGGGCGCCATTCCTTAATGAATGCCGATGTGACACACGACCATCATATGGCTTTCGCTGAAATATGTGATATGATATGATGGGTTATTTATAATGTGCTTAATACCCAGAGGTTTCTAAGCGCGGACCCGGGGATCGAACCTGAGTTGCTCTGTGTTGTCTTGATTCCAAGGCGAGCACGTTGCCACTGATCTATCTTCCCGAGACATGTGATAAAATGTGTGATCAGGTGCCCGGAGGGTCTCTTTCCACCAAAGTGTGAAACACAATGCCTTACATGGGATGCAATTGGAATGTTGTATTGACTGCACTTTAAGGATATACCTTGCCTATGCCTGCCATTGTCCTTGTTCTGATGCTTGTTATGTGGTGACATCCAGCATTTCACAATTCAGCATTGCATGCGCACTATGCCTACAATTCTTTGCCCTTTATTGTAGTGAATTATTTATTTTTTGTGTAATTCTAGTGGAAGGGGAATTTCTTTTATTATATGCAAGCCCCCCCTCCAGCCGGCTTGAGTGTGGAACCTATATTGTTGGCCGCGCTGCGGTCGACTTATGTACAAAGAAAAAATGAGTTAATGTATAGAGAATGTGGGTTCTCTTTAAAGTGATATTGTGGCAGCATGTGTTTCGTGCAACCAGTGATCAAAGTGAGCGGGAACGGTCGGGAGTGGTGTTCCACTACTTTTACTTTTTTCTGTTTACCATTCCTCTACTTTTTACGACCATATTCCCCATTCTATATAGAGGTTTTGTCCATTCATGCCCCTGTGTAAGTGTAAAGTTGTAATAGGAGCCTTAGTTACTAGTCACTTAGAGTATTGCAATGCCCCGGACCCAACACCTTGTCACTTGCTGCACTTTGCTTCCGCCTATCATCTCCCCTGCCGAGACCAAATTTATACAACTTTTTTCAGTACACTTCCACCACTGCGTGCAACAATGTTTACTCCAGACTTTCTAATATATCAGATATTGCATTGATTTGATTCTGTGTGTTTGGCTGCTTGTGTAGAGTTGCGTAGGTAAAATGGTTTTGGTCGGGGTATTTTACCAACAAAAAGTATGTTCCTTCAGCTGATGTCTAGGGGGCCCCGGCTTCCAATGGAGTCCAGTGAAAATCTACTTACCTTAACAAATCTACGCTGGCAACCAACAATGTGTAAACACAAATCAATGAAATGTCTTATTTGTAATTTTATTTATTTGTAAAGCGCAGCCAGGCCCTGGGGCAACCGGGCCCATCTTCTTATAGCAGTTACAGTACATACAATATATAAAATAGAGCATAGAACATATTTACAGCAAATACAAAGAATATAGACACAATTACAGTATATTACAGGTAGGAGTCAGTACTTGATCATGGTGCTTCATAGAGTTTGTGTATGCAGCTAGGATTTGGTTTTGTTCTTGAAGGCTAGGAAGGAGGGCTCAGTTCTGATGGGAGTGGGCAGGGAGTTCCAAAGCTAGTACAGGAAAGCTCACACCACCAGCTTTTTGGAGTTTGAATCTGGGCAGAATAAGACTGTGAATATGTGGTGTTTTGGTGGGTCGCGTGGAGGTGTGGAGTGTGAGACGTGAGGTGAGGTAGGGTGGTGCTTTATTGTCCAGACATTTATGGGTCAAAGCTAGGGTTTTCAGAGCAATTCTCTGTTTTACTAGGAGCCAATGTAGATCAGATCGGACATTGGAGATGTGGGACCGTCTAGGGATGTTGAGGGCAGCCCTGATGGCATTGTTCTGGATTGTTTGCAGTTTGTTAAGGTTAGACTGGCTAGTCCCCAAGTAGAGTGCACTGCAATAGTCGATTTTAGAC